>NC_059123.1:600000-975000 GCF_020740685.1 Jaculus jaculus
GGACCAAAATAGATAGCTTTTGGGATCTAAGATTTTATTAGGACTGGCCACAGAGACAGCACAGCCTGAAGGCCAGTGAAGTTTTGGAAACTGGAGAACCCAGGGAGGGTGGAAGTGCAGGGTCAGGCGTCCCTGAGCAGTTGTTTCTGGCCTGGGGCTCCCAGAGCTGCCTTCGGACAAGACAAGCAAGCCCGGTCTCTCTCTCCCAGGTGTCTTAGGAAGAGAGATGAATGAGGCTGACTCAACATTTCCCTTAGGATCTTTTTTTTTTACTTTTAAAAATTATTTTATTTATTTATTTTGGTTTTTCGAGATAGGGTCTTACTCCAGCCCAGGCTGACCTGGAATTCACTATGGAGTCTCAGGGTGGCCTCAAACTCACGGCAATCCTCCTACCTCTGCCTCCCGAGTGCTGGGATTAAAGGCGTGCGCCACCACGCCCGGCTATTTTATTTATTTATTAGCAAGCAGGAGAGAGAGAATGTGAGAGAATTGGCACACCAGGGCCTCCTGCCTCTGCATACTGCATGTGCCACTTTGTGCATCTGGCTTTTCGTGGGCATTAGGTAATCAAACCTAGGCCATCATATTTTGTAACCAAGCAAGTGCCTTTAACTGCTGAGCCATCTCTTCAGCCCTCTTTATTCTTTTCTTAAAATATTTTTATTTTTATTTATTTCAGAGAGAGAGAGAATATGGGTCAGCCAGGGCCTCCAGCCACTGCAAATGAACTCCAGATGCATGTGCCCTCTTGCGCATCTGTCTTAAGTGGGTCCTGGAGAATCAAACCTGGGTTCTTCGGCTTTGCAGACAACTACTTTAACCGTTAAGCCATCTCTCCAGCCCTGTTTTTTTTTAAAAAAATACTTCTATTAGAGAGAGAAATAGGCAGGTGGAGGAGGGGAAGGAAGGGAGAGAGTGGTTCTTTTTTCTTTTCTTTTTTTTTTTTTTTTTTTTTTTTTTGGTTTTTCGAGGTAGGGTCTCACTCTGGCTCAGGCTGACCTGGAATTCACTATGTAGTCTCAGGGTGGCCTCGAACTCTTGGCGATCCTCCTACCTCTGCCTCCCGAGTGCTGGGATTAAAGGCGTGCACCACCACGCCCGGCTCTTTTTTCTTAATATCCCCTTTCAAAGTCATTTCCATAAGAGATGTGCCAAAGCACTGAAAAGAAGCTGGCCTCCAATTTTCTTGTCATGACCAAAACTCTTCTCAAAGATTTTTACACAGCTGCTGTGTTTGTCTCAATTGGTTTCTTGAACAGCATTGCTCTGGGCTGCTTTTAGCAGCCTTTCTGACATAGGGCTAATGCTGATTGGTCCCCATGCAATTTTAGGGCATGCCTTCCTGCCAGAATGAAGAATGAACAAAAATTGGTTTGCATACCGGCCAGCTGCAGTTCCTGTGGCTAAAGTTTGATGAGGACCATATTCTTGTTTACCTCCCGAGGTTAAATTAGCACAGCATGAATAAGGAAGGAAGGAAGGGAGGGGTTCTGCTAGTTGAATATGATGCAGTGAGTGTGAAATTCGAGTGATTTTCTAAGTCAGTTTGAAATGGGAAGGTATATAGGCATAAAGGCTTGATTAAAAATTGTGGGGCTGGGCTGGAGAGATAGATTAGTGGTTAAGGTGTTTGCCTGCAAAGCCTAAGGACCCAGGTTTGATTCTCCAAGTCCCACGTAAGCAGGATGCACATGGTGGTGCACACATCTGGATTTCCTTGGCAGTAGCTAGAGATCCTGGCATGCCCATTCTCTCTTTGTCTCTAATAAATAAGAAAAAAAAAAAAAAGAAGAGTTATCTTGGCTAGGGGTATAGTTTAACAGTACAGTGCATTCAGTTGCTTCCCTAAGTGAGCAAGAACCCGTTCAATCCTCAGAAAAACAAAAACAAAAAATCATGGGGGCTATGGGCTCGAGATGTTTGATTTTAAAAGATCTTTTTGGTGGGGGGAGCTTGAGAGATGGCTTAGTTATTAAGGTGTTTGCCTGCAAAGCCTAAAGATCCTGGTTCAGTTCTCCAGGACCCATGTGAGCCTGATGCACAAGGTGGAACATGCATCTGGAGTTTGTTTGCAGTGGCTGGAGGCCCTGCTGCAACCATTCTCTCCCTCTCTCTCTCTCTCTCTCTGTCTCTTTCAAGTAAATAAATAAAAAAAATATATTGTAAAAATAATGGGGCTTGCTAGGTGTGATGGTGCACACCTTTAATCCCAGCACTTGGGAAGCAGAGGTTGGAGGATCTTTTGAGGCCACCCTGAGACTACATAGTGAGTTCCAGGTCAGCCTGAGCTAGAGTGAAACCCTCCCATGTGGGGGAATGCTCAGCAAATAAGAGCACTTGCCACATAGGAGGACCTGACAGGTGCCTTGAATTTGATTCCCCACACCATGTAAAAGATACTGTCTAATCACAACAGTGCGGATGAGTGGTAGGAGGACGCCCAGTGTTTTCTTCTGACCTCTGCATGCATGTGCACATCTATGCACACATGCACAAACTGTGTAAACACACATGCCACATGTGCTACACATACACAGCAAGAAAAATCACATCAAAGATTTGCTTGCTAGTAGTTCTGATTTTAAAAATGATACATTTAAATCAGGCATGGTGACGCACACACCTTTAATCCCAGCACTTGGGAGGCAGAGGTGCAAGGATCACTGTTAGTTGGAGGCCACCCTGAGACTTCATAGTGAATTCCAGGTCAGCCTGGGCTAGCGTGAGACCCTACCTTGAAAAACCAAAAAGATAAAATAAAATTGAACCAGATGTGGCGGCTAACACCATTAATCCCACAACTCAGGAGGCTGAGGTAGGAGGATTGCTGAGTTCAAGGCCAGCCTGGGCTAGAGTGAAACCTTATGTCAAAAACAATAATGAAGATATATTTCAATAACACTTCAAAACTCTCAAATGAGGGCTCAAGAGATGCCACAGTGGTTAACTCTTGCCTACAGAACCTATTGACCCGAGTTTAATTTTCCAGTACCGATGTAGAGCCAGATGCACTTATGACACAAACACCTGCAGCGTGTTTGCAGCTGCTGGAGGCCTTGCTGCCCCATTCTCTCTGTCTCTCTTCTCTCTCTCTCTGCCTACCAATACATATAGTTTTTCGCAGTAGGGTTTCACTCTAGTCCAGGCTGACCTGGAACTCACTATGTAGTCTCAGGCTGGCCTCAAACTCACAGCGATCCTCCTATGTCTGCCTCCTGAGTGCTGGGATTAAAGATGTGTGCCACCGTGCCCAGCTAAAGTTATATTTTTTAATATTTTATTTTTATTTATTTGACAGTGGCGAGAGAGAGAGAGAGAGAGAGAGAGAGAGAGAGAATGGGTGTGCCAGGGCCTCCAGCACTGGCAAACTCCAGACCCGTGAGCCACCTTGTACATCTATCTGGCTTTATGTGGGTACTGGGGTACCAAACCTGGGTCCTTTGGCTTTGTTGGCAGGCACCTTAACCACTAAGCCATCTCTCCAGCCCCAAATAAATAAAAATATAAAACAAAACAAAGTTCAGTCAGGTGTAGTTGCACATGCCTTTAATCCCAGGACTAGGGAGTTAGAGGTAGGAGGATCACTGGGAGTCTGAGGCCCATCTGGGACTATAGAGTGCCAGGTCATCCTGAGTTAGAGTGAGACTCCACCTCGAAAAACTAGAATAAAGTAAAACTTCAGAGTTTTAACTACTGTGGAAATGGTTTCTAGCCGCCATTTTGAAATGCCGACCTAGAGAGAAGGAAGATTAGGCTAGAGATACATGTATTTGAAAGTCATTAATATGGAGTAGTATAGGGCTGGAGAGATGGCTTAGTGGTTAAAGCACTCATCTGAAAAGCCCAAGGACCCAGCTTTGAATCCCCAGGACCCACATAAGCCAAATGCACAAGGTGGCACATACATCTGGAGTTTGTTTGCAGTTGCTGGAGGCCCTGGCACACCCATTCTCTCTCTGTCTCTTTCTCTCACAAATAAATAAAAATTAAAAAAAATCTTTAAAAATATGTAGTAGTAAAGAGTAAGAAACCAGTAGAACACAAATACATCTGTGTAGAAGAGGGACTCCCAGTGTTTACCCAGGAGTAACCTGGGATAGTGACACAAAAACACAATCTCAGAGTTTGTAATTGAGCAACCTCATGAGGCAGTTTCTTACTGGAGACGAGCACAGCTGAAAGGGGAACTTGCCTCTTATTAAAGAAAGCACAACTGTTTACTCGCAAGCACCCAGGTTTGATTTCACAGGACCCATGTAAGCCAGATACACAAAGCACATGAGTTTAAAGGGACACTGTATTCAAACCACCGGTTGCAGTCAGGGTCCCATTGCTGGTAGAAGTGTCCCAACCAAGAGCAGCTTGTGGGAAAAAAAGGTTGATTTTGGCTTACAGGCTCGAGGGGAAGCTGCACGATGGCAGGGGGAAATGATGGCATGAGCAGAGGGTGGACATCACCCCTGGCC
The DNA here is from genome assembly GCF_020740685.1 of Jaculus jaculus. Lineage (NCBI taxonomy): Eukaryota > Metazoa > Chordata > Mammalia > Rodentia > Dipodidae > Jaculus > Jaculus jaculus. Next base: position 604,470 of record NC_059123.1, read on the forward strand.
CACATAAGGTGGACAACAGGAACAGGAGAGTGTGCCAAACACTGGCAAGGGGATACTGGCTGTAACACCCATCAGCCTGCTCCCAACAATACACTGCCTCCAGGAGGCTTCAATTTCCAATTGCCCTCAGCTGGGGAAACGAGCATCCAGAACACCTAAGTTTATGAGGGACCCCTGAATCAAATCGCCACAACCACCACATGTGGACAGCAGGGAGTTACACGTGGGCCCGCAGGCTTTGTGCAGGAGTGCTTTAACCACTGACCTGCTTACGCATCCCTGGTTACAGTTCTTACTGTCTTAGTCATTTGGTTTTACTGTCATACTCCGTTACATCTCATAGAAGTACATCTTTCTCTCCCTGTCTTTTTTTTTTTTTTTCCCGAGGTAGAGTTTTACTCTAGCCAGGCATGCATCACCACACCCAGCATTTTTTTTTAAATGAGTGAGAGCAAGATAGAGAGAATTGGTACACCAGGGCCTCCAGCCACTGTAACTGAACTCCAGACACATGTGCCACCTTGTGTGCATATGTGACCTTGCGTATGCATCACCTTTTATGTCTGGTTTACATGGGATCTGGCAAGTCGAACATGGGTCCTTGGTCTTCACAGGCAAGTGCCTGAACTGGTAAGCCATCTCTCCAGCCCCGTCTTTCTCTTGATACTTCTTTTGAGATCAGTCTTAAGAAATATATGCCTTTCTCCATATAGATAAATGCTATCGGTGTGTAACTAGTAGTTTCCTTGTTATGTTAAAATTATCCATTTTCTTTGATTTCTTATTGCTACTTCTGGACTATATTTCATTGGTATTATGTTATACTCTTGACCTGAACATCCCATGTTTAAGTGCTTTTGTTGAATTTTTTATTCTCATTTTTCATTCTTTAAAATCACTTTTGCTTTATTATGTTTTTGTTGCCTTGTTCATAAAGTTTTTTGTTTCTGTTACATATGTAGTTTTGTACCAATGGCTAGAAGCAGATCGTCATGGCAAGAGCCAAGATGCTGCAAATACAACTTCAGGTAAAAATGATAGTTTTAAAAAAGGGGATATTAGAAATAAGTAATATACACCAAACTCATTATTATTCACGTTTGCTTAGACAGACTTATAGGTGATATTTTGTATTCTTGTACTCTCATCTATATCTTAGTTTTCATAAAGACCTCATTTGCGTTGAGCCTTAAAAATATTTGCTATTCTAAGCTGCCTTGGCATGTATTTCCTGTTTATGTGTACTTGTCATTTCCTGGGACTCTAAATTCTCAAACCTAGTCATTCTTCCTACTTAGTCCTAGCACTAAATTTTGTTAGAAGTACTTAAAAACATATATTGAAAATGAAAAGTGCAAATTGTTTCCCTAGCTCTCATGCCCCAAAGGAAATTCTAGTACTCTTCTTTTGTTGATAATAATTCAGTCATTTCTAATTCTTTACCAGTGAGATCAGATTCTTTCCTTAATTTCCTTCAGAACAATATTTGCCAAGATGGCTGCACATATGATCATGATCTCTCCTTACAGGAGGAGAAATGGTGGTGGAGGTGGAGGTGGTGGCATTGGCATTGGCATGGCGATGGTGGCGATGGTGGCGGTGCTGATGGTGTGGTTACGGTGCTGGTGGTGGTTATTTTGTTCTTCCACTAAATTTTCTTTTTTTCGAGGTAGGGTCTCGCTGTAGCCCAGGCTGACCTAGAATTCACTATGTAGTCTCAGTGTGGCCTCAAACTCATGGCGATCCTCCTACCTCTGCTTCCTGAGTGCTGTAATTAAAGGTGTGTGCCACCACATCCAGCTTTGTTAGATGCTTCTAAAAGTGAGTTTTACATCTTTGGGAAATTCATTTCCTCTGGAGATAATTTCTTTCTCTCTGTGCCTCAAGAAGGTATAGTGTTTCTTAGTAATGGAACATTTATATTGAGAATGGCAGCCATGGCTACTCTGATTTGCCCTGCCCCATGAATAACTTGATATCTGAATGAAGATGCTTTCACTATTTTAACCATACACAGGCAGGACTTCATTACAAGGTAGGTATTGCAAGGAGTACTTCTTTGGTTATGTGCTGTTTCTTCTGCTCCTAAAGAGTTTCGTATGAGTACATAGTTTTTGAGGCAGGCTCTCACTCTGGCCCAGGCTGGGCTAGACTCGCAGCAGTCCTACCTCTGCTTCCCGAGGGCTGGGATCAAAGACGCGAACCACCACACCAGCTAGTGTTTCACACTGTGCTTACATTTACGGATTGTAAACACGTTTCTGACCTTTGGTGGTGGGCAAAGGAAGGTTTACTATTATAGCTCTTGTGTTATTAGACATGCTTACTGCTGCACCTGTAACACAGTATTCACACTGTACTTACATTTACGGATTGTAAACACGTTTCTGATCTTTGGTGGTGGGCAAAGGAAGGTTTACTGTAGCTCTGTGTTATTAGACATGCTTATTCCTGCATCTGTAACATAGTAGCACAGACCTTCAGAACCAGGAGGACTTGTTTTTATTATTTTATTTGTTTTTTTGTTTGGTTGGTTTTTCGGGGTAAGGTCTCATTCTAGCCCAGGCTGACCTGGAATTCACTACATAGTCTCAGGGTGACCTCAAACTCATGACAATCTTGCTACCTCTGTCTCCCAACTGCTGGGATTAAAGGTGTATGCCCCACTTTTTTTATTTATATTTTTATACCTAAAATGAAGTGATGCACCACGGCCTCTGGCTTCTGTAAATGAATGCCAGATGCATATGCCGCTTTGCAGTCAAATGTTCTACCATTGAGCTATACCCCCACATGTGCCACTTTGCTCATGTGGCTTTACGTGGATAGTGGGGAACTGAAACTGGAATAGCATGCGTTGCAAGCAGGTTCCTTTAACCGTTGAGCCATCTTCCCAGATTTTTTTTTTTCAAGGTAGGATCTCACTGTAGCCCAGGCTGACTTGGAACTTACTCTGTATAGTTCAGCTTGTCTTAAACTCATGGTAATCTTCCTACCTTAGTGCTAGGATTAAAGGCATATATATATATATACACAAAGTAAGTAAAGAAGGTTATTACATATTTTTTAAAGTTTTATCTGGGCGTGGTGGCACACGCCTTTAATCCCAGCACTTGGGAGCCAGAGGTAGGATCACCATGAGTTCAAGGCCACTCTGAGACTACATAGTGGATTCCAGGTCATCCTGGGCTAGAGCAAAACCCTACATTGAACCTCACCCAAATAAAAAGTTCTAGATGTTAATTATTAATTATTTGTTGTAGGTGAAAATTTTGATCAGAGTCCATTGAGAAGAACATTCAAATCCAAAGTACTGGCCCACTATCCTCAGAGCATAGAATGGAACCCTTTTGATCAAGATGCAGTGAGCATGGTATGTATTGTTCTTTTTTTCCTATTTTCTCCTTAGTATTCCATTTATTTTTATTTATTTATTTGGTTGTTTGACAGAGAAAGAGGGAAGAGAGAGGGAGAGAGGATGGGCACACCAGGGCTTCCAGCCACTACAGACAAACTGCAGACACATGCGCCCCATTGTGCATCTGGCTAACGTCGGTCCTGGGGAATCAAACCTGGGACCTTTGGCTTTGCAGGCAAATGCCTTAACTGCTAAAGACAGTCCTCCAGTCCCTAATCTTTTAAATTTTATGAAAAATATAGTATTATCCATGTTTTATAGATGAGGAAACTGAAACTCAGAGAAGTTAGTTAATTAATCATGGTTTTAAGGCTAGCAAGTGTATTATAAAAATACCCTTTTTTTCCCGTTTTGCCATAGGTGTGCTGAGATTGCAGACAGGGTCTGCAGCTGGCTTGTGGGTCGCTGGGGATCTAACTTCATTCCTCATGCTTATGCAGCAATCACTTTATCCCTGGAACCATTTTCTCAGCCCTTCACTTCCTGATTTCTTAATACTTAATGGATTGTGAGCCCCATAGGAGAAAGACAGGTCCCCTGATTTCTCACTGTCACATTCCCATTGCAGGGCCTAGCTCCTAAGTCAGTTAATAACAACTTATTGATAATTTGAGTGAAGGATATTAACAATTAAGGGAATTGTATTTTCTTTTCTTTTCTTTTTTTTTTTGGTTTTTCAAGGTAGGGTCTCACACTAGTCCAGGCTGACCTCAAACTCACTATGAAGTCTCAGGGTGGCCTTGAACTCATGGTGATCCACCTACCTCTGCCTCCCAAGTGATGGGATTAAAGGACGCCACCACGCCTGGCTGGGAATTGTATTTTCTTGGTGATAATGATATTTGGGAGAACATTTAAATTCTGTATCAGAATGGTTATTAAATTTTGAGAAAAACAGAAAAATCTTGTAGCAGTTAAGGCTCTTACCTACAAAGCCAAAGGACCCAGGTTTGATTCCCTAGTACCTACATAAGGCTAGATGCACAAGATGGCACATGCATCTGGAGTTCATCTGCTGTGGCTAGAGGCCTGGCACACCCATTTTTTCTCTCTCTCTCTCCTTCTCTCTCAAATAAATTAACTATTTGTTGTTTTTTTTTTTTTTTAATTAGAAAATGTTGAAACAAAAATAGGAAAATGAGGGCTGGAGAGATGGCTCAGCAACTAAAGCACTTGCCTGCAATGCCTAAGGACCTGGGTTCCATTCCACAGTACCCACAAAAAACCAAATGCACAAAGTGGCACATGTGTCTGGAGTTCATTTGCAATGGCTAGAGGCCCTGACACACCCATTCTCTTTCTCTTTCTTTGTCTCTCTGTCAAATAAATTAAATATATATATATGGTATGTGTATATATACATAATATTTAGAAATTAAGATTTTGCTAAAATAAAATCTAGATAAACTTGGTTCTTTTAAATCCTTTTATGTTAAAAGAAAATTTTTTATTTTTCCTTGTTTAAAGTTATTTGTATGCTGCATTCTGATGCTTTCTCCCCTTTCCCAACAGTTGTGCATGCCCAAGGGGCTGTCTTTCAGAACACAGACCGACAATAAAGACCCTCAGTTCCACTCATTTATAATTACCCGGGAGGATGGTTCTCGCACTTACGGCTTTGTTCTCACTTTTTTTGAAGAAGTTACTAGCAAGCAGATCTGCACAGCAATGCAGACACTGTACCAGATGCACAATGCCGAGCAGCTCAGCAGCGTGTGCGCTTCCTCTTCCTGCAGCATGGACTCGCTGGCCAGCAGCATTGACGAGGGAGACGCAGCTCCCCTCCTGAAGCTGCAGCAGTACAACTCCTATGACATCAACAGAGACACCTTATATGTTTCGAAGAGCATCTGCTTGATCACCCCTCTGCCGTTCATGCAGGCCTGCAGGAAATTCCTCGTCCAGCTTTACAAAGCAGTTACCTCACAGCAGCCACCACCCTTGCCTCTGGAAAGCTACATCCATAATATTCTCTATGAGGTGCCCCTTCCACCTCCTGGGAGATCACTGAAATTTTATGGTGTTTATGAGCCAGTCATCTGCCAGAGGCCTGGGCCCAATGAGCTCCCACTCTCTGATTACCCTCTTCGGGAGGCCTTTGAGCTCCTGGGATTAGAGAACCTGGTGCAAGTATTTACCTGTGTTCTTTTAGAAATGCAAATCCTTCTCTATTCACAAGGTATGTATTCTTAGGAATTTTTTTTCTTTTTTTTTTCTTCTACTTTTTTGAGGCTCTCCCTCCAGTCCTGGCTGACCTGGAATTCACTATGTGGTGCTAGGGCTGCCTCAAACTCTCAGCCCTCCTCCTACCTGTACCTCCCAAGTGCTACGATTAAAGGCGGGCACCACTATGCCCACACTGCCGGGTTTCTGTTTAGGGGTCAGGTTTTATACTTCCAGGAAGGATTTTATTTATTTGCAAACACGGGGGGGGGGGGGGGAGAGGGAGGGGCAGATACAGAGAATGGGCCCTCTAGGGGCTCTTGCCACTTCAAACAAACTCTGCATGCATGTGCCACTTTCTGCTTCTGGTTTTATGTGGGTATAGGGAAATTAAATCCAGATTTTTAGGCTTTGCCAGCAAGAGCCTTAATCTCAGTGACATCTCTCCACCCCCTTTCTAGGAATCCTTTTTTTTTTTTTTTTTTCCTTTTGGACAGAGGGAGAGAAGGAGGGAAAGGCAGATAGAAGAATGGGTGCACCAGGGCCTCCAGTCACTGCAGACTCCAGATGCATGTGCCTCCTTGTGCATCTGGCTTATGTGGGTACTGGAGACTTGAACCTGGGTCCTTAGGCTTTGCAGGCAAGTGCCTTAAGTGCTCAGCCATCTCTTTAACTCCCCCTTCCAGGAATCTTAACCCTCCAAGAAAGAACTTTCTAGGAAAGAACTCAAATTGAGTTTAAAGAAAAACACCTTTAGGCAAAAAGAGATAAGGAGAAGTCTAATCCTCCTCTGACCTCTTGCAGGAGACCCTGTTACCCCTAAATCACCTCTTTTGTGCCCTTATTGAAGATTGCTGGTAGTGGTTGTTGGCTTGGTCTCATCTTTAGTCCAGGCCGACCTGGAATTTACTGTGGAGTCTCAGGCTGGCCTCAAACTCATTGCAATTCTCCTACTTCTGCCTCCCTAGGCTGGTTATTATTTGGAAGAAGAGTGTAGTAATTTGATTCAGGTGCTCCCTATAAACTTATGTGTTCTGAATGCTAGGTTCCCAGCTGATGGAGATTTATTTGGGAATTAATGCCTTCTGGAAGCAATGTGTTGTTGGGGAGGTGGGTCCCAGCTTATGGGTATTATAGCCAGTTTCCCCATGCCAGTATTTGGCACACTCTCCTATTGTTGTTGTCCACCTTATGTTGGCCAGGGGTGATTTCCACCCTATGCTCCTGCGATCGTTTTCCCCTGCCATCAAGGAGCTTCCCCTCAACTCTGTAAGCCAAAATAAGCCCTTTTTCCCCAAAAGCTGCTTTTGGCTGGGTGATTTCTGCCAGAATACAAACCTGGCTGCAACAGAAAGAGAGAAAATGAGAAAAATGAATGGGCACACCATAGCTTCTTTCCACTGCAAACAAGCTCCAGATGCATGTGCCACTTTGTGCTTCTGACTTTATGCGGGTACTGGGGAACTGAACCCAGGTCATTAGGCTTTACAAGCAAGCATCTTTAACCACTGAGGCATCTCTCCAGCCCCAAAGTTATTTATTTTTTGGTTTTTTGAGATAGGATCTTGCTCCAGCACAGGCTGACCTGGAATTTACTATGTAGTCTCAGGGTAGAATTGAACTCGTGGTGATCCTCCTACCTCTGGTTCCCAAGTTCTGGGATTAAAGGTATGTGCCACCACACCTGGCCAAAGTTATCCTTATGATATCTTTTATTTAAAGTTTTCCCAACACATACATACCAACAGAGTTATACCAGTACATTTATAATGGCTAATGTTGTGCCTAGAGTTAGATACCAGTGCCTGCCTGAGTATGAATTTACAGGAGAACTAGATATGCTGTGTCATAGTGAATAGTGGATTTCAAGAAATTATAAAATGGCTCCTGTGCATTGTTGAATCCTTAGAAAATGTAGCACAGATATTTGGGTTAGCATTTTGCTAGCTTGTACTCAGACTGGCAGAATTGTAGTGTGATCTCCCAACAGCTGCTGTCATGCTTATTTTTCTACTTTCCTTTTTTATTTTTCCATTTTGAATTATAAGTGAATCTGAGCCAAGTAGGCTATATTTATGCTTTGCCATCTCTGTGTATATTGACACTATTTGTGTGCTGACAGCCTTTTAGTTTATCCTACATAATGCTCTTTGATAATGTGTTCAAATGTGGCTCTTGTTGTCAGGAAGCTCTTCTCTACTAGGCAGCCTAAGTTCCTCCCTTTCCTCTTGCTCTCATGTTCTCGATCGTCATTACTTACAAATTACCTGCTTATAGCTGAAATTTTTAAGTAATTCTCCCTTGTTTTCTTACTTTTTGTTACATCATGTCAGCACTCAGTTTCTGATTGTGAAGCATTTTTCAGATTTTTGGATTACAGGTGTTTAACCAGTATTGGTTTTAGAAGTCATAAAAGTTCTGATTTTATGGGCTGGAGAGATGGCTCAGTGGTTAAAGGCACTTGCTTGCAAAGCCTGCAGGCTCATGTTTAATTACCCAGTACCCACATGTTGTAGTTAGGTTTGCATTGCTGGTACAAATCATGCAAGCAAGAGCAGGTTCCTAGTCACCGGAGAAAAACCACACTGCGTCGGGAGACTTGTCAGAGCAGGATCTCACTTTATTGTAACAGGCAGGTGTTTATATAGCGTTGAGAATGAAGGCAGGGATCTCAGGAGGGGATGAGGTGTAAGGGCCAATAGCATGTCGCGACTTTTGAAATGATTGGTTCTAAGTGCACTGGAACTCTTAACTTTTTTGCAGAAGTAGCAGGCCAGAGGCATTTTGGTGCCCTCCTGAGTCATAGCTGGCCAGAGACAGGTCACCAAACTTTAGCTAGGCTCAGGAAGTTCCACTAGGCCTCACATGCCTTTAAAGGCCCAACACATGATGGCAGGGGGAAATGATGGCATGAGCACAGGGTGGACATCATCCCCTGACCAACATAAGGGGGCCATAGCCACAGAAGAGTGTGCCAAACACTGACAAAGGGACACTGGCTATAACACCCATAATCCCACCCCCCAAAATAAACTGCTTCCAGGAGGCATTAATTACCAAATCTCCATCAGCTGGGAACCTAGCATTCAGAACACATAAGTTGATGGGGGACACCTGAATCAAGCCACCACATTCCGCCCCCGTCCCCCATAAACTGATATCCATACATGACATAAAATACAATGCACTCAGTCCGACTTTAAAAGTCCCCATAGTTTTTTATCCCAATGATGTTCAAACATCTCCCTAATCCAAGGTCTTTTAACTGAGCCATAATACCAAAAAATCTCCCCCAAAACCATAATGGCACTGCAAAAGATGGCATTGGGCATAGCAAAGAAATATTCAACAAGATTTAAAACAACCAGGGCAAACATCAAACTCTATAGCTTCAAGTCCAACAACTCTAGCCAATGAGAAATCTCCAAGTTTGATAATTTTGACCAGCAATAAGTCTTTGGCATTCCAATTTCACCTCTCTAGCTAGGCTACTCACAGTCCTGGAAAACTTCATCAGGGCCAGCAGCTTTCCTTAGCAGCCATCTCGTGGTCCTGGCATCTCCACTGTAACCCACAGTTCATCCTCATGGCCCCATGAGGTCTCCTTGCAGGCATCCAGCAAACCTGCTTCACAGTGCCCACGGCCATTTCCAAAACACAAGACCATGTGGCAAACTCAGTGACCCTCTTTTTCCTGCATTTCTTATACTCCACAATACCAGATAGAGTGCCAGTTTGTTAATCCAGGGGGGGAATAAGGCAGATTCTGAAGAATAGGACACTTCGTGAGCACTCAGACCCCTTTAGGAGTCTGCATTCTGCTTGTTGCCCCTGTGCAGGTCAGCTGGCCCAGTCTCAATAGTTACCTCTCAAACAATTTTCAGGTGAATGGGCAGCAGTTTAGGCCCAAAGATTTCATTTTTCCTGTGCCATATCCCTCTGCTCACACCAGTTCATTTCTATGCAAAGTAAACCTGCACAACTTCTCAGGACATGGGCATAACAGCAAGCTTCTCACACAAACTAGCCCAGTCCAAGAAAAGCTCTTTCTCACCTCTTAAGCCAAACCTCACAGTCCACAGTTCTTAACTACATTCAGGTCTTTCAACTCTGACCAGGATAGTCCATCACGCTGTACTTACAGTACTGAAGGCATCTCTTAGGCCAAGGTTTCAAATCCTTCCCTCATTCCTCTTGAAAATCAGCTCCAAAAGGCCAAAGCCATACAGTCAGGTGTCTAGCAGTAATCCCACTCCTCGGTACCACTTTACTGTTGCAGTCTGGTTCACATTGCTGGTAGAAATCACCCAACCAAGAGCAATTTGTGGGAAAAAGAGGTTTTATTTTCCCTTACAGGCTCGAGGGGAAGCTCCACGATGGTAGGGAAAAGCAATTGCATGAGCAGAAGGTGGACATCACCCCCTGGCCCACATAAGGTGGACAATAGCAACAGGAGAGTGTGCCAAACACTGACAAGAGACACTGCCTATAACACCTATAAGCCTGCCCCCAACAATACACTCCCTCCATGAAGAATTAATTCCCAAATCTCCATCAACTGGGAACCTAGCATTCAGAACACCTAAGTTTATTGGAAGGACACCTGAACCAAACCACCATACCACATTAAGCCAGATGCACAAAGTGGCATGTGCATCCAGAGTTTGTTTATAGTGACAGGAAGCCCTGGCTTGTCCATTCTCAGTCTCTATCTCTCAAATAAATAATTTTTAAGTTTTGGTTTCAAATTCTGCTCTGTCTGTAACTAACTATAGCCGCTGTGGGCAAATTACTTACTCTTGCTAAAGACCACTTCCCCTCATCTCTTTAGGAATGTTTTTTGTCGTCCACTTCTGATTTATTGTGATGGTTTGAAAAACATAAACTGGGCTCTAGAGATAGCTTAGAAGTTAAGGCATTTGCCTGCAAAGCAAAAAGACCCTTGGTTAAATTCCCCAGGACCCACATAAGCCAGCTGCACAAGGTGGCACATGTGTCTGGAGGTCTTTTACAGTGGCTAGAGGCCCTGGCCTGCCAGTTCTCTCTGTCTCTGCTTCTTCCTCCCTCTTAAAGAAATAAACATAAATATATAAACATTTTATAAATAAATAAATATGCCTGCTGGGCATGATGGTTCAACACCTTTAATCCCATCACTGAGGAGGTTGAGGTAAGAGGATGTGAGTTCCAGGCCAGCCTGAGACATAGTAAATTCCAAGTCAGCATGCAGAGTGAGATCCTACCTCAAAAAATAAAAAATAAAGTGTGTGTGTATATGTGTGTGTATATACACATACACACACACACACACACACACACACACACAATACTTAGAATATAATTGGCCCTTATTAAATTATAGCTAATGTGATTATTGTTTGTGGAGGGGGAAGTTCATGGGCTTTTTTTTTTTCCCAAGGTAGGGTCTCACTAGCCAATGCTGATCTGGAATTCACTCTGTAGTCTCAGGCTGTCCTCTAACACACAGCAATCCTCCTACCTCTGCCTCCCAAGTGCTGGGATTAAAGGTGTTCACCACATGACTGGCAGAGAGAGAGAGTGGGTGTACCAGGGCCTTTAGCAGATGAACTCCAGATGTCTGTATTACTTTGTGCATCTTGCTTTATGTGGGTACTGGAAAATCAAACTGAGGTTGTTAAGCTTTGCAGCCAAGCACCTTAACCACTGAAATATCTCTCCAGCCCTGGCTTTTTTGTTTTTTGGGGTTTTTTTGTTGTTGTTTGTTTGTTTTTGGTGTTTTGAGGTAGAGTCTCACTGTAGTCCAGGCTGACCTGGAATTCACTTGGAATCTCAGGGTGGCCTCAAACACACAGTGATCTTCCTACCTCTGCCTCTCAAGTGCTGGAACTAAATGTGTGCACCACTGTGTCCGGCTCTCCAGCCATTTGAGAATTAGCACACCAGGGCCTCCAGACACTAAAACGAACTCTAGGCACATGCACCACCTTGTGCATCTGGCTTATGTGGGTCCTGGGGAGTTGAAACTGGGTCCTTTGGTTTTGGAGGCAAGCACCTTAACTGCTAAGCCATCTCTCCAGCCAAAAGTTGTTTTTCTTTGTTTGTTTTTTTAAGTTTATTGACAAATAGATACAGACAAAAAGAGAGAGAGAGAGGACTTGAGGGATGGCTTAGCAGTTAAGGCATTTGCCTGCAAAGCCAAGGGATCCTGGTTTGATTCTCCAGGACCCACATAAGCCAGATACACAAGGGAGAGCATTCGTCTGGAGTTTGTTTGCAGTGGCTAGGGGCCCTGGCATGCCCACACTTCCTCTCTTTCTCTCTCTCTTTTTAAATTTTATTAATTTATTTATTTGAGAGAAAGAGGCAGAGAGAGAGAGAGACATAGAGAGATTTATACCTGAGCTGCCAAGCTTTGCAAGCATGTTCCTTAATGACTAAGTAATCTCACATCATTTTAAATCTTATATTAACTTTTTAATATTTTATTTATTTACTTATTTTGGTTTTTCAAGGTAGGGTTTCACTCTAGTCCGGCTGACCTGAAATTCACTATGTAGTCTCAGGGTGGCCTTGAACTCATGGTGATCCTCCTGCATCTACCTCCTGAGTGCTGGGATTAAAAGCGTGTACCACCACACCCTGCTAAATTTTTTTTGACAATTTTCATACTTATAGACAATAAGCCATGGTAATTCCCTTCCCCCTTAACCTTTTAAAAAATGTTTAATATAATTTTCCTGGCTATTTTCATGAGTAAAAGTTGAACATGAGTCTGTTGGAAATAGAAGCAGATAGAATTCAGTCTCTGACAGTCTGCTGCTTTCCCTATTAGAGAGAGTTGAGTGAGCAAGCACTAGCTAGTGTCTCTGGCCATACTGTATAAGCCAACTTTAATTTTGACTGTCCTTCTTCCTACCCTCTCCTCTTCTCCTCCTCCTCCCAGACACTACCAGATCATTCTGCTCCTCTGCTTACATATCTGTCAGTCATTTTACTTAAGTTCTCCCTTCTCCCTTCCTCCTGGCCTCCACTACTTACTCTTTGTGTTCTTTTGGTTGCTGTGTGTGTGTGTGTGTGTGTGTGTGTGTGTGTGTTTGTTTTCAAGGCAGAGTCTCACTGTAGCCCAGGCTGACCTAAAACTCAACTTTGTAGTTCCAGGCTAGCTTCAAACTCATGGCAATTCTTTTACCTCTGCCACCACATCCAGACATTGACGCTTGTTTATTGTTAGTTTTATCAGTCCGTGTAATCCTCCATAATATGTCCTTTAATCATGGAGATTTAACTTATTACTGTATTTCAAATAACTGTTCATTGGTCAAGGCATTTGTTGTGGATAGGGGTGCAGAGATTTTGCATAGCATTCATGAGGCATATAGATTGGATCCCCAACATAAGGGTGGAGGTGAGGCGTTTGATCCTTCATTGAGAACCCAATATGGGTTTAATTTCTGGCTCCCACATAAAAAGCTAGGCATGAACTGGAGAGAAAGCTTAGCAGTTAAATGCTTGCCTGTGAAGCCTAAGGACACTGGTTCAAGGCTCAATTCCCCAAGACCCACGTAAGCCAGATGCACAAGGTGGTGTATGCATCTGGAGTTCGTTTGCAGTGGCATGCACCACCACACCAGGCTGAAATGTTTATTTTTAACACAATCTTTTCTGTCATTTTCAAGTTTACGGCATCACTTATATTTTCACTTTGATTCTTCTCTTCTGTTTTTCCTTGTTCTATGCAGATTATCAACGCTTGATGACTGTGGCTGAAGGCATCACCACACTTTTGTTCCCATTTCAGTGGCAGCATGTTTATGTGCCCATCCTCCCTGCTTCTCTGCTCCATTTTCTTGACGCTCCTGTCCCTTATCTGATGGGCCTTCAGTCCAAAGAAGGAACTGACCGTTCTAAACTAGAACTTCCTCAAGAGGTAAAACGTACAAGTCATGAAATATGTGCTCTCTCTCGATTAGTTCAAGGCTTCTTTTGTTACATGATGCCATCTTTGTGCACTAGTGTCTGAGTCTTCAAGGTATTGCTGGCTTGGAGCCCAAGCCATAGCCCACTCTTGCCACAGCAGCTCTGTCAGTTCAATAGGATCAGTGAGAAGACAGTCATAAATTTTTCCAACCATAAACTTGTGAAGGTCCTGTAACAGTAGTATGACCTCTTTGCCTTACTATTCTGACAGCATCTAATTTCTTGTCCACCATCATGTTAGTAGCCTTTATTTTTAAGCAGTATATTCCAGACTTAACAGCCTTTAAAATCATTTCATTCATTGAGGTGAAGTCAATTTTTGACCTCCATTAAATGAAATATAGCATCTGAGCAAACAAGGGGTAATGGAAATATAGCAAATGCTTTCCTTGTCTCCATTTTTAGACATAAACCAGTTTGCTGGCCTGTTCTGAATGTTAATTTGGCTTGATCAGTGGGACAAAAATCTTAACCCCTAGGTTTTTACCACCTTAATGTTATTATGCTTTCTGTGTGCTGTCTTTTCAAATGTTTAAGAGGAAAAAAAGCAAGGCTTCTTAAAAACATTTTAAATTAAATTTTTAGCTATTGTTAATGATACTCAGAATTGTAGTATAAAGCTTTGAAATGAAATATAGATGAGAATGCTATAGCCTGTGAAAACTTGAAATGGTTAATTACATTATATTATTAGATATTTAATTAGCACCTTTCTTAATAAAATACCTCATGTAGAACTTTTCTTTCATTTGTCCTTATTTCCTGTAGATTCTCATTTTAATAAGTGAATTTAAAGTAACACATTAAGCCACAGCCATTAAAGCTCACAATGAAAATCAGTTGCTTACTTTTATTCTAGTGAATGTTGTCCAACCAAAAGTAGCATTGTTCAGCGGAAAATGGCTTGATTCAGGCCATGAAATGCATGTGCATATTGTTCTGTTTATTGTTTTTTTGTCTTTTCAAGATAAGGTCTTCTGTAGCCCAGGCTGACCTAGAATTCACTATGGAGTCTCAGGCTGCCCTCAAACTCAAAGTGTTCCTCCTACCTCTGCCTCCCAAGTGCTGGGATTAAAGGCGTGCACCACCATGCCTGGCTGTCTTGTTCTTTTAAGGCTTATGCATGTTCTCTGCTTTCCCCTCCCTATTTTACCTTTTTTTTTTCTCTATTCAAATATAATTTTTTTGTTTTCTCTTTTATTTAGATAATGTGGCATCTTGGCTCAAAGAAATAAATCCTTTGTTTTTAAAAATATTTTTATTTGAGAGACAGAAGAAAAAAGATGCAGATAGAAAGAGAGCAAGTATAGGCACACCAAGGGTTTCTGCCACTACAAACAAACTCCAGACCCATGTCCTACTTTGTGCATCTGGCTTCACATGGGTACTGAGGAGTTGAACCATGGTCATTGGGCTTTGCAAGCAAACACCTTTAACTGCTAAGCCATCTCTCCAGCCCTGTAAATCTTTTAAATTTTCAAGGAAAAATAAATTAGCTAAATGAATTTTTAAGCTTTTTTAGTTTTTATTTCTTTATTTGAGAGAGAAAAATAGGGAGGCAAAGAGAGAGAGAGAGGAAGAGAATGGCATACCAGGGCCTCCAGCCATTGCAAACAAACTCCAGACACATGCAGTACTTTGTGCATCTGGTTTATGTGGGTCCTGGGGAATTGAACCTGGGTCCTTTGGCTTTACAGCACCTTAACTGCTGTTCACTATGTAGTCTCACGGTGACCTCGAACTCAAAGCGATTCTCCTACCTCTGCCTCCCAAGTGTTGGGATTAAAGGCATGTGCCACCACGCCTGGCCTGAATTTTTTTTTTATGCAGTTTTAGACAGTGTGTGTATGAGAGAGAATGGATGCACCAGGGCCTCCAGCCACTGCAAACAAACTCCAGATGTATGTGCCACATAGTGCATCTGGCTTATGTGGGTCCTGGGGAATCGAACTTGGGTACTTTGGCTTTGCATTCAAGTGCCTTCACCACTAAGCCATCTGTCCAGCCCCAGGCTGAAATTTTTGTTTGTTTGTTTTTTGAGGGAGGGTCTCACTCTACCTCAGGTTGACCTGGAATTCACTATGTAGTCTCAGGGTGGCCTCGAACTCACGATGATCCTCCTACCTCTGCCTCCTGGGTGCTGGGATTAAAGGTGTGTGCCACCACACCTGGCATCAGCCTGAAATTGTGTAATACCACCTTGATATAGCTGGAAGATCTTATATTTTCATGTATCCATTGGCTCTTAAGCAAATTAAAATTTCTCAAAGTCTTCGTAGTGCCATCCTTGGTTTTGTAACTTTTCAGTCATGAATGAGCTCAGCACTGTTTAATGAGCACATACACTCATCTCTCCATAGAGTGGAGTAATAAAGATAAACTGACACTGGTGGAAATGTGCTCACTAGCAGTAATGCTTCCCTCCTCTTTTCCCCTGAAAGCTAAAATAAAATAATGAGGTTTCAAAAAAAATGTAGCTGGGCATGGTGACACACACCTTTATTTCCAGCACTTGGGAGGCAGAGGTAGGAGGATCGCTGTGAGTTCGAGGCCAGCCTGAGACTACATAGTGAATTCCAGGACAGCCTGGGCTAGAGTGAGACCCTACCTCAAAAAACAAAAACAAAACAAAAGTTGTAAATGATAAGCTTGCAAAATGATTATTTTTAAGAAGGTATGATTTTAGTTAGATAGCTATTGTAGCTGCATACACTTGTAATTATCCACCTACTTCCTTTCCCTGTGATTCCAAAATAATAGGGACGAGCAGCTATTTGTTATATTGTCTTTTAGAGAGTGTCATGTGGAGGGGAGAATGGAAGGATACAGCACTGAGGAGAGATTGCACAGCCTAGTGTCTCACCATCCACTGTTGCAAAATTTTATATAGTAAATGGTGGACAAAAAAAAAGTCAAGAGAAAAACTGAAATAGAGCTGTTTTTGACACTTTTTGTAGCTTGCCTTGAGATTCTGAAGGAATATTTCATCAGTGCCTAGGATCAAATCCAGTGTCTGTCTCATGCATGCATGACCAATGCTCTACCACTTCACTGTATCTCCAGCCCTGGAGAGATTTTTATTTTTGCAAGGTAGGGTCTCACTCTGGCCCAGGCTGACCTGGAAATTAATTATGTAGTCTTAGGGTGGCCTAGAACTCAATGGCAATCCTCCTACCTCACTGGGATTAAAGGCGTGTGCCACCACACCTGGCTGTTGAGAGAGGTTTGAAATGTTCACCTCTGACTTGCTTTCATGACAGCTTATCTTTACACAGTGAGAAAACTAATCACTTACTATATAAAAATCAGGGAACTTCCCAGGTCTTACAATCCTGTGTACATTTTTGGGGTTCCATCAAGTAAGCTTGCTTTTAAGCTGGGCGTGGTGGCGCACACCTTTAATCCCAGCACTCAGGAGGCAGAGGTAGGAGGATCGCCGTGAGTTCAAGGCCACCCTGAGACTACAGAGTTAATTCCAGGTCAGCCTGGACCAGAGTAAGACCCTACCTGGAAAAACAAAAAAACAAACAAAAAAAAAAGTAAGCTTGCTTTTGTTGTTTTAGACACTGTGTAGAACATAATACAAGACATCAAGATAAATATGAGATGATTTCTGTCCCCCCCTTTAATATCAATAGCATAAGCTTAAAAAGTAATAGAACATCAGAATGCCAGGAGCTAGGGAAATGGTTTAGCACTTGCTCTGCAAGCATGAGGGCCTGGCACTGTCCAAGCTTGATTCCCTACCATCAATGTAAACAATGAGTATTACCACACGTATCTAACCCCAGTCTTTTTAATGTATTTATATTGATTTATTTGGTAGAAAGAGAATGGGCACACCAAGACCTCTTGCCACTGCAAATGAACTCCAGACACATGTATTACTTTGTGCATTTGGCTTTATGTGGGTTGTAAGGAATCAGTCCTGGGCCAGCAGGCTTTGCAAGCAAGTACCTTTAACTACTGAGCCATCTGTCTCCACAACCCAAATTATTATTATCATCATCATCATTATTATATTATTAGGAGCAGGGTCTCACTGCAGTGCAGGCTAAACTGGAACTCACTCTGTGGCCCAGTATGGCCTTGAACTCAGCAATCTTCCTACTACCTTAGCCTATTTAGTGCTGGGAATAAAAGTGTGCACCACCATGTCTGGCTCTGACCAGAGAATTGCTGGTGCTTGCTGACCAAAAAAAATGATAGCTCTGGTTGAATGAGAGACTCTCTCAAGGAATAGGCAGATGAGCACAGTGGTGGAACATGACCAAGTCTCTGGGTTCCAAATTCAGTCCCCAGTATTGGGGGTGGGGTAGGTGGAGGAAAAGGCTGTTTGGCTCAGCAGTAAAGTGTACAGGGGAAGGTAGCCACATTGTCGATGGCAAAGAACTGATCTCATCACCTGAGAATAACTGTGGACCCTGACAGCCCTGTGCCTGAGATCAGTGGGAGGAGGTCAACCTATGGGCCCAGCTATCTATGGTAAGGTTCGTAGAGGCTGGTAACTTTGAAGCTTTGTCAAACCACTTGACATCTTCTGCCACATCCTGTTTAGTGTTTGTTTAAGGGTTTTGTCCAGAAACAGGTCCGAATGTACAGGTCTAAGTGTTGTGTTTGCTTCCCTTACTAAGAAATAATCAGGAGACACCCTTGACTAGTGCATCCATCACCCCAGAGTGTATGACCTGGGGAGCCTAAGCAGCATAGGAGAACCTGCCCAGCCCGCAGCTGCCAAGCTAAGTGAAGGAAAGTAAAGACGTCTGCCAGAAACCTGACACTGTCGGAATCATCAAGACAACAAAATTCAGCTGACTCTTGTACCCCACCTCCACTCCCTCCATCTACCTTGCAGACTTTAATTGCAGAGGATCTAGAAAGAAAACACTCCACTAATTTATCTTTGGGTGTTTTTTAAAATTGTATCATGGTTCGAAGGACAGGTTCTGCCTCTCAATCTCTCTCTCTGTCTTTTGTTTTGTTTTTTCAAGGTAGGGTCTCGCTCTAGGCCAGGCTGACCTAGAATTCACTACAGGCCTAAGGGTGGCCTTGAACTCATGGTGATCCTCCTACCTCTGCCTCCTGAGTGCTGGTGTTAAAAGCATGCGCCACCACACCCAGCTTTTTTTTTTTTTTTCCAGGTACAGTTTTGATCTAGCCCAGGCTGACTTGGAATTTTAGTTTCAGGATGGCCTTGAACTCACAGTGATCCTCCTACCTCAGCCTTTTGAGTGTTGGGACTAAAGACATATATAACGACTCCCAGCTTCTTTTCTTCTTCTTTTTTTTTTAAACTATAGCTATAGTTATAGTAGTAGTTTTTGGTTTTTGGAGGCAGGATCTCATTCTAGCCTATGTTGACCTACCTCAGGTTGGCCTCAAACTCATGACAATCCTCCTACTTCAGCCCTCTGACTGAGTGCTGGGATCAAACATGTACCACACACCTGGCTGTCTTTTTTTTTTTTTTTTTTTTTAGTATTTTAAAATTATGTTTTATTGTTTATTTGAGACAGGAGGATAAAGAAAATGGGCACAACACCTTGTGCATCTGGCTTTACATGGGTACTAGGGAATCAAACTTGGGGCATTAGGCTTCTATGTAGTCTCAGGCTGTCTTCAAACTCATAGTGATCCTCATACTAAACCTTCCAAGTGCTGGGATTAAAGGTATGTGCCACCATACCTGGCTGTCTTTTTTTTTTTATATTTTATTTTTATTTATATATTTGAAAGAGAGAATAGGCATGCCAGGGCCTCCAGCTGCTGCAAACGAACTCCAGACAAATGCACCCCTTGTGCATCAGGCTAGCATGGGTCCTGGGGAATCGATCCAGGGTCCTTTGGCTTTGAAGGCAAATGCCTTAACTGCTAAGCCATCCCTCCAGCCCCCTGACTGTCTTTTTTAAAAAGTATTTTATTTATTTATTTGAAAAAGAGAGAGAATGGGTACGCCAGGGCCTACAGCCATAAGAGAGAGAGAGAGAGAATGGGCACATCAGGACCTTCAGCCGCTGTGAACGGATGTGTGTGCATGCACCCCTTTATATGAATGAACAACATTGCATGCTTGTATCAGTGTGTGTCTGGCTATGTGGGACCTGGACATTCAAACATGAGTTCTTAGGCTTTGCAGGCAAGCACCTTAACCACTAAGCCATCTCTCTAAACCTTTGTCTTTTTTAAAATTAATTAATTATTTTATTTTATTTTACTTTTTGGTTTTTCTAGATAGGTTCTCCCTCTAACCCAGTGTGACCTGGAATGCACTTTGTTTTCTCAGCTGGCCTCGAACTCACAGCAATCCTACCTCTGCCTCCTGAGTTCTGGAGATTAAAGGCATGCGCCATCACTCCTGGCTTTTTAAAAAATGATTATTATTATTATTTATTTTTCTTGCTTTTTTGAGGTAGGGTCTCACTCTAGCTCAGGCTGACTGGGAAGACACTCTATAGTCTCAGGGTGGCCTCAAACTCATGGCAGTCCTCCTACCTCTGCTTCCTGAGTGCTGGGATTAAAGGCGTGCACCACCATGCCCAGATTTTTTTTTTATTTTTCGTAATTAACAACTTCCATTATTGTAAACATCATCCCATGGTAATTCCTTCCCTCCCCCACTTTCCCCTTTGAAACTCCATTCTCTATCATATCCCCTCCCCATCTCAATCAGTCTCTCTTTTATTTTGATGTCATCATCTTTTCCTCCTATTATGATGGTCTTGTGTAGGTAAGTGTCAGGCACTGTGAGATCATGGATATCCAGACCATTTTGTGTTTGGAGGAGCACATTGTAAGCAGTCCTACCCTTCCTTTGGCTCTTACATTCTTTCTGCCACCTCTTCCACAATGGACCTTGAGCCTTGGAAGGTGTGATAGAGATATGTCAATGCTGAGCACTCCTCTGTCACTTTTTTCCAGCACCATGATGCCTTCTGAGTCATCCCAAAGTCACTGCGATCTGAAAAGATAAAGTTCTCTAACAAAAAAGTGAGAGTAGCATTAATATATAGGTAAGAACATTAAGAGAAGTGCTTACTGGGAAGTTTGATGAGCATAGTATATACATTTAGCCAGACAGCAGCAGCTGTTACACCCCTAGAGCTCATAACTACCCTGATTGTAGGTTTTCAGCATCAGCAATGTGTTCCCTCCCATGGAGCAGGCCTCCAGTCAAATTAGAGGGCAGTTGGTTTCCCTCAAGCAGATGTGCCACTGTTGCACCAGTTGGCTCATTTGGCCTGGCTGGCCAAATATAAGGCTTGCAGTGTCCACTGTTGAGTATCTTCACTGGTGATTTCTCTCTCTTCCATTGAACTGCATGCAGCATGGCTTCTTCCAGCTTTCTGTCAGCTGGTCTGCATGGAGGAGGTTATCAGCTCAATTTCAGCAGGATTTCTCAGAGACCTTACAGCCCAAGTATGTGGAGTCTTCAGCAATAGGGTCTTACCATCTGTTCCTTGTGGGAAACCAAGGGCCTCGGCAATGGCCTATAATGTTTGGGGGGCATCAGGGACCTCCCTTGCCAACAACTCACTGGAAGGTATCCCATCTCTGGCACTGAAAGTTGTCAAATGCTTTTTCTCTAATGAGATGATCATGTGATTTTTGTCCTTCAGTCCATTTATACAATGTATCACTTTTATGTTAAACCATCCCTGCATCTCTGGGATAAAGCCTACTTTGTCAGGGTGAATGATCTTTCTGATATATTCTTGTATTCTGTTTGCCAATATCTTATTGAGAATTTTTGCATCTATGATTTTGAGGGAGATTGGTCTGTAATTTTCTTTTTTTTTATTTCTCTGGTATCTGTTGTGATAGTGCCTTTTTCATCTCTAATTTTATCTTATTTTATTTTATTATTATTATTTTTGGTTTTTCAAGGTAGGGTCTCACTCTGGTCCAGGCTGACCTGGAATTAACTGTCATCTCAGGGTGGCCTTGAACTCATGGCAATCCTCCTACCTCTGCCTCCTGAGTGCTGGGATTAAAGACATGGGCAACCACGCCCAACTCTAATTTTTTAATATAGGCACTTAAAGCTATACATTTCCCTCTTAGTACTGCTGTGAATTTTTTGATTTCCCTCTTGATGTCTTCATTGACCCATTCATCATTTAGTAGTATATTGTTTAGTTTCCATGATTTTCCATATGCTCTGTAGCTTTTCTTGCTATTAATTTGTAGTTTCTTTCCATTGTTGTCAGATAGAATGTAAGGAATGATTTCAGTTTTCCTGTATTTGTTAAGATTTGTTTTGTGTCCTAATATATGGTCTGTTTTAGAGACTGTTCCATGTGCTGCTGAAAAGAGTGTGTATTCTGCAGTGTTTAGATGAAATGTCCTGTATATAACTGTTAGGACCATTTGTTCTATGACCTCATTTAATCCAGATCTTTATGTGTTTATTTTCTGCCAAGATGACCTGTCACTTGATGAGAGTAGGGTGTTGAAGTCACCCACTACAACTGTGTTTGGTGTTATCTGTGACCTTAGTTCTAATAGCATTTGTTTGATGATGTTGGGAGCCCCCGTGTTAGGTGCATATATATTTAGGATTGTAATGTTCTTCTGTTGGAGTATGCCTTTAATCAGTAATAAAGTGACCTTCCTTATCTTTCCTAATTAATGTTGTAATGAAGTCTACCTTGTCAGATATTAGGATAGCAACCCCTCCTTGTTTTCTAGGCCCATTTGCTTGAAACACTGTTATCTACTCTTTCACCCTAAGATAGTGCCCATCCTTTGTAGAAAGGTGAGTTTCTTGGAGGCAACAAATTGAAGGATCCTGCTTTTTTAACCCAGTCTGCAAACCTATGTCTTTTTGGAGGGCATTGAGACCATCGATATTAAGAGTTATTATTGAAAGGTGTGTATTTATTTTTGCCATTTTTCCTGTTTTGTAGTTCTTCCTGTTTTACCTTTGTTCTCTTGTATTAACCAGTATTTGAGTATTGTTTGTTTATTCCAGGTTCTTTATATGTGTGTTTTTCTTTCTCTTCAGCATGGAGGATCCTGTCAAGTATTTTCTGTAGAGCTGGTTTTGTCTTCAAATATTCCTTTAGCCTGCTTTTGTTGTGGAATGTCCTTATTTCTCCGTCTATTTGAATGGATAGCTTTGCAAGATAATGTAACCTTAGTTGACAGTTGTTTTCTTTCAGAACTTGGAATATATCACTCTAAGCCTTTTTCTGGCTTTTAAAGTTTGTGTTGAGTAATCTGCTGTAATCCTGATAGGTTTGCCTTTGTAGGTAACTTGATTTTTCTCTCTAACTGCTTTCAATATTTTTACTTTGATTTGTATGTTTGGTAGTTTAATTATAATATGGGGGAGAGAGGTTCTTTCCAGGTTTTGTCTGTTTGGTGTTCTAAAGGATTCCTGTATCTGCATTAGCATATCTTTCCCAATTTGGGAGAAGCTTTCTTCTGTGATTTTGTTGGAAATGCCTGCTATGCTTTTGGAGTGAAATTCTTCTCCTTCTACTATACACTGAATTCTTATGTTTGATCTTTTCATAGTGTCCAGAATATCTTGAAATTCCCATTCATACTTTTCTATAAATTTGTCTTTCTCTTTGTTGGACTGTATTAGATCTGCCACCTCATCTTCGAGCTTAGATATTCTGTCCTCTCCATCCATTCTACTGGTGAGATTTTCTACAGAGTTTTTTATTTCATTGACTCTGTTCTTCATTGCTAGTAATTCTGACTGGATTTTCTCTATTATTTCTATTTCCTTATTTATGTCTTGTATTGACCTCTTTATTTCATTAAATTGGTTTCCTGTATCATCTTTGATTCCTTTGATTTCCTCTTTAATTTGTTTGAGCATATTTATAATCATTCTTTTGAAATTTTCTCAGGCATTTCCTCTAAATCAGACTGACTGGAAGTCATTTCTGATGCATTAATATTTTTTGGTGAATTAATATTGTCTTGATTTTTGGTGTTTCTTGTGTTATGTACATATTTTTGCATCTTGATTAATTTAATTATTGTATTTTCTTATTAGCTGCAGTATTATTAGATGTATCAATCTATCTGATGTTATATATCTTCAGGGGAGGTGCTTAAGGTGCTAGGTGTGGCCCTTAAGACTCTCAGAGTAACCACAAAAGTGACCCTAGGTGTTGGGTTTGCCTATTATGAGAGTATTCAAGTAGGCCGAGTGGAGCAAAGTGCAGGCAGATTCTAAAATTTAACTAAACAATATACACATTCAGTGAAAAACAGCACAGAGTATTTATGCAGGAACAACCAGAATCTCTAACATAGTCATAGTCCCTTAGGATGTGTGTTGCCCCACACCCTTAACCCTGTCAACTAGGAGGCTAAGATTTTTGGTCTGTTGAGGGTTCCGTCAGCTGGTGACCTCTTGAATCCCTTCCCTAATGAACAACAGAAGAGAAAACAAAGACACTATAAAATCAGGAAGCAACAAATGACAAGCCCCAGACGTAGCTTATTTAAGAATGGCAAATCCGACCATCGATCAGATTTAACGTGTAACTTATCCTGACATGGAAGGTGCAATTAGCACTTTCGATTCAAGCCTATATACCAGGCTTATTTGGTGGGTA
The DNA here is from genome assembly GCF_020740685.1 of Jaculus jaculus. NCBI lineage: Eukaryota > Metazoa > Chordata > Mammalia > Rodentia > Dipodidae > Jaculus > Jaculus jaculus. Next base: position 628,590 of record NC_059123.1, read on the forward strand.
CTGACCTGGTGTAATCCCAGTTACCTTTTGGGATTGTTTTGATCTCAGTTTTGCTGCACTTCTGCTTGGGTCCTTCTTTGCTGTACTGTGGGCTCAGGTAGGCTGGCTGGGTCTCTGGATTGCTACTCTGGTTGCTGTGCTGGGTGCTGTGAGCTCCCTTCCCCAAGTCTCTGGTGCTTTTTGGTGTTTGTGCTGCCTGTGGGGGAGGACAGGCTGTGGTTAGTGGTTCCAGTTCTCCCGCTGGTCCACGTAATCCTCTGCCTCGTGATCTGCTCCTCCGTTCGTTACTGCAGTCCTCCCTTCACATTTCTTGAGTTTGCAAGCAGGCCGGTGTGAGTGGAGAATCCCCTCACCTGGCTTTTCCTGCGGCTCAGGCTGAGCCTTATGGCTGTGGCTACACAGACCTGGTGCTGCTGCTGCTGGAGCTGCTTCTGCTGGAGCCACTTCTGCCTGTTTCTGTGGACTCAGACGCTCTGAATCTTCTGCTTCTCTGCTATAGTTGATAATTTCTTATACACCTCACTTTTCAGTAGAAGAGTATATTTTGCTGGGGTTTTCTTCTTTCTTTCTTTTTTTTGGGGGAGGGTCACTTTTTCTCCCCTAGGCTGGTTCCTATGCTGCCATCTTAACAGGAAGTCTTGTTTTTGTTTTTTTTTTGAGGTTGGGTCTCACTGTAGCCCAGGCTGACCTGGAATTTACTATGTAATCTCAGGATGGCCTCTAACTCACAGTGATTCTCCACCATGGCCAGCTCTGTATCTTGTTTGTTTTTTTTTGTTTTGTTTTGTTTTGTTTTAAACAAAGCATTTGTGTCTCTTTTTTGGAGGTTGTCAGTTTGTTTGCTTGGAGTCAGGATCTCATGTAGCCTCAAACTCACTGAGGATGACTTGAACTTCTGATCCTCTTGCCTCTGCCTCCCTGGCTGCTAAGAATACAGATATATGCCACCATGTCCAGCGTATGTGGTGCCGGTGATTGAACGCAGAGCCTTGAGTATGTTAGGCAGGCACTCTATTCACTGTGCAACGTACCCAACCCTGTGTTATTATTTTTGTTAATTTTCTTTTATTTACTCATTTGAGAGAGAATGGGTGTGCCAGGTCCTTTAGCCACTGCAAATGAACTCCAGATTGCATGTACCACTTTGTGCATCTGGCTTATTTGGGTCCTGGGGAGTTGAACCTGGGTTCTGTGGCTTTACAGGCTAGTACCTTAACCGCTAAGCCATTTCTCCAACCCTGTTATTTTTTATTCTCTTTCCTATATTTGTCTAATTTTGTGTGCCCATTCTTTTCATTATTATTGAGCATTTTAAAAATCTCTTGCTCTTAGCCAGGCATGGGGGCTCACTCCTTTAATCTCATCCCTCAGGAGGCAGAGGTAAGAGGATTGCTATGAGTTTGGGGCCACCCTGAGACTACATAGTGAATTCCAGGTCAGCATGGGCCAGAATGATCCCCTACCTTAAAAAAATAAATAAATAAACATCTTGCTCTTTACTATTCCTCATCATAATATTCTTTTGCACTCTTCTTTTTCTCTTATTTTACTTCACCTTGCTTCTCTATATTTCCTCTACCTACCCCCATCTTGTAAAATAATGAAGGACTCCTGGCATTTACCTGACAGTGGCTTATGGGATGGTGATACAAAAACATGATCTCAAATGAACAAAGTTTGTACTCTGTGACCGCACAGGGCAAACTTCTACTGGAGAAGTTTGGTGGCAGCAGAAAAGGGAGCTTGACTTCTCTTAGGCAATGTATTGTCAAGATTATAGGCAAAAAGTTCAAGTAGTAGTTAACTGATTAAGGAATTTAGAAGAGAGCACGTCTGTGGATTGTTTCTTAAGCTGATAGTTAAAGGAATTTACACTTGAAAGAAAGTATAGACTTATCCTATCTAGGAAAAGAGCAGAGAGGAATTAGAGTTACTGATACAGAAGTGGCAAAGTGATACCCTTTTGATAAGGTAGCTGACAAGTCAGCCTTAAAGAAGACAGAACATTGGAGAATACATGAAGACAGTATGTATGATTAATGAAATGTACCTACTACTGAGGGCTAGCAACATGCTAGGAAAGCAGGTGTGGAGTAAGTTAAAAGTTCAACTTTGAGGCCAGGTATAATGGCACATGCTTTTAATCCAAGCAACTATTTGTAATAATTGCAAGAATATTTAAACATAAAATGCTTGGACTTTAAACCTTTGTGTTCTCTTTTTATTTTTCAGGCTAATTTGTGTTTTGTAGATATCGACAACCATTTTATTGAGCTACCTGAAGAATTTCCACAGTTTCCCAATAAAGTGGATTTTATTCAAGAACTCTCTGAAGTTCTTCTCCAATTTGGGATTCCTCCTGAGGGCAGCCTACATTGCAGTGAGAGTGCCACCAAACTGAAAAATCTGGTTCTTAAAGATTTGGTAAATGACAAAAAGAACGGCAATGTCTCCACTAATGACGTGAGCATGTATGAGTTGCTGAAGGGCAGTGAAACCATAGCCCGCCTTCAGGCTCTTGCCAAGAGGACTGGAGTCACTGTGGAAAAAGTGGACTTCTCAGCTTCTCTGGGTGAGAAAGAAAAGGACTTAAAATTGCACTGTGAAGAGGCAGAACTGAGGGACTACCAGCTCAATGTGCAGCTGCGAGAAGTCTTTGCTAATCGCTTCACACAGATGTTTGCCGATTATGAAGCATTTGTGATTCAAGCTGCCCAGGACATGGAGTCTTGGCTGACCAACCGGGAACAAATGCAGAATTTCGACAAAGTAAGAAGACCCGTATTTCTATTTTATGACAGTACTGATCTCCCCCCCCCCCAACTTTTTTGTTGTTGTTGTTTTGAGGTAGTGTCTTACTCTAGTCTAAACGTACTCTATTTTTATTTACTATCTTTGGGTTTTGGGGTTTTTGTTTTTGTTTTTGTTTGTTTGTTTGTTTTTGGTTTTTGGCTTTTGGTCAGCCTCTAGTCCAAGCTGACCTCAAATCCACTCTGTAGTCTCAAGGTGGTCCCGAACTCATGGTCCTCTCCTACCTCTGCCTCCTGAGCGCTGGGATTAAAGGCATGCACCACCACTTTCTTTGGTTTTGTTTTTTTTCGAGATGGGGTTTCACTCTACCCCAAGAAAACCTGGAATTCACTGTGCAGTCTCAAGGTGGCTGTGAGCTTATAGCAGGCCCACCATCTCTGCCTCCCAGGTTCTAGGGTTAAAGGCATTGCCCACCACACTCAGTGATAAAACTACTTAAAAATAAACAAATAAGAGATCCAGATGTGGTGGCACAATCCTTTAACCTATCCACTCAGGTGGCAGAGGTAGGAGGATCACTATGAGTTCAAGGCCACCCTGAGACTACATAATGAACTGAATTCCAGGTCAGCCCGGGTTAGAATGACACTCTCTATCTCAAAAAAACAAAAATAATAAATAAATAAATAGGGGCTGGAGAGTTGGCTCAGCAGGTAAGGCACTTGTCTGCAAACCCTAATACCTGGGGCTTGATTCCCCAGTACCCCCATAAAGCCAAATGCACAAAGTCTAAAGTTTGCATCTGGAGTTTGTAGTGGCTAGCAGCCCTTGTATACCCATTCTGTCTGTCTCTCTTCTATCTCTCTGCTTGAAAATAAATAAAAAATAATTTAAAAAAAAATAGGGCTGGAGAGATGGCTTAGCTGTTGAGGCACTTGTCTGCAAAGCCTAAGGATCCAGGCTCAATTCCCCAGCACCCACGTAAGCAAGATGCACAGCGTCTAGAGTTTGTTTGCAGTGGCTAGAAGCCCTGGTTGCCCATTCTCTCTCCCTCTATCTGCCTCTCTCTCTCATAAGTAAGTAAGTAAATAAATAAATAAATAAAATAAAGTGTCCGGACATACTGTGAACGCCTTTAATCCCAGCACTTGGGAGGCCAGAGGGTAGGAGGATCACTGTGAGTTCAAGGCCAGCCTGAGACTACACAGTGAGTTGCACGTCAGCCTAGGGTAGAATCAGACCCTACCTTGAAAAAAACCAAAAATAAAAATTAAAAATAAGTAAAATATTTATTTGTGGGCTGGAAAAATGATTCAGGGGTGAAAGGCACTTGTTTGCAAAGCCTGATGGCCTGGGTTCGATTCCTAAGTACCTGTGTAAAGCCAGATCACAAAGTGGCACATGCATGTAAAGTTCATTTACAGTGCCCTGGTGTGCATACTTACTCTCTCTATGTCTCAAATAAATAAAAATAGGGGCTGGAGAGATAGCTCAGCAATTAAAGCACTTGTCTGCAAAGCCTAACAGCCCAGGTTTATTCCCCATTACTCACATAAAGCTAGATGACAGGGTAGCACATGCATCTGGAGTTTGTTTGCAGTGGCTAGAGGCCCTGGTGCACCCCTTCTCTCTCTTTCTTTCTCTCTCTGTCGCTGTTCTACTTCTCCTGCTATTGCAAATGAACTCCAGATGCATGCACCACTATGTTCATCTGGATTTACATGGGTACTGGGCAATCAAACCTGGCCTATTAGGCTTTGTATAAAAGCACATTTAGCCACTGAGCCATCTCTCCTTTTTAGTTTAGGTTTTGTTTTTGTTTTTTGTTGTTGTTGTTTTTTGAGGCAAGAGTTTCAGTCTAGCTTGGGCAGACCTGGAACTTATTCTATAGCCAAGGCTGGCCTCAAACTCACAGTAATCTTCCTATCTTAGCCTCCCAAGTGGTGGTATTAAAGATGTGAATAGCCATGCCCAATGTGGTAGTTTGAATGTATATCCCCCATAGACTCAGGTGTTTTATTAAGCCTGTAATTTGGGTCTCCTGTCACAACCTGAAGGAAGTATCACTGGGAGTGGATCCTGGGATCCATCCCAAAGGTGTGTTTGGGGTCAGATCTGAGTCCAGCCCAAAAGTATGCAGGGAGATTTTGAGCTCTGGCAGGATCCCTGGTTGCTAGTTTTGTGTGTGAGGTGGTGCTGGTATTTTTGCTGGCTGCAGTTTTTCTATCTCTGCGTGGATCTGTGGAAATAAACAGCTTCCTTCACCATTGATGAAAATTCCCCTTGGACCTGTAAGCTGAAGTAAATCCTGTTCCTCCCATAAAGCTGTGTTTGGGAGCTGGAGAGATGGCTTAGTGGCTAAGGCGCTTGCTTGCCAAGCCAAAAGACCCAGGTTTGATTCCCCAAGACCCACGTACGCCAGATGCACGCATCTGGAATTCATTTGCAGTGGCTAGAAGCCCTGACATGCCCATTCTCTATCTGCTCCCCCTCTCTTTCTCAAATAAATAAATAAAAATAAAATATATTTTTTAAAAAACTATGTTTGTGGCTTGAGAAATGGCTTAGCTGTTAAGGTGCTTGCCTTCAAAGCCAAAGGATCCTGGTTTGATTCTCCAAGACTCAAGTAAGCCAGATGCCCAAGGGGGCACATGCATCTGGAGTTTGTTTGCAGTGGCTGAAGGCCCTGGTGTGCTTGCTCTCGCTCACTTGCACTCTCTCTCTCTCTCTGCCTGTTTCTTTTTCTCTAATAAATAAAATGTTTTTAAATAAATAAACAATGTTTGGTTGGCTGTTCATCCCAGCAACGTTGGAACTGACGACTACACCCAGCCAGCACTTACTTACTTTGTTTAGAATATCTGTTTCTGCAAGGTGTAGTATGATACATCTTTAATCCCAGTACTTGGGAGACTGAGGTAGGAGGATCGCTGTGAGTTGGAGGCCACCCTAACACTACATAGTGAATTCCAGGTTAGGCTGGGCTAGAGTGAACTCCTGCCTCAAAAAACAAAATATCCCCCAGACACAAAATGGCCTGGATATCCATGACCTCACAGTGCCTGACACTACCTACACAAGACCATCATAATAGGAGGAAAAGATCATGACATCAAAATAAAAGAGACACTGACTGAGAGGGGGAGGGGATATAATGGAGAATGGAGTTTTATAGGGGAAAGTGGGGGGAGGGAGGGTGTTACCATGGGATATTTTTTATAATCATGGAAGTTGTTAATAAAAGTTTGAAATTTGAAAAAGAGGGGTTGGAGAGATAACTTTGCGGTTAAGGCACTTGCCTACAAAGCCTAAGGACCCAGGTTCAATTCCTCAGATCCCACATAAAGCCAGATGCACAAGGTGGTACATACTTCTAGAATTTATTTGCAGTGGCTGAAGGCTCTGGGGTGCCCACTCTCTCTCTTTCTCTCTCAAATAAATAAACAAAATATTTACAAAAAAAAGATCTGTTGTCATCAAATTCCATTTGGACATTTTTAAAAATTATTTTTACTTATTTGCAAGCAGAGAGATGGAGAGAGAGAGAATGGCCACACCAGAGCCTCTAGCCACTGCAAATAAACTCCAGATGGATGTGTCAACTTGTGCAGCTGGCTTACATGGGCACTGGGGAATTGAACCTGGATCCTTAGGCTTCGCAGGCAAGCACCTTAACTGCTGAGCCATCTCTCCAGCCTCCCCAGGATTTTGTTGTTTGTTTGTTTTTTTGTTTTTCGAGGTAGGGTGTCACTCTAGCCCAGGCTGACCTGGAATTCACTATGTAGTTTCAGGGTGGCCTTGAACTCATGGCAATCCTCCTACCTCTCCCTCCCCATTGCTGGGATTAAAGGCATGTACCACCACACCCAGCTTCCCAGGACATATTTTTGTATGGTTGTGTGTAGGAGGGTTGTGTGACCTCACGTGCCATGGCACACATGTGGAGATTAGAGGATAACTTCAAAAAATTTGCACTTCATCTTTGAGTCAGGGTCTCCTGCTGCTGTAAACTAACTGCTAGACTGTAAACCAAAGTAAGACTAAGTGGTCCAGGAGCTTTGGATTTTTCTGACTCTACCTTTAATTATCTTTGTTGTATAGGCACGTTGGGATCACAGAAGCATGCACCATGTTGTATCTGGCTTTATGTGGATGCTGGGGAATTGAACCTGGGCTAGCAAGTTTTGCAATCAAGTTTTTTTGTTTTGTTTTGTTTTGTTTTTGAGGTAGTGTCTCACTCCAGCCTGCCTAGTCAAGGCTGGTCTGGACATTGCAAGGTTCTTCTGCCTCTGCCTTCCAAGTGCTGGGATCAAGGCATGCACTACCACGCCCCACCAAGCACCAGCTTCTTTGAAGTATTTTTTTTTTGGCGGTTGGGGGGGAGTCCAGTTGTGTATTTTTATCCAAGGTAGTGTCTCACTCTAGCCCAGGAAGACCTGGAACTCACTCTGTAGCTTCAGGCTAGCTTCAGACTCACAGCAGTCCTCCTACCTCTGTCCCTCAGTGGGACTAAAGGCACAATCCATCACACCTGTTTCTGTTTTTTTAACTTTTTTAAAATTTCATTTTATTTTATTTTTTTTAAGTAGGCTGACTTGGAATTCACTATATATTCTCAGAGTGGCCTCATATTCACGGTGATCCTCCTACCTCTCCAAATGCTGGGATTAAAGGTATGCACCACCATGCCTGGCTTTTTTTTAAACTTTTTATTGACAACTTCCATAAGTATAGGCAATAAGTCATCATAATTCACACCCACCATCTGCCTGGTCTACCTTCTAAATCTCTCCATTGAATCCCTGCTTTCCAATTAATTTCTCTTCTATTTTGATGTCATTTTTTCCTCTTGTTATGAAGGCCTTGTATAGCTAGTGATGGGCTCTGTGAGGTCATGAATGTCCGTGCCATTTTGTGTCTGAAAGAGCGCATTGTAAGCAGTCCTACCCTTCCTTTGGCTCTTGCATTCTTTCCACCACCTCTCCAAAAAGGACCCTGAGCCTTGAAAGGTGTGATAGAGATGTTTCAGTGCTCCTTGCTCCTCTGTCACTTCTTCTCATCACAATAGTGACTTTTTAGGGCTAGAGAGATGGCTTAGCGGTTAAGCGCTTGCCTGTGGAGCCTAAGGACCCCGGTTCAAGGCTCAACTCCCCAGGACCCACGTTAGCCAGATGCACAAGGGGGCGCATGCATCTGGAGTTCGTTTGCAGTGGCTGGAGGCCCTGGTGTGCCTATTCTCTCTGCCTTTTTCTGTCCTTCTCTGTCTCTCTCAAATAAATAAAAAAAAAAAATTTTTTTTTAAATAGTGACTTTTGAGTCACCCCAGTGGTCACCACCATCTGAAAAGGGATGCTTCTTTAACCAAAAGTGAGGGTAGCATTAATATTTGGGCATAAACATAAGTACTTAGAAGAAAGTTGCATTTAGCCAAACAGCAGTCGTTACTCCCCTAGGCTTACGACCTCCCCAGCCGTAAGCTTTTCACTAGGTTTTCAGTACCAGGCATGTATACCCTCCTGTGAATCAGGCCTCCAGTCCACTCAGAGAACTTTACCCCATAACAGACATGCCACTATGGCACCAGTTGGCACATGTGGCTTGGCTGGACAGCTGTTAGACTTACAAGGGTCCACTGCTGGTTAACACCATTGATAAGATCTCCTTCCCAAAAGGCTGCACGCAGCATAGCTCTTTCCATCATTCTGACAGCTAATCAACAGGGAGGTTTCCAGCTCAGCTCCAGCTTGATTTCTCAGTGACCAACAGCTCAAGCATGTGTGGTCTTAACAATAGGGTCTTACTGTCTAGTTCTGGTGGGCCACCAAGAGCCTTGGCAATGGTCTTTAATATTTTGGGAGCATTAGAAACCTCCCTCGGACTGAATTTTTTCTAATAGCACAGTATACACCTTCCCTTTATTTATTTATTGTTTATTTGTTTGTTTTCTGAGGTAGGGTCTTGCTCTAACTCAGACTGACCTGGAATTCACTCTGAAGTCTCAGGCTGGCCTCAAACTCATGGGGATCCTCCTACCTCTTCCTCCCAAGTACTGTGATTAAAGGCATGTGCCACCACACTCAGCTTACACCTGGCTTTTTATTTAATCTATCTCTTTTTGTTTGTTTTGGTTTTGGTTTTGGTTTTTCGAGGTAGGGTCTCACTCTAGCCCAGGCTGACCTGGAATTCCCTCTGTATTCTCAGGGTGGCCTTGAACTCACCTGAGTGCTGGGATTAAAGGCATGCAGTACCATGCCTGGCTCGCTTTCTCTCTTTCTCTTCCTTCCTTCCTTTCTTTCTTTTTCTTTCCTTCTTTCTTCCCTCCCTCCTTTCCTTTTTCCTCCCTTATTCCCTTTCTCCTTCCCTTCCCCCCTTCCTACCTCCTTCCCTCCCATTCTCCCTCTTTCTCTTCCTTTGCAAGAACAAGAGAGGGCATATCATGGCCTCTTACTGCTGCAAAGGAATTCCAGATGCATGTGCCACTTTGTGCATCTGCCTTGTAGGTACTGGGGAATCTAAGCCTGCAGGCTTTGCAAACAAGTGCCTTTAACATTTGAACTGCTGAGCTGTCTCTCCACCTCTGTGGTTTCTACTGTTGTGCTGAAGCTTTTCTGAGCTTCACTGTATTCTGTCAGATGTCCTTCACATATCCTCCAGATGCACCCCCTCCCCCACATGAGCACATAGGGACCTGCACGCACTCTGAGGTCCCCTGATCCAGTGATGTAGCCCAGACATAATGCTGCTGGTAGAATGAAGCGCACCTCTCACTAAGTAGCATCTTTGTCAGGAAAGACAGAGACAGAATTCCCAGCAGGGCAGTATTTTACTTTAGAATGCTAATGCTCAGTCTGGGAACATCTGACAAATAAGTGATTAGTATATATTTGTGTAAAAATAGTGTGCTGGTTTGATTCAGGTGTCCCCCACAAACTTAGGTGTTCTGAATGCTAGGTTCCCAGCTGAGAAGGTTTGGGAATTAATGCTTCCTGGAGGGAGTGTATTGTTGGGGCCAGGCTTATGGGTGTTATAGCCAGTTTCCCCTTGCCAGTGTTGGGCACGCTCTCCTGTTGTTATTGTCCACCATATTGTGGCTGGGGGTGATGTCCACCCTCTGCTCATGCTATCGTTTCCCCTGCCGTCATGGAGCTTCCCCTAGAGTCTGTAAGCCAAAATAAACCTTTTTTTTTCCCAAAAGCTGCTCCTGGTCATGTGATTTCTGCCAGCAATCCTAACCTGACTGCAATAGATAGATAGTAGTAAAGATTATTAGCTGGGTGTGGTGGCACATGCCTTTAGTTCCAGCACTTGAGAGGCAGAGGTAGGAGGATCGCTCTGAGTTCAAGCACCTAGGCTAGAGTGAGACCAGGCCTTGGAAAGAAAAGGAAAAAAAAAACAAACAAACATTATTTTCTGATTCATCAGATTTTTTTTTCTAATGGAGAATAATATACTATGTATATATAATTTGCTGGAGTACTTAATGCTTAATTAGACTTTTTTAATATTATGAAATCATTTATTTAAATGTGTTTCTTTTCTTAAGCCCCTTCCTCGTTAACTTTTTTTTAAATTGTGGATTTGTTTTTATTTATTTATTTATTTATTTATTTGAGAGCGACAGACACAGAGAGAAAGACAGATAGAGGGAGAGAGAGAGAATGGGTGCGCCAGGGCTTCCGGCCTCTGCAAACGAACTCCAGACGCGTGCACCCCCTTGTGCATCTGGCTAACGTGGGACCTGGGGAACCAAGCCTCGAACTGAGGTCTTTAGGCTTCACAGGCAAGCGCTTAACCGCTAAGCCATCTCTCCAGCCCATCGTTAACTTTTATTATACTTTTTCTTGAACAGCTTAGAACTAGTCTTTGTACATTCATGAACTATGCTTGGAACAATTTAAATTTGAGCCTTGGTACTTCCATTTTAATCTTTTTTAAATTTTTAAAAAATATTTTATTTATTTAAGAGAGAGAGAGTATGGGTACGCCAAGACCACTAGCTGCTGCAAACAAACTCCAGACTCATGCACCACCATGTGTATCTGGCTTACATGGGTTCTGCTGGGGAGTTGAACCTAGGTCCTTAGGCTTCGCAGGCAAGTGCCTTAACGACTAAGCCATCTCTCCAGCTTTTAATCGTTACGTAATATTAAACCATAAATAGGATTCTTTCTTTATAACCCCTTAGGAAGTGAAAATTTCTTGCTGGCTTCTCAGAAGGCTGATAATCATCTCATTTTTCACTAGGAAATATACAGGATGTGGTAGGTCCTACAAGCCAAGTTTTGGTTGATCTTAAATCTTGTAGGATCTGAACAGTAAAAGCCAAATATGTGACCCATTTTTGTGTAGCTTTGTTTCTTAAGCAGGGTCTCACTCTAGCCCAGGCTGATCTGGAACTCACTTTATAGCCCAGGCTGGCCTAAAATTTATGACAATCCTCCCACTTTACTTAGCCTCCTAAGTACTGGAATTAAAAGGGTGTCCCACCATACCTGGTGGCCCATTATTTTAAAAGACTACTTGGGGGCTAGAGAGATGGCTCAGCAGTTAAGGCACTTGCCTGCGAAGCCTAAGGATCGGACTTTGATTCCCCAGTACCCACGAAAAGCCAGATGCACCAAGTGGCACATGTGTATGGAGTTTGTTTGCAGTGGCTGGAGGCCCTGGTGCACCCACTTTCTCTCTATATTATATCTGCCTTTTTCTCTCTTTCACTGTGTCAAGTAAATGAATGAATAAAATGTTAAAAGGCTATTTGGTCTATAAAAAGTAAAGTTAACACTGAAAGCTAAATTAGGAGGATAGCTGTGACCTCATGGCCAGCCTGGGGCTACAAAGTGAGCTCCAGGTCAGCCTGGTCCAGGAAGAGACCCCACCTGGGCTGGGGGCATGGATGGCCTGACTGAGGCTTTTCTGTGAAATGCCACTTAAGGCGGTGAACTGATTTCTGAAGACTGCTCTGAGTCTCTCTGTGGTTATTTAGATTTGTACAAATACACTTAAACTAGAAAAACACTTTAAGTAAAAAGTGACTCATGCCTTTAATCCCAGCACTTGAGCTGTAGAGGTAGGAGAATTGCTGTGAGTTCACGGCCAGCCTGAATCAAGGGTATATTCCAGGTCAGCCTGGGCTAGAGTGAGACCATACCTGGGGATGGAGGGGGGTAGATTTCTCTAAGGAACTTTTTTTTTAAATTTTTCTTTATTTATTTGAGAGTGACAGACAGGGAGAGAAAGAGGCAGAATGGGAGAGAGAGAATGGGCGCGCCAGGGCTTCCAGCCACTGCAAACGAACTCCAGACGCGTGCACCCCCTTGTGCATCTGGCTAACATGGGTCCTGGGGAGTTTAGCCTTAAACTGGGGTCCTTAGACTTCATAGGCAGGCACTTAACTGCTAAGCCATTTCTCCAGCCCTCAGGAACTTTTTTAAGGCTTCTGAAGTTTTAGAATGAAAAGTAAATGTGTTGAGAAGCTGGTGACCTTATCTCATAACTATCCTTCCATCTTTCTCCTTGTGACTTCTGCCATGCTCTTACCTACTATTCCAGTGAATAAAACAAAACCAGGGCTGGAGAGAAGGTTCAACAGGTTAAAGCCACTTGCTTAGAAAACTTGACAACTTGGGTTCAGTTCCCCCAGTACCATGTAAAGCCAGATACACAAAGTGGCACATGCATCTGGAGTTCATTTGCGGTGGCAAAAGAAAACTAGTGTGCCCATTCTTCCTCTCTCCCTCTCTGTCTCCTCTCTCCTTGCAAATAAAAGTATATAAAATAAAATAAAAACCAACCTGGTGACTGAAATAATTTACTTTCAAATTTCAGTTTGTGCCTAACCAAGATTAGAATTCCTATATTCATAGTCCTGAAAGACAACAGAAATTGGATTAGAAACTGATTATAATGTATTGAGCTACTTTATGCATCAAACAAGATAGTAAAAGGAAAGAACAGTTTATACATTTTCAGTCTTTTTTTATTCAGGCAGGTGTAGAAGGAATTTGATCTCAACATGAAAAGTTAGAACGTAGAAGTTTTTCCCACTTGGAAACAAAAGAATTTTACCCATAAGCACATTTTTGAGTTATTGCATGCATTATATATTACCCACCTCACTGCCTTTTAGCTTAGGGGTTCATTTCATAGGCTAGATACAGAAGAGATTACTCACTGGAGAGAGGGAATCAGATTTTAAAGGCAAGCCAAGTGGATGGTTGACAATCAAGCATATAGAAATTTTTCTGCTGTCAATGATTAATGATGTCCTGATGTCTACATAATGGCTAGCAGGTCACACATGTAAATCAGTTTCTTTTTGTTCATCATAATTTGGACTTTATTGCTTATTAGTTATATCATTCTGTACAACTTTAAATGGACTTTTAAAAAATATACTGTCAGTGTTAAACAAGTGATGGCAATATTGATGAAAATGATCAAGTGTTTTAAATATGGTAACAAGAGGTGCCACAGTTACTATTGTCCCTAGAAATTTATACATGTCATGTAAAAGTAGTTCACGGGCATTTAACAAGCATTTTTCTTCGTAATTGAAGAACCATTAGCTTGACCAGTTTCATAATCTTCAGAGCAAAACATGCATCTATTTTTCATTACGAGATATTTTTTAAAGGGTGTTCCTGCTTTCTCTTGGTTTCCAAGTTCTATTCGTCTTCTTTAGAGACGGTGTTAATTTGGGGCTTTTCTTTTGTTTTGTTTTGAGGTAGGTTTGCTCTGGCCCAGGGTGTCTGGGAACTCATTGCTGTCTCAGAGAGGCCAGTCCTCCTATCTCTGCCTCCCAAGGGCTGGGATTCAAAGCATGTGTCACCAACCCTGGCTTGTAAATCAATTGTGAAAGGTAAAATCAGGGGGTGGGGAGGGGAAAAAAAGGTAAGATCAGTAATAAAGACCTAAATGACCTAAATTCTGTCTATTAAAAAAAATAAAAATAGAGTGTTTTTTTTTTTTTTTTTTAGACAAACCCAACAGACTTTTTTTTTTAAGGGAGGGAGGGAGAATTGGTGTGCCAGGGCCTCCAGCCATTGTAATCAAACTCCAGACACATGAGCCACCTTGTTGTATGCATGTGCAGCCTTTGCATCTGGCTTATGTGGGATCTGAAGAGTCAAACATGCGTGGGCCCTTAGGCTTCAAAGGCAAGTGATTTAACCATTAAGCCATCACGCCAGCCCAAGAGCAGATTAAGAAAAAAATTATTATTGCAACTTCTATAGTTATCTAAGAGCAGATTTTTATTTCTGTGCATGCCTGTGTGTGTGTGTGTGTGTGTGTGTGTGTGTGTGTGTGTGTGTGTACCTCTTGCCGCTGCAAACAAACACCAGATGCCTGTGCCATTTTTGTGTCTGCTTACATGTGTGGCTTAGTAATTGAACCCAGGCTGACAGACTTTACAAGCAAGTACCTTAAACTGCTGAACCATCTTCTCATCCCAAGAGTAGACTTAAATTTTTCCAATGTCAGTTTCATGTGTTAGAAGATCAGAAGATAACCTTAGCCATAGATAATTTTCAGGTTTATCCTATTGGAATATTGAGATGGCCTCATTATAGTGATAATTTGCTAATTGTTTCGTTACAGGCTTCTTTTCTGTCTGACCAGCCTGAGCCTTACCTGCCATTTCTTTCACGCTTCATTGAAACACAGATGTTTGCCACCTTTATTGATAATAAGATCATGTCTCAGTGGGAAGAGAAAGATCCTCTGCTCCGGGTTTTTGATTCTCGGATTGAGAAGACAAGACTGTATAATGTAAGGGCACCCACCTTGCGGACATCTGTATATCAGAAATGCAGCACTTTAAAAGAAGCAGGTACATTTGCCATACCTTTCAGAATTGAAATCCCTGATTATTTCTTTTTATGAGTTGTTGACCTTATATGTTACTAAATTAATTTTATTTTTGGACTTCATAGTAAATCAAGGGGTATTTTTGTACTCTTCTTCGTATTTTTATGACTTCCAATTTTTATGGCTATTTCTCTTACTCAAAAGAGGAAATATAGTAATAAATTAACTAGTATATGACTATCTGATGCAGTTTTTGTCATATTCTTTTTATTATATAGTAAAAAAAATGTTCATATCTTGCTTTTGATGTTGCCTTTTTACTTTTGACCTCTTGTCTCTTGAGCTAAGAAAAGGTAAGTGTTATCCTAAAATAATAACCCTGAAGCCAGGTATGGTGGTGCATGCCTATAATCCCAGAACTCAGGAGACGTGAGATAGAAGATCTAGAGTTCAAGAGCAGCTTGAGTAACGGATCAAGATGTTGCCTGGAGTTGGGGGAGTAAATCTGAGATTCTGTCTCATTTACATAACTAAAACAGTATATTTTCACTTTAGAGGTACAATTAGTTATGACCTTCATGTTTTTGAACTTCAAAATAAATCTCTGAGGTGTTTTTGGGGTTTTTTGTTTGTTTTGTTTATTTTTTAAGGTAGTGTCCTCACTGTAGCCCAGACTGATCTGGAACTCATTCTATATCCCAGGCTGGCTTCAAACTCACAGCAGTTCTACCTCTGCCTTCTGAGTGCTGGGATTATAAGCATGAACCACAACACCCAGCTAAGTAAATTTTTGAATTTATTTTCACACATGCTCATGTTCCTGTGTGCGTGGGCATTGGACGTGCTAGGGCCTCTTGCCACTGCAAAGGATGTCAGATTCTTGCCGGCTTATGTGAGTGGCTTGGAAGTTGAATCCAGGAAGCAGGCTTTGCAAGCAAGCACCTTTAACCACTGAACTATCTCCCCAGCCCTAAATTTCTGGGTTCTAACATTCAAATTAGAGGTTTTCTCAATCCTGATAGTAGTTTTCCTTCAAAGAATGATGAGTCTTAGCCAGTCTTTTCTGACATTGTAATACAGTCCATTAAATAGTCATACTAATATCCAGCACTGAGTACTTACTACATGTCATCACTATGCCAAGTGTTTTATATGCCTTTTTGTATTCGATATTAAGAACAAGGGGATGTGGGTGGGGAGGGAGGGAATTACCATGGGATATATTTTATAATCATGGAAAATGTTAATAAAAATTAAAAAATAAAAATAAAAGAACAAGGGGATGTATAGGCAAGTTAATTTTATTTTGCTTCATTACTATTTTCATTGCATAGTTAAGGAAACTGAGAGGCTAAAGAACATGGTTGTGAACAAGGGTGGTGGCACACGTCTCTAATCCCAGCACTGAGGAGGCCACCCTGAGACTATAGAGCGAATTCCAGGTCAGCCTGGGCCAGAGAGATCTTCCTCAGAAAACCAATATATGTGTGTGTGTGCACGTGTGTAAAGTGGCCAGTATGGTGGTGCACACCTTTAATCCCAGAATTCCACAGCAATTGGGGGCTGGAGAGATGGCTTAGTGGCTAAGGTGTGTGCCTGCGAAGCCAAAGGAAGGTCCTCTGTTTGACTCCCCAGGACCCATGTAATCCAGATGGACAGCACTTGGGAGGCAGAGGTAGATGGATCACCATGAGTCCAAGGCCACCATGAGATTACATACTGAATTCCAGGTCAGCTTGGGCTAGGGTTATTAAGACCCTACCTCAAAAAAAAAAAAAGACTATTTAAAGGGCTCAGAGGTTAAAGGCTCTTGCTTGCAAAGCCTGCTGGCCTGGGTTCAACTCTCCAACACACATGTAAAGCCAGATACAAAAATAAAAAGCCAGGCATGGTGGCACATGCCTTTAATTCCAGCACTTGGGAAGCAGGGGTAGGAGGATTGCCATGAGTTCAAGACCACCCTGAGACTACATAGTGAATTCCAGGTCAGCCTGGCCTAGAGTGAGACCCTACCAAAAAAAAAAAAAAAGAAAAAAAAAAAGAAAGAAAAAGAAAAGGCTGGAGGGATGGCTTAGCGGTTAAGGCCTGCAAAACCAAAGGACCCAGATTCAATTCCCCAGACGCTCAAAGATGCGTGAGTGTCTGGAGTTCGTTGCAGTGGCTGGAAGCCCTGGTGTACCCATTCTCACTCACTCTCTTTCTCTCTCTCCCTCTCTCTCTCTCTGATGCAAATACATTTTTAAAAAATTAATAAATAAAAATAACAAGTGACATATCTGAAGCCGGGCATGGTAGCACATGCCTTTAACCCCAGCACTGGAAAGGCAGAGGTAGGAGGATCATCGTGAGTTCAAGGCTACCCTGAAATACATAGTGAATTCCAGGTCAGCCTGGACTACAGTGAAACCCTACCTCAAAAAAACAAAAAACAAGCCGGGCATGGTGGCACATGCTTTTAATCCCAGCACTCGAGAGGCAGAGGTAGGAGGATCTCCGTGAGTTTGAGGCCACCCTGAGACTACAGAGTGAATTCCAAGTCAGCCTGGGCTAGAGTGAGACCCTACCTTGAACAACAACAACAACAAAAAGTAACATATCTATCTGGTACTTGTTTGCAATGGCAAGAGATCTTGCTATGCACACATGTGCATAAACATATATATGCAAATAAATAATAAATAAAAAACACTTAAAAGTCAGGCATGGTAGCGTTTGCCTTAAATCCTAGCACTGGGGAGGCTGAGGTAGTATTGCTATGAATTTGAGGATGGCCTGGAATATAAAAATGAGTTCAAGAACAGCTTGGTCTAGAATGAGATCATGCTTTAACAATCCCCCTCCCAAAATAAAGACCACTTAAAATCATGTCTGCTTTAACTATAGAAATAATCAGTTACTTGGGGGAGATGTGTGTTTTGTTTCTTGTTTGTTTGTGTTTTACAAGGTAGGGTCTATCTCCAGTCTAGGCTAACCTGGCATTCACTCTGCAGTCCCAGGCTGGCCTCAAATTCACAGTGGTCCTCCTACCTCTGCCTCCTGAGTGCTAGAATTAAAAGCATGGACCATTATGCCCAGCTGGTTTCTATTTTTTTTTTAAAAGACAATCTCCAATATCTCTAAATTTAAGGTATTTTAAAATAGAAATGTTGGGGCTGGAGAGATGGCTTAGCAGTTAAGGCACTGGGCCTTCAAAGTCAAAGGACCCAGGTTCAGTCCCCCAGGACCCACCTGAAGTCACATGCACAAGATGGCTCATGTGTCTGGAGCTTTCAGTGGCTGAAGGCCCAGGTGCACCCACTCTCTCCCTCTCTCTCATTTGTCTCTCAAATAAACAAAAATAAGTATTAAAAAATAGATATGTTGGGCTGGAGAGATGGCTTAGCAGTTAAGGTGCTTGCCTGCAAAGCCTAAGGACTTATGTTCCATCTCTCACCAGATCCCACATAAGCCAGATATACAAAGGTGAAGCAGAGATATGTGCATGCCAGGGCCTTTCAGCTGCTGTGAACAAACTCCAGATGCATGTGCCACATTGCACACTTGCATCACTGTGTGTTTGCCTATGTGGGACCTGGAGATCCCAACATGTGTTCTTAGGCTTCGCAGGCAAGTGCCTTAGCTGCTAAGCCATCTCTCCAACCCGATGATTACTTGACAGTGACAGAGAAAGTAAGAGGCAGAGATAAAGATTGGGCACACCAGGGCCTCCAGCCATTGCAAATGAACTCTAGACATGTGCGCCCCCTTGTGCATCTGGCTAGCATGGGTCCTAGGGAATAGAGCCTTGAACTAGGGTCCTTAGGCTTCACAGGCAAGCGCTTAACCGCTAAGCCATCTCATCTCTCCAGCCCGCGATGATTACTTTTCATACTATTCTCTGGCTTTGTGAAAATCAAGGCAGTGAGTTTCAAAAAGTTATAATTTACTATTGAAACAATTTTCCCTTCATAAGGAATTCACTATCATTAGTCAAAATACAGCTCTATGTATAACATTAACGTAAACCAGATGCACAAGGGGGTGCATCCGTCTGGACTTTATTTGCAGCAGCTAAAGGCCCTGGCGTACCCATTCTCTCTTTCTATCTGCCTCTCTCACTTTCTCTCAAATAAATAAATAAATAAAACATTAATGAAAATAAAAATAAAAAAAATTAACCTTTCGGGGTTAGGGAAATGGCTTAGCAGTTAAGGTGTTTGCCTGCAAAGCCTAAGGACTCTGGTTTGATTCCCCAGGTCCCACATAAGCCAGATGCACAAGGGGGTGCATACTCCTGGAGTTTGTTTGCAGAGGTTAGAGGGAGGCCCTAGTGCACCCGTTCTCTCTTTCTGTCTACCTCTCTCTCTCCCACTCTCAAATAAATAAATGATGTTTTTAATTAACTTTATTTTATTTTACTTTATTTGGTTTTTCAAGGTAGGGTTTCACTCTAGCTCAGGCTGACCTGGAATTCACTATGTAGTCTCAGGGTATCCTTGGACTTACAGTGATCCTCCTACTTCTGCCTCCCAAGTGCTGGGATTAAAGGCATGCGCCACCGCACCCAATGTAAAAATTAACTTTTCAATACTTACATTTCATTGATTGCCAAAGAGCCTTGTGAAAATCTTTTTCAGAGTATCAGGATGATTGAGTTTCTATAGATGAATGAGTATAAGAAGTATTATTTGGGGGGGAATGAAATGTCTCTAATTTATCATAAATTTAATTTTTAGCGCAGTCAATTGAGCAAAGACTGATGAAAATGGATCATACTGCAATCCACCCACATTTACTTGATATGAAAATTGGTCAAGGCAAATATGAGCAAGGATTCTTTCCAAAATTACAATCTGATGTCTTGGCAACAGGACCAGCAAATAACAAGTAAGCATGTTCTCTGTTTGAATGACTAGTTGGAGGAATGAGTGAGGAGTGGATGTTTTACAGTGCTAATCAGGCAGTGTGTGACCATTAAACATCTTTTAACACCATACTAATCTCTTTGAAGCAAGAATTGACATTGTGTAGCCAGCCCTGGTGGCGCACACCTTTAATGCCATGCTGGGGGCGGGGGGGGGTGGTTCTGAGGTAGGAGGATCACTGAGAGTTTAGGCCACCCTGAGACTACATAGTGAATATATTTGGGGCCTGGAGAAATGGCTTAGGGTTAAATGCTTGCCTGTGAAGCTTATGGACCTGGTTCCAGGCTCGATTCCCTAGTACCTACATAAGCCAGACGCACAAAGTGGTGCATACATCTGGAGTTCGTTTGCAGTGGCTGGAGGCCCTGGCGTGCCCATTCTCTATCTGCCTCTTTCTCAAGTAAATTTAAAAAAAGTAAGAAAATACATATTCGGGGCTGGAGATATGGCTTAGCCATTAAGCTTTTGCCTGCAAAGCCAAAGGACCTAGGTTCGATTCCCCAGGACCCATGTAAACCAGATGCACAAGGTGGTGCCTGCATCTGGAGCTCGTTTGCAATGACTGGAGGCCCTGGAGCACCTATTCTTTCTGTATCTCCCTCCCTCTCTTTCCCTGCTTCTTTCTCTCAGCTTCAAATAAATAAATAAAATAAACTATTATATATATATATATTTGGACCAGATATTTGGTGCATCCTGAGGCCACTGTGAGGCTACGTCATAAATTTCAGGTCAGCCTGGGCTAGTGTGAGGTCATTACCAAGGCTTTTAGAATTGCAATTTCTCATTTGCTGTGGACATGACCATAAAAAAAATCCCCAGTAGGTTTTTTGTGGTATGCTGCTTACTTGGCTAGCAGTCAGCCTATTGGGAATATTTCAAATTATCACTATGCTTCCAAATTACCATTAGTTGATGTCTAAGACTTTTTAAAAATACCACCTTTAGGAAAAAAAGAAAAGAAAAACCAAAATGTGTGTGTGTGTCTGAGAGAGAGAGAGAGAGAGAGAGAGGGAGGGAGGGAGGGAGGGAAAGAGAGCTGGTGATATGGCTCAAAGCCTAATTAATGACTGGGTTTGATTTCCCAGCACCCACATAAAGCCAGACACACAGAGTGGCACGTGTGTCTCAAGTTTGTTTGCAGTGGCTAAGGTTCTTGCATGCACGCCCTTTCTCCCTCCCTCTCTGTCTCTGCTTGCAAATAGAATAAATTTAAAATATTTATCTATTTGCTTATTTTAATTTTGGGTTTTATGGGTTTTTTGTTTTGGTTTTTCAAGGTAGGGTCTCGCTCTAGCCCAGGCTGACCTGGAATTCACTATGGAGTCTCAGGGTGGCCTTGAACTCATGGCATCTCTGACTCCCAAGTGCTAGGATTAAAGGCGTGCGCCACCACGCCCAGCCAAGTTTTGGTTTCTTGAGGTAGTGTCTCACTCTAGTCTAGGCTGACCTGAAATTCATTATGAGCTCACTGCGATCCTACCTCTGCCTCCCTAGTGCTGGAATTAAAGGTGTCCACCACCGCACGCAGCTACTTGTTTACTTGAGGTTGGGTAGGAGGGAGAATGCTCATACCAGGCCCTTCTGTCACTTCAAACAAACGTCAGAGGCAGTACCACTTTGTGCATTTGACTTTACATGGGAACCAGAGAATCAAACCCAGGCCATCAGGCTTTGCAAGTAAGTGCCTCTAACCACTGAGCAATTTCTTTAGCCCAATCCTCCCCCCCCCCATTTTTTAATCTGTTTTATTTTGTGGATTTTTCCAGGTACGGTGTCACACTAGCCCAGGCTGACCTGGAATGCCCTCCATAGTCCAAAACTGGCCTCAAACTCACAGTGATCCAACTACCTTTGCTGGTATTAAAGGTGTGTGCCATGGCACCCAACTTCTAATCCCAGTTTTTAAAACAATATTGGTTATAGTGATTGATGATTACATGTCATCTGTAAATGTATCAAAATCCACTGAAGGGCTGGGGAGGTGGCTCAGTGGTTAAAGACACTTGCTTGCCTGCCGGCCCAGGTCCAGTTCCCCAGCACCCTCACAAAGTCAGATGCACAAAGGTGGCACATGCATCTGGAGTTCTTTTGCCGTGGCAAGAGTATTGGCATCCATATACACACTCTCAACTCTCTTTTTCTGCTTGCAAATAACTAAAATATTCTTTACACTTGAGCTTAGCCTAAAGGTTGAGAAACGATAATAATAGTTTTGTTTGTTTGTTTTAAGGTAGGGTCTCACTCTAGCCCAGGCTGACCTGGAATTCACTGTGTAGTCTCAGAGTGGCCTCAAACTCACAATGATTCTCCTACCTCTGCCTCCCATATACAAGGATTAAAGGTATGTGCCACCACACCCAGCAATAAAATGTTTTTTAAAAATTTATTGGAGCTGGGCGTGGTGGCACACACCTTTAATCCCAGCACTGAGGAGGCAGAGATAGGAGGATTGCTGTGAGTTTGAGGCCACCCTGAGAATATATAGTGAATTCCAGGTCAGCCTTGAGATAGAGTAAGACCCTGCCTCAAAAAAAAACCCAAAAAATAAAAATAAAAATACTGATTGGTGAGCCTGACAATCTGCACCAGGGTAAAGGAGACAGATACTGAGGACACTCAACACTTACCAAAGCAGAAATCCAGAAGCTACTGTGATCTCAGCAGTGAAGTAGACTTAAAACACACCTACAACAGCTCAGGGAATTTTGCAGAAGACGGGGACAGAAAGATTGTAAGATTGACAGGTTGGAAGGACATATCCAGAGGCATTGTCCCCACTACATTGACTGAGTATGTCTCTCACAACTCATAACCCATTCCATGAGGAAATACCAGCAATCACACTGAGGAGAACCCTCAGCAGAATGGGGGCAAGGAGGAGGGAAATGATGGTACTAACACATGATGTGTCTAAAGTATACACTTAATAAAAATTTTTAAAGCCATTGGATTGTTTGCTTTGAATGGGTAAGTTGTATGAATATTTTAATTATATCTTGATAAAGCTTTTTTGTGTGTGTATATACATATATGTAACATATACATGCACATACACACATTTTATATATATATATATATATGTATATATATAAATAAATAAAATGTGGGGTTTTTTTGGAGGTAAGGTGTCACTCTCATCTAGGATGACCTGGAATTCACTGTGTAGTCTCAGGCTGGCTTCGAACTCATGGCGATCCTCCTACTTCTGCCTCCCAAATGCTGGGATTAAAGGCATGCACCACCACCACACCCGCATATATATATGTGTATATCTATATCTATATATGTATATATATTATTATTATGGATTGAAAGACCTGGATGTGTTTGCATAGCCCTGTAATCCCAACAGGTGGAAGACTAAGACAAGATAAGAGACTTACAGTTCAAGACCAGTCTGGGCTACATAGCAAGACTATCCAAAAAAAGGGGGAGGAGTTGACTTAAGAACAGCTGCTGTTGCCAGGCTGTGTTCCTTTGGCTTTGCAGGCAAGCACCTCAGCTGCCGAGCCATCTTTCTAGCCCACTGCTAGTCTTTTTTTGTGAAATAATTTCTTTCTTTCTGCTTTAAAGATACTGAAAAGTTTCCTTTTTTTGTTTTGTTGGATTTTTTGTTTGTCAGTTTTTCTTTTGGGGGCGAGCTGGTTGTCTTAACCTACATTGTCTTGGTTTATCCAGCCGCTGGGTGAGTCGAAGTGCCACAGCCCAGCGCAGGAAAGAGCGCCTTCGCCAGCATTCAGAACACGTTGCACTGGACAACGACTTGAGGGAGGTATGTGGCTCCCCGTCTGCGATGCCGTGATGCAGGAGCCAAGAACTCAGCCAGCACATGTCCTTCCAAGCTTTCTGAAAACATAGTCATTCATATAATATAACATATTAATTCTTATCCTGGCATGGTGGCACATGGCTGTAACCCCAGTACTTGGGAGGGGAGGCATAGGTAGGAGGATCTCTGTGAGTTCAAAGCCACCCTGAGACCACATAATGAATTCACGTCAGCATGGGCTAGAATGAGACCCGACCTCGAAAAATCAAATTACATATATACATAGTTTTTGCTGGTCATGGTGGCATACAAGTTTAATGCTAGTACTCAAAAAAATTAGTTCTTTTATATTGGCTTATAGCAGAAAAACTTTTCTCCAGTTTTTTTCATTTTACTCCATCTCATAAAGGGCTTTTTGTGTAAGACATCAAGTAAAGACTGTTTAGGGTAAGTTTTTGGTGAATAAGTCTCTTGTAGAGAGGAACATTTATAAGAGACATGTGTACATTTCAAGTGTAACTTACGCTTAATAAGTAATGGTATATTTATTTATTTGACAGAGAAAGAGGGGGGAGAGAGAGAGAATGGGCACACTAGGGCCTCCAGCCACTGCACATGAACTCTAGACACATGCACTCCCTTGTGCATCTGGCTAACGTGGGTCCTAGGGAATTGAACCTGGGTCCATTGGCTTTGCAGGCAAATACCTTAATTTCTAAGCCATCCCTCCATATATATATATAAAATGATATATTTACCAAGCTTTGCCCTTGGCTGATAACACCATATTTTTAAAAGAACATCTTTATTCAAACTATACATTTGAATAATTATAAGTTTGTGAGGTTTTTTGTTCTTGGTTTTGGTTTGGTTTGGTTTTTCGAGGTAGGGTTTCATTCTAGTGCAGGCTGACCTGGAATTCACTATATAGTCTCAGGGTGGCCTTGAACTCATGTTGATCCTCCTACCTCTGCCTCCCAAGTGCTGGGATTAAAGGCGTGTGCCACCATGCTGGCTAATTATAAGTTTTGATTATTTCTTATGAACAAAAGAAAAACTGCATTCATAAAACCTGTTAATTGGGCTGGGGGGATGGCTTAGTGGTTAAGGCATTTGCCTACAAAGCCAGAGGACCCTGGCTTGATTCCCCAGTACCCATGTTAGCCAGATGCATAAGGGGTGCATGCATCTAGAGTTTGCATACAATGCCTGGAGGCCCTGGTGTGCCCATTCTCTCCCTCTCTCCCTCCCTCCCCCTTCTCTTTCTCTGTTAAATAAATAAATAAACAAACAAAAACCTGTTAATTATCTTCTAAACACAAATGTGTAGAAATAAGGCAGAAAACATTCTGAAGCATCTATTGCTTTTGTGTTAATGTGTTCATACATGTGTGATTTTCTTAAGAACCAAAGCATCTCTTATTCATTGCCTTTCCTTTTTGCTACTGTTTATTCCCTTCCCATAAGCATGCTGGTTTTGCTTCTCTCTCCCCTCTCATTTTTTTTTTTTTTTTTTTTATTTTCCTGCCATTGGTACTTCTCCATCATCTTAGCCTTCCAGGGAACTTTTGGTCTGTCAGAACTCCATGGCATTCTGGGAGTGGGATCAGGGCCCAACTCCTCCTGCACGGCTTCCTAAAAAGTCCTTCTCTGAGTGCTGCCTGGTATGTCCTTTGCTTTGAAAGTGCTTCACCAGATGCTCCTGAATCATGTCTGTGGTGTTGCTTGGCATTCACGTGTGAGTGTGTGTAGCTAGAGCGCCTCAGAGCACCTTGTGACGTGAACTCCCAGCTTCTCTGGTTTGCTTTGTTTCCCCCATGTTTGTGCTAGTCTGTCCTCACGTAAGTAATTCTATGCTGCTGACAGTAAAACTGATGTTAGAATTCCTAGTCATTGGGAATTTGTTTATGTACCAAATTGCAAATTGGTTTTCTTCCAATAGGGAAGGATGTAATTTCTCTCTCTCTTTTTTTAAGCACAGCAATAACTGAATTTGAGCTTTTCTTTTGCTAGATTTGTCTCCACACCATTTCTGTTTACCATCCTTGTTTACATTTTGTTTCAGAAAATCTAGTCATCTGCTGGGCGTGGTGGCGCATGCCTTTAGTCCCAGCACTTGAGAGGCAGAGGTAGGAGGATCGCTATGAGTTTGAGGCCACCCTGAGACTACAGAGTGAATTCCAGGTCAGCCTGGGCTACAGTGAAACCCTACGTCGAAAAAACCAAAAACTAAAAATAATATAAAATCTAGTCATCAACATAGAATGTTAATACTAAGAGGAACTCTTGAGGACATCTTGTCTAACTTAGCATAATTTACCTGGAGTGCAAGAGACTTGTCCAAAGCTAAATGGACACACAAGAGCTGAATTGAGCTTTTGTAGCCCCTTGCTCCTGATGACCAGGCCCCAGGCTCTTTCTGCTAACCAAGTACTCCAGCTTGCACTAACTGCTGCTCACCTGAGGGCACAAGTGATTTAGTACTCTCCCTTATATTTTTCCATCATGTGTTATTAGTCTAAATGTATATGTTTGTAATAATCATCTCTTCATAAATTAGCAGCAATTAAAAAGATAGGTTGTAAACTGGGTGTAATGGTTTCCACTTATAATCCCAGCACTGGCAAGGCAGAGGTGGAGGATCACCAGCCAGGGACAACAGAGTAAATTCCAGGTCAGCCTGACCTAGAATGAGGCTCTATCCAAAAAAAAAAAAAAAAAAAACCACACACAAGAAAGGATAGGCTAAACCGGGCATGGTGTCGCATGCCTTTAATCCCAGCACTTGGGAGCCAGAGGTAGGAGGATCACTGTGAGTTGACGCCACCCTGAGACTACATGGTGAATTCCAGTTCAGCCTGGAATAGAGTGACACCCTACCTTGAAAAACAAAAAAAGAGGGCTGAAGAGATGTCTTAGTGGTTAAGACGCATGCCTGCGAAGCCTAAGGACCCAGGTTCAATTCTCCAGGTCCCATGTAAGCCAGATGCACATGGTGGCATATGCATCTGGAGTTCGTTTGCAGTGGCTGGAGGTCCTGGGGTGCCCATTCAACTCTCTCTCCCTTTATCTCTCACTCCTTCTCTCCCTCTGTCTCTAACACATAAATAAATAAAAATAATATCTTAGGGGGGGGAAAGGATAGTTTTTTTTTTTAGAAAATTAAAGGGGAGCCTTATTAAAGAACATTTAGTTTAGTGTTTATTAAATGAAAAGATACTGTTTCATAGGTACTTTTTAGTGGCTTTTTAAGAAGTTCATTCATTTACCTGTGTTTGTGTGTGTAGGCTTGGTACTGCAGACTTCTGTGCCACTTTGCATCCACCTTTACATGGATGCTGGGGAATTGAACCCCAAGCTGGCAGGCTTTGCAAGTAAGCACCTTTAACCACTGAGCCATCTCCCCAGCCCAGTTTTGTTTATTGTTATCATTTATTGTTGTTGTTATTTTTTCAGGCATGATGGTACATACCTTTAATCTCTGCACTTTGGAGGCAGATACAGGAAGATCACTGTGAATTTGAGCCAGCAGCCTGGGTTTACAGAATGAGTCGGGCCAGCCTGGGCCAGAGACCTGACCTTAGAAAAAAAGCAAAAAGAAAAGAAAGAAATTGTAGATTTTTTTGTTTGTTTGTTTTTCTTTTTTTTTTTCTCAATTTTTATTAACATTTTCCATGATTATAAAAAGTATCCCATGGTAATACCCTCCCCTCCCACTTTCCCCTTTGAAATTCCATTCTCCATCATATCCCCTCCCCATCTCAATCAGTCGCTCTTTTATTTTGATGTCCTGGTCTTTTCCTGCTCTTATGATGGTCTTGTGGAGGTAGTGTCAGGCACTGTGAGGTCATGGATATCCAGGCCATTTTGTGTCTGGAGGGAGCACGTTGTAAGGAGTCCTACACTTCCTTTGGCTCTTACGTTCTTTCCGCCACCTCTTCTGCATTAGACCCTGAGCCTTGGAAGGTATGGTCGAGATGTTACTCAGTACTCCAGTCACTTCTTTCCAGCACTATGATACCTTCTGATGTTATTATTTTTTGAGACAGGATCTTGTATATTCCAGGCTGGTTTTGACCTCTGTGTGTAAACAAGAATGACCTTCAATTTCTCATCCTCTTGCCTTACCTCTTAAATCCTGGGATTACAGGTTTGCACCTCCACTTTTATGTGGTGCTGCAGGTCAAACCCAGGGCTTTCAGTGCATGCTAGGCAAGCACTCTACCAATTGAGCCGTGTCCCTAGCCTACTTGCCAGAGGAGATTTGCTGAGATACAGGTACAAAAGTCTCAATGCTTATGAAAAAGAAAAAGTGAAGGTGGGAGTTACACTTTTTGAGTTGGTACTCAGCAACGTGGGCAGGCACCACAGTCAAGATTTGTCTGTGATCATCCGCCTGCTTGTTGCTCTTTATCTTTGAAACACAAAAAAGCATAGCAGAAACTTGGAATTACTTCTCTCTGTAAAAATGTAAACAGAGGCCTGGAGAGATGGCTTAGTGATTAAGGCACTTGCCTGCAATGCCAAAGGACCCATATTCAATTCCCCAGGACCCATGTAAGGCAGATGCACAAGGTGGCACATGTATCTCTCTCTCTCTCTCTCTCTCTGCTGCTCTGTCTCAAGTGAATAAATTTATATATATATATATATATATATATATACACACACACACACACACATACACACACACATACATGAACATACATATATATGTGTGTATATATATAATTGTGACTTACAGAGCAGAGGGTCAGGCTAAAGAGCACTTTTGGGACTCGAGGGATGGCTTAGCGGTTAAAGCATTTGCTTGCAAAGCCAAAGGATCCTGGTTCGATTCCCCAGGACCCACATAAGCCAGATGCACAAGGGGGCACATGCATCTGGAGTTCCTTTGCAGTGGCTGGAGGCCTTGGCACGCTCATTCTCTCTCTCTCCCCCCACCTCTCAAATAAATAAATTTTTTAAAAAAGTCTCTTGTATAGGAAGAGGAAAAGGAGCAAGTGATCTGAGAATCTCAGACTTATGATCTGTACAGCCAGATCTTTTTATCCCAACTAATCAGTTTGGGGTAGTACCAGTAAAAATTCTACTTTTTGTTTTGTTTTTGTTTTTCAAGGTAGGGTCTCACTCTATCCCAGGCTGACCTGGAATTCAATCCATAGTCTCAGGGTGGCCTCAAACTCATGTGATCCTCCTACCTCTGTCTCCCAAGTGCTGGGATTAAAGGTGTGTACCACCATGCCCAGCCTCCAACAAAAGTTCTGAACTCAGTGAGACCCCCACATTACCTTGAGTTAAGTTTTAACCTGATGAAGTTCCTGGCACCCTCTTCTTCATTGGACTGAGCAGATTTTTAGGGGAGTACAAATGTCCTCTGCCTTTTATAAAGTGCACTAAAGCTTTAATTGCTCTTACACATGGCTTTTTTGCATCTCACTTGTTCTTGCACTTATTTGTATAAGGTTAATAGAAGAAAATGATATATAATGTTTATGTCTTAAAAACTCTTAATTTTTAGAAATACATGCAAGAGGCACGAAGCTTAGGAAAAAACCTGAGGCAACCCAAACTGTCAGACCTCTCTCCTGCAGTGATTGCACAGACCAACTGGAAATTTGTAGAAGGTTTATTAAAAGAATGCAGAATGAAGGTATGTATACTACAGACCAGATTGTACATTCACATCTACACTTTGGATCGGGCTGAGATGAGATAACGCTATTTTTGCCTACAGCTTCAACAAAAGGAACCATTTACATAGCAGCATAGACTTCCTGGGTTCTTCACTGAGGTCATGGACCACTATGGATTCTCCATGGTCCACAGATCAATCACATAGGAACCCTGCATGGTTTTTCTCATCTTTTCAGAAACTGTTGTTTTCATCTGCAGTGTTCACATGAACAGATGGTAAACCACTCATAAGTTGTGTGTCGCAGTCAGGTTTGCATTGCTGGCAGAAATCACCCGACCAAGAGCAGCTTGTGGGGGGGGGGGGGAGGGGAGGTTTAAGCCAGGTGTGGTGGCACACACTTTTTATCCTAGCACTCAGAAGGCAGAGGTAGGAGGATTGCCATGAGTTTGAGGCCACTCTGAGACTACATAGTGAAACAAGCCTGGGCTAGAGCGAGACCCTACCTCAAAACCCACCACCCCCACCCCCCAAAAAAAGAAAGAAAGAGTTTATTTTGGCTTACAGACTCAACGGGATACTCCATGATGGCAGGGGGAAAAGATGGCAGGAACATAGGGTGGACATCACCCCCTGGCCAATATCAGGTGGACAACAGGAACAGGAGAGTGTGCCAAGCACTGGCAAGGGGACACTGGCTATAACACCCATAAGCTCATGCCCAACAATACACTACCTTCAGGAGGCATTCATTAATCCCCAAATCTTCATCAGCTGGGAACCTAGCATTCAGAACACCTAAGCTTATGGGGTCACCTGAATCAGACCACCATGTTGTGTGAGGAAGGTTGTCCTCTTATTTGAAAGGCAATACATTTTTGTATCTGTGTATGCGTATAGTTTTGCCTATACATGCCTAAGGAAAAGATGATAACTGTGTTGTAGACAGTGCATGTTACATATATGTACTGTATCTTCTCACATACCTGTGTTTACATGAAATAGCAATGGAAATGAACAAAACATTATATATTAGCCAGTAATTTTACAACATTTATTTATGTAAGAGAGAAGGAGGGAGGGAAGGAGAGAGTTGGCACACCAGGGCTTACCACCACTGTAAATTAATGCCAGATGCACGTGCCACTCTGCATCTGGCTTTATGTGGGTGCTAGGGAATGGAACCTGGACTATCAGGCTTTGCAAGAAAAAGCCTTTAACTGCTAGGTCATTTCTCCATCTCTTAGCCAATAAGTTCATTCAATTATTTGAAGTCATTTCTGAGTGCTTTCTCTGCTTGCTCACTAAAAACACTATTAAATGTCAGTATGTAGTGGTATATCAGATGAGGTCCTACCTAAAAGAACTACATTCTTTCTCACTTCACACTGAATAAGACCAGCTAATACTGATGAAAATTAAATTACCTGAAACTGGTTTTCATTTCATTTTCATTTTTCTGGTACATACATGTAACAGAAGAGAGGAAAGAAAAAAGAAAAGTGTCTTAGTTCATTCACAATCTGGAAAGTTCTCAAAAAATACCAAGCTGAGCATTTCTATTATGGTTTTGATCTAAGTGCAGCCAAACTGGGTGTAAATAGTTTTGGTTTGCCAAGGTGCTAGAGACAGTAGAAGGCAAGTTGTGATGACAGGTTGGGTTTCCAGTGTCAGCACATTTTCTTTTTAAAAAATATATTTTATTTTTATTTATTTATTTATTTGAGAGAGGGAAAAAGAACATCCAGCCACTGCATACGAACTCCAAATGCATGTGCCACCTTGTGCATCTGGCTTACATGGATCCTGGGGAATCAATCTAACCTGAGTCCTTTGGCTTTGCAGGCAAGTGCCTTAACTACTAAGCCACCTCTCCAGCTCTGTCAGTACATTTTCTAGACCTAGAGTATTTCCCCAATATTACAGTAGCTAATAATCTCTCCTTTTTTTTTTTTAAGTTTTCTAATATATGTTTTTACTTTTTTTTTTTTTTTTTAGGTAGAATCTTGCTTTAGCCCAGGCTAACCTGGAATTCACTGTGTAGTCTCAGGGTGGCCTCAAACTCATGGCAATTCTCCTACCTCTGCCTCCAAAGTGCTGGGACTAAAGGCTTGCACTACCACACCCAGCTTTTAGATTTTATATATATATAATATTTCTTTTTATTTATTTGTAAGCAGAGAAGGAGACAGAGAGAGTAGACATGCTAGATTCTGTAGCCACTACAAAGG
This sequence comes from Jaculus jaculus, assembly GCF_020740685.1. Lineage (NCBI taxonomy): Eukaryota > Metazoa > Chordata > Mammalia > Rodentia > Dipodidae > Jaculus > Jaculus jaculus. The sequence continues at coordinate 659,691 of NC_059123.1, forward strand.
AAATCCAGATGCCTGTGCCACTCTGTACATCCTGCTTTAGATGGGTACTGGGGAATCGAACCTGGGTTGTTAGGCTTTGCAGGTAAGAACCATAACTGCTGAACCATCTCTCCAGCTACTTTTTTTTTTAAGTAGGTTCTCACTGTAGCCCAGGATGACCTAGCTAGAACTCATGGCAGTCCTCCTACTTCTGCCTCCCAAGTGCTGGGATTAAAGGCATACACCAACACCCCTGCAATCTCTAAAAAAAAACCTTGTCTCTAGTCCAGGATGACCTGGAATTCACTCTGTAGTCTCAGGGTGGCCTCGAACTCATGCCGATCCTCCTACCTCTGCCTCCTGAGTGCTGGGATGGAAGGATAGTGCGCCACCATGCCTGGCCACCTTATTCTGTCTTTAATGACCTCCCATTTCTCTGATATATTAGATAATAACAATAATAAATTAGATAATTATATATAAATGCTATCGCCCCAGTTACTTGACCACAGAGATTAAGAAACCTTTCCACAGTGATTAAAAATATATAATGGAGCTGGAGAGATGCCTTAGCGGTTAAGGTGGCATATACATCTGGAGTTCGTTTGCAGTATCTCGAGGCTCTAACACACCCATTCTGTCTCTTTGTCTCTCTCTCTCTCAAGTAAGTGAATAAATTTAAAAAAAAAAAAAACGTGATGATGGGCTAGAGAGATTGCTTAATGGTTAAGGCATTTATTTGCCTGTGAAGCCAATGGACCCAGGTTCTATTTCCCAGGACCCACATAAGCCATATGCACAAGGTGGTGCATGTCTGGAGTTTGTTTACAGTGACTGAAGGCCCTGGCATGCCCTTTTTCTCTCTCTCATTTGCCTCTTTCTCAAAGAAGTAAAATAAAATAAAATTTTAAATATGTAACTGATGCTACAGAGATGGCTCAGCAGTTAAGGTGCTTGTGTGCAATACCTAAAGACTCAGGTTCAGTTCTCCAGTACCCACATAAAGTCAGATGCACAAAAAGGAGTGAATGCTTCTGGAGTTTGTTTGTAGTAGCTAGAGGCCCTGGTATACCCATTCTCTCTCTCTCTCTCTCTCTCTCTCTCTCTCTCTCTCTCTCTCTCAAATAAATAAATAAAAATATTTTTAAGAATTTTTAAGATGTAATGGCATATGCCCTTGATCCCAGCACTCAGGAGGCAGAGATAGGAAGATCACTGTGAGCTCAAGGCTACCCTGAGACTACATAGCGAATTCCAGGTCAGTCTGAGCCAGAGCAAGACCCTACTTTGAAGGAAAAAAAAAAAAAAAAGTCTGCAATGAGAAGTATATCGAAGAGTAGCTGTGTCTCCCTAATGTAGCAATTGACTCATTGTTTATGGGATTTGCTGCTGGGGTAACTGAATGACTGCTTGTGACACTTCCAGACAAAACGCATGCTGGTAGAAAAGATGGGACATGAAGCAGTGGAACTGGGCCATGGAGAAGCAAACATCACTGGCTTGGAGGAGAACACCCTGATTGCCAGCCTCTGTGACCTGCTGGAGAGGATATGGAGCCATGGCCTGCAAGTCAAGCAGGTAATAGACCTAGGGGTGGCTGGTAGAATAGCCAGTGAGAAGCCCTGTTCAGACCCACGATAAGAGAGGATATGAGAAGCAATCTGTCTCTCCTTTGTCATAGGATGACTAGAAGTGATGTACAGGCATTTCAGTTCCAGAAAATAAAAACATAATTCTCTATGGGGAGCTGATTTGTGGCTCTTTCCTGACAAACAGGAAAGGATAAATTACCTTTTTTTTTTTTTGAGGCAGGGTCTCACTCTAGCCCAGGTTGACCTGGCATTTACTATATAATCTCAGGGTGGCCTTGAACTTAGAGTGATCTCCCTACTTCTGCCACCCAGAGTACTGGAATTAAAGGCATTCGACACCACACCTGGCTATATTTTCTATTTTTATTGCCAGGTGTAGTGGCACATGCCTACAGTCCCAGCACTGGGAGGCAGAGGTAGAAGAATCCCAATGCATTGGAGGCCACCTGAGACTACATAGTGACTTCCAGGTCGGCCTGGGCCAGAGTGAGACCCTGCCTTGGGAACCAAAATATATGTGTGTTTGTGTGTGTGTGTATAATGTCTGTGTATCTGTTTAAGAAAAAAAAATATATTCATATCATATATGTGTGTGTGTGTGTATACATACATATACATACACATACATACAAATGGCTGGGCATTGATAGATAGAATTGTTTGTGGAGCCAGGTGTGGTGGCAAATGCCTTTAATCCCATCATTTGGGAAGCAGAGGTACAAGGACCTCCATGAGTTGGAGGCCAGCCTGAGAATACATAGTGAATTCCAGGCCAACTTGGGATAGAGCGAGACCTACCTTGAAAAACCAAAACTAAAAGAAAAGGAATATACACATACATTTTGTGCTTCTAGAACTTTTTTTTTCCCCATGGTACAGTCTCACTCTAGCCCAGAGTGACCTGGAATTCCCTCTGTAGTCCCAGGCTGGCCTCAAACTCATATATCCTCCTACCTCTGCCTCCTGAATCTGGGATTAAAGGCATATGCAACCACACCTGGGTGCTTCTAGAATTTTTGTTGGGGGGGTTGGTGTTTCAAGGTAGGGTTTCGCTCTATCCCAGGCTGACCAGGAATTCACTATGTAGTCTCAAAATGGCCTCAGATTTAGGGCATTACTACCTCTGCCTCCCGAGTGCTGGGATTAAAGTCATGAACAACCAGGCTGGGCATGGTGCATAGGCCTTTAATCCCAGCACTCGGGAGGCAGAGGTAGGAGGATTGCCAAGAGTTCAAGGCCAGCCTGAGACTGAATAGCAAATTCCAGGTCAGCCTTGAGCTACAGTGAGACCCTGCCTCAGAAAACCAAAAAAAAAAAAAAGTCACGAACAACCACTTTCTAGAACTTTTTTTTTTTTTTAAATTTATTTGAAAGAGAGAGAGATGTACAGAAATAGGCAAGTAGAGAAAGAGAATGGACATGCCAGGGCTTCCAGCCACTGCAAATGAACTCCAGATGCATGCTCCCCCTTGTGCATATCTGGCTTACGTAGGTCCTGAGGAGTCAAACCTGGGTCCCTTGGCTTCATAGGCAAGTGCCATAACCGCTAAGCCATCTCTCCAGCCCCATCTTCTAGAACTTTTTAATTCTGTTGCAGTCTACCACTATTCCATTTCTGCGCAATGCAGCCCTGCACAACTTTCTCAGGACATGGATAACAGCAAGCCTCCCACACAAACTGCTTCTAGCCCAGTCCAGGCAAAGGTCTTTCTTGCCCTTATAAGCCAAACTTCACAGTCTATAGTTTGTACTACATTCAGGTCTTTCAACTTTCTCTGACCAGAATAGTCCATCAAGCTGTACTTAAAGCACCACAAGGCATTTCTTAGGCCAAGCTTTCAAATTCATCCACATTCCTCTTGAAAATTATCTCCAAAAGGCCAACCACACAGTCAGGTGTATAGCAGCAAATGACCCCACTCTTGGTACCAACATTACTGTTGCAGTCAGGTTCACAATGCTGGTAGCAATCACCTGACCAAGATCAGCTTTCGGGAATAAAAAAGGGGGAGGTTATTCTGGCTTACAGACTCAAGGGGAAACTCCACGAAGGCAGGGGAAAATGATGCCAAGTGTAGAGGATGGATATCATCCCCTGGCCCACATAAGATGGACAACAGGAACAGGAGAGAGTGCCAAACACTGATAAGGGGAAACTGGCTATAACAAAGCCCGCCTGCAACAGAACACCGCCTCCAGGATGTATTAATTCCCAAATCTCCATCAGCTGGGAACCTAGCATTCAGAATACCTAAGTTTATAGGGGATACCTGAATCAAACCATCACATACAACTGAATAATAGCTGAGCTGAATTTAGATATCTCTATGCCTGTCCTGACCTTCTTAGTTGCTTCCCTTGCCAGACTTTTGCCAGGATTCTCAGCAACACAAAGGAAGACCCTTTACAACACATAGAGTGAGATATTCAAAATGTCACACAGGGCTGGGGTATGTGGTTCAGTAGCACAGGGCTTGCCCGTCACACATAGGGTCAATCCCTAGCATTATCAAAAAAAATGCTAGAGGGCTGGAGAGATGGCTTAGCGGTTAAGTGCCTGCCTGTGAAGCCTAAGGACCCCGGTTCGAGGCTCGGTTCCCCAGGTCCCACGTTAGCCAGATGCACAAGGGGGCGCACGCGTCTGGAGTTCATTTGCAGAGGCTGGAAGCCCTGACACGCCCATTCTCTCTCTCTCCCTCTATCTGTCTTTCTCTCCGTGTCTCTCTCTCTCAAATAAATAAAATAAAAAATTTTTTTAAATGCTAGAGAGATGGCTTAGCAGTTAAGGAGCTTGCCTGTGAAGCCTGAGGACCCAGGTTTGATTTCCCCAGTATCCACATAAGCCAGGTACAAGGTGGGACATGCAAATGGAGTTTGTTTGCAGTGGCTGGAGGCCTTGGCGTGCCATTCTCTCTGTCACTGTCTCTGTCTCTGTCTGTCTCTCTCTAATAATCTTCTTTCTGTCTCTCTCTCTCAAATAAATACATTTTTAAAAATAAGGCTGGAGAGATGACTTAGCAGTTAAGACACTTGCCTGCAAAGCCAAAGGACCCCAGGTTCGATTCCCCACAACCCATGTAAAGACAGATACAAAAATTGACGCATGCATCTGGAGTTTGTTTGCAGCTGCTGGAGGCACTGGTATGCCCATTCTCTCTATACATGCCTCTCTTTCTCACTCTGATTCTTTCTGTCTCTTTCTCTCTCTCATGAATAAATAAATAAAATATTTAAAAATTAAAAATAGCCAGACATGGAGCCGGGCGTGGTGGCGCACGCCTTTAATCCCAGCACTCAGGAGGCAGAGGTAGGAGGATTGCCATGACTTCAAGGCCACCCTGAGATGACAGAGTTAATTCCAGGTCAACCTGGACAAGAGTGAGACCCTACCTCTAAAAACCAAAAAAAAAAAAAAGGCCAGACATGGTTTTGCAAGCTTTTAATCCCAGCACTCCACTTGGGAGGCAGAAGTAGGAGGATCACTGTGAGTTCAAGGCCAGCCTGAGGCTACATAGTGAATTCCAGAAAGGACTCTTATTATGTACTTGAGAGAGACAGATAATGGGCGTGCCATGACCTCCAGCCACTGCAAATGCCACCTTATGCATCTGGTTTACGTGGGTCCTGGAGAATTAAACTTTGGTCCTTTGGCTTTGCAGGCAAGCATGTTAACCACTAAGTCAACTCTCCAGTCCAATAATCTTGTTTAGTTGTTTGTTTTGTTTTGTTTATTGAGGAAGGGTCTCACTCTAGCTCAGGACGACCTGGAATTCACTATGTAGTCTCAGAGTGACCTTAAGCTCACTGCGGTCCTCCTACCTCTGCCTCCCAAGTGCTGGGAGTAAAAGTGTGTGCCACTATGCCTGGCTAGCCCAATAATTTTTGTTTGTTTGTTTTGGTTTTCAAGGTAGGGTCTCACTCTAGCCCAGGCTGACCTGGAATTCACCATGGAGTCTCAGGATGGCCTCGGACTCACGGCAATCCTACATCTACCTTCTGAGTGCTGGGATTAAAGCCATGTGCCACCATGCCCAGCCCAATAATTTTTTTAATAAATTATTTAATGAAAAATTTTATGTACTTTGTACTTTCAGGGGAAGTCTGCTTTGTGGTCACATTTAATTCAATTTCAAGATAGAGAAGAGAAACAAGAACATCTTTCAGAGTCACCAGGTGAGAAGGCATTGGGTTGGGATAGATTCTCCCTTTCCTTTTGTTATGATGTTTTGTTTTGTTTTTAAATTTTATTTATTAGGGCAAGATAGACAAAGAGGCGGATAGAGAATGAACATGTAAGGGCCTTCAGCTGCTGCAAATGAATTCCAGATCCATGTACCACCTTGTGTATCTGTCTTACGTGGGTTCTGGGGAATTGAACCTTGGTCCTTTGGCTTTGCAAGCAAGTGTCTTAACCTCTAAGCCATTTCCCCATCCTGGTTTTTTTTATATATATATTTATTTATGTATGTATTATTTATTTGAGAGAGAGTATGGATATACCAAGATGTTCTGCTGCTTCAAATGAACTTCAGATGCATGTGCCACTTTGTTCATTTGATTTTATATAGGTACTGGAGAATCAAATCCAGGCCATCAGGCTTTGCAAGCGAGTGCTTTTAATAGCTGAGCTTTCTGGCCAGCCCTCCTTTTATTTTATTTATTTACTTGTTTGTTTGTTTGTTTTTCAAGGTAGGGTCTCACTCTAGCCCAGGCTGACCTGGAATTCACTATGTAGTCTCGGGGGGGGGGGGGGCACAAATACAGGGCAATCCTCCTACCTCTGCCTCCCAAGTGCTGGGACTAAATGTGTGCACCACCATACCCTCCTCTTTTATTTATTTATTTGTTTATTTATTTATTTATTTATTTCAGAGGGAGAGAAAGAAGATAGAATTGGTTGCACTGCAAATGCACTCCAGACACATGCACCCCCTTTTGTATCTGGCTTACATGAGTACTAAGAAACCAAACCTGGGTCCTTGGGCTTTGCAGACAAATGCCTTAACTGCTAAGCCGTCTCTCTAGCCGATGCAGTTTCATAAAAGATTTGTTTTCAGTTTCCAAGTGAGGGCTGGAGAGATAGCTTAGCGGTTAAGCTCTTGGCTGTGAAGCCTAAGGACCCCAGTTCGAGGTTTGACTCCCCAGGACCCATGTTAGCCAGATGTACAAGGGGGTGCATGCATCTGGAGTTCTTTGCAGTAGCTGGAGGCCCTGGCATGCCCATTCTCTCTCTCTTTCTCCCTCTATCTCTCTCTCTCTGCCTCTTTCTTTCTGTCTGTCACTCTCAAATAAATAAATTAAAATAAACAAAAAAAAGTTTTTAAAAAAATGAAAGTCTTCTTAAAAAAAAAAATTTCCAAGTGAGCCACAGTTAAGCTACAAAGAAAACAGCTGCTTACTGTAGTAATAAAATAGCAGGTCGGGTTAAAGTGAGACCCTACCTCAAAAAAAAAAAAAGAAAAAGAAAATGAAAATAGCAGGGCTGGAGAGATGGCTTGGTGATAAAGGCACTTGCTGCAAAAGCAAAGGATCCAGGTTTGATTCCCCAAGACCCACATAAGCCAGATACACAAGGTGCCACATGCATCTGGAGTTTGTTTACAATAGCTGAAGGCCTTGGTGCACCCGTTCTTCTCCCCCCCCCCCCGTGTGTGTGTGTGTGTGTGTGTGTGAGCACTTCTTCCTCTCAAGTAAATAAATAAAAAATAAAATAAAATATCACACTTGGGGAAAAGAATTTGAGCTTTTCCCTTGTCTAAATTTTGTTTTTATTAAAACAGTTTCAAAATACTTATTTGTAGAATATGAACCAAATAGAATTATCTTAAATTCTTACTTTTACTTTTCTGTTGTCTTTCTACATAGTTGCCATTGGACCAGAAAGAAGAAAATCTGACTCAGGAGTTATGCTTCCAACACTCAGGGTCTCTCTCATCCAAGACATGAGGTATTTGTTACATATGTTAGCAAATAGATCTTTGAAATATATTATGGCTATCAAGTTGCTTAAGTAGTTACAATTGTGTACTTTTTTGTTGTTTGTTTTTTGTTTGTTTGTTTTTGTTTTTTGAGGTAGGGTCTCGCTCTAACTCGGGCTGACCTGGAATTCACTATGTAGTCTCATGGTGGCCTCGAACTCATGGTGATCCTCCTACCTCTGCCTTCTGAGTGTTGGGATTTAAGGCATGTGCTATCACGCCCAGCTACTTTTTCTTTATATTCTGCAAAAAGCATTTTTATAATTTTGATTTTCTTTTCTAATAAATATTCTTTCTTTTTTTCCTTTGGTTTTTCGAGGTAAGGTCTCACTCTAGCTCAGGCTGACCTGGAATTCACTTTGTAGTCTCAGAGTGATCTCAAACTCACAGTGATCCTCCTACCTCTGCTTCTGGCCCTAATAGATATTCTTAATTGACATTAAGTCAAAAGGGAAGATTTTGCTGGGTATAGTGGTGCATGCCTTTAATACCAACACTTGGGAGGTGCCGGGCTCCTCCCCAGCAGGCAGGTAGTGCTGAGGAAGGACCCCAGGCCCGCTGGTTCCTCCCAAGGGGTTGAGAAGGAAGATGAGTGTCAGATGACTCAAAAACCTCTCCTAGTCACCGGAGAAAAACCACACTGAGTCGGGAGTCTTGTGGAAGCAGGAACTCACCTTATTGTTACAAGCAGTTGCCTGTAAGATGTTGGGGATGAAGGCAGGGATTTTAGGATGGAGGAAGAGGTAAGGGCCGATAGTAAACTCTGACTATTGAAATGAGAATTCCAACTCCTGCGCGGAAGTAGCAGGCCAGAATCCATTAGGCGTCTTGCTGAGTCCAAGCTGGCCAGAGACAGGTCGCCAAACTTTAGCTGGGCTCAGGAAGTTCCACTAGGCCTCACGCCCAGGCCTCTCAAGGCCCAACAGGGAGGCAGAGGTAGGCATATCACCATGAGTTCAAGGCTACCCTGAGACTACATAGTGAATTCCAGGTCAGCCTGGACTAGAGTGAAACCCTACCTCAAAACACAAGACAAAAAAATGAAATCCAAGGGCTGGAGAGATGGCTTAGCAGTTAAGCGCTTGCCTGTGAAGCCTAAGGACCCTGGTTCGAGGCTCGGTTCCCCAGGACCCATGTTAGCCAGATGCACAAGGGGGCGCACGCGTCTGGAGTTCGTTTGCAGAGGCTGGAAGCCCTGGCGCGCCCATTCTCTCTCTCTCCCTCTATCTGTCTTTCTCTCTGTGTCTGTCACTCTCAAATAAATAAAAATAAATAAAAAATTTAAAAAAAAAATGAAATCCAAGGAAGAGTAAGTCACATTAAAAGTCTTTTCAAAAGCCAGGCATGGAGCCGGGCGTGGTGGCGCATGCCTTTAATCCCAGCACTCGGTAGGCAGAGGTTGGAGGATTTCCGAGAGTTCAAGGCCACCCTGAGACTACATAGTGAATTCCAGGTCAGCCTGAGCCAGAGTGAGAGACCCTACCTCGAAAAACCAAAAAAAAAAAAAAAAAAAAAGCCAGGCATGGTGGTACACAGCTTTTATCCTAGCACTTTAGAGACAGAGGAAGGATAATCACCAGAAGTTCAAGGCCACCATGAAACTACATAGTGAATTTCAGGTCAGCCCAGGCTAGAGTGAAACCCTACCTCAAAAACAAAAAGGGTAGGAGGAGGGTTTAGCAGTTGGTGTGCTTGCCTAAGGACTCACATTCAATTCCACAGGTCCCCATAGCCAGGTGCACAAGGTGCTGCAAACCACACAAGGTCACACACGAACACAAGTGGGTGCACATGTCTAGGGTACAACTGCAGTGAGTACAGGCCCCGGCATGCACATTCCCTTTCTTCCTCACTTACTCACTCTTGCATTAAAAAAAGTGGGGGGGGGGGGACTGGAGGCTTAGTGGTTAAGGCACTTCCCTACAAAGCCTAAAGAACCAGTTGGATTTCCCAGTACTGATGTAAGCCAGATGCACAAGATGGCACATGAGTCTAGAGTTCATTTGCAGTGGCTGGAGGCCCTGGCACACCCATTCGGTATCTCTCTCTCTGCCTGTTTTGTTTCTCTCTCTCCTTCCCTCCCTCCCTCCCTCCCGCCCGCCTGTGCGCACGCTCTCTCTCTCTCTCTCTCTCTCTCACATAAATAAATAATTTTAAAAAGTCTTTTTAAGCCGGGTGTGGTGGGAGGCAGAGGTAGGAGGATCGCCATGAGTTCAAGGCCACCCTGAGACTACAGAGTTAATTCCAGGTCAGCCTGGACCAGAGTGAGACCCTACCTTAAAAAAAAAAAAAAAAAAAAAAACTTTTCAAGCCAGGCATGGCAATGCATGGCTTTAATCCTGGTGCTCAGGAGATAAAAAGATTACTGTGAGTTCAAGGCCGGCCTGAGAGTGCATAGTGTGAATTTTGGGTCAGTCTGGACTAGAGAAAGACCCTACCTGGAAAAAAAAAAATTCAAGAGCTGGAGAGATGGCTTAGCTGTTAAGGAGCTTACCTGCAAAGCCTAATAACCTGGATTCAATTCCCCAGTACCCACGTAAAGCCAGATGCACAAGTGGTGCATGTATCTGGGGTTCATTTACAGTGGCTGGAGGTTCTGGTGTGTAGATCCTCCCACCCATCAAATAAATAAATAAGTTTTCCTTTTTGTTTTTCCAGGTAGGGTTTTGCTTTGGCCCAGGCTGACCTGGAATTCTCTATGTATTTTCAGGCTGGCCTCAACTCACAGCCATTCTCCCTCTGCCTCCCAAGTGCTGATATTAAAGGTGTGGGCTACCATGCCCAGTTCCAATTTTTAAGATTATCAACACACTATAACTTGACTTGTCTGATGCTGTAGAAAGTAAAATTTCGGGCTGGAGAGATGGCTTAGCGGTTAAGCGCTTGCCTGTGAAGCCTAAGGACCCTGGTTCGAGGCTCGGTTCCCCAGGTCCCACGTTAGCCAGATGCACAAGGGGGCGCACGCGTCTGGAGTTCGTTTGCAGAGGCTGGAAGCCCTGGAGCGCCCATTCTCTCTCTCTCCCTCTATCTGTCTTTCTCCCTGTGTCTGTCGCTCTCAAATAAATAAATAAATAAATAAATTTTAAAAAAAGAAAGTAAAATTTCTGCTGGAAGCCGGGCACAGTGGCTGACACCTTTAATCCCAGCACTCGGGAGGTAGAGGTAGGAGGATCACTGAGAGTTCAAGGCCACCCTGAGACTACAGAGTGAATTCCAGGTCAGCCTGAGCTACAGTGAGACCCTACCTCAAAAAAAAAAAAAAAAAAAAAAAGATTCTGCTGGGCATGGTGGCACATGCTTTTAATCCCAGCACTTGGGAGGCAGAGGTAGGAGGACCGCCATGAGTTCGAGACCACCCTGAGACTACATAGTGAATTCCAGGTGAGCCGGGCTACAGTGAAACCCTACCTTGAAAAGAAAAAAGTAAGACTTATCTTTTTTTAATACTTTATGTATTTATTTATTTATTTGACAGAGAGAGGGGTAGATAGAGAATGGGCATGCCAGGGCATCTAGCCACTGCAAGTGAACTCCAGGCATATGCGCCACTTTGTGCTTCTGGCTTACATGGGTACTGAGGAATCAAACCTAGGTCTTCAGGCTTCATAGGCAAGCACCCTAATCACTAAGCCATCTCTTCAGCCCAAAATTTTATATCTTCCATATATTGTCTGTTGAACTTGAAAAAAAAATAATTAAGTAAAGTGACAGATATGTTAATTGCAGAGCAATTATTTTGAGTTAGAACTTTGAGTAAGACTATTCAGATTGCTTTATTTTTATTTTCTTGAGAGTCAGGAACAATCAAGGACCTGTGAGGCTAAAAGAAGGACATTATAAAGCCTGAAGAGTAAATGAGAATTAAACAGTTTATCTTAACAGGTTGCCTCTGTGTTGGAATGCCATTTCTGATGTGGGACTAACTTAGTAATGCATGTGGAATCTTTGAAGCTTTTATCAGTCCTCAAAATGTGTATTACCCATTTTTTCCTCTAAGTATAAAGGAACATGCTATGCCAAGTTCTCTTAGTTCTTTTTTATTTCTTTTATAACTCAAGGTTATCCTTAGAATTTGTCTTTACTGTTGGTACTGCCCCTTAGGCATATTCAGAACATGAGTGAGATCAAGACTGATGTCGGGAGAGCTCGGGCATGGATAAGATTGTCTCTGGAAAAGAAGCTTTTGTCCCAGCACCTCAAGCAGCTGCTCTCTAACCAACTACTTACCAAGTAAGATGCTGCCTTTTAGGCATTCCTGTTGCTATGACTTTTGTGCTTGCAAAGCAGATTACGTAAACTGACAAGCTGGTGTCTTCTGCCTGAAATGCTGACTCATGGGCACATGCATTCTTATCTAATAGGAATGTGCTTCAGAAACTCTGTCCTCACATAATGCTTTGTCATTTCTGGAAGGGCACCCCATATTTCACAGCCAAAGATCAGATTACTGTGGTGTAATCTGAAAATAAAGCTAACCAGTCCACACGAGATGACAACCTCCAAAAGATATGTTCAACTTCTGTTACCCTTACACTATAGAACTCTCAAGACCTGGAGTAAAGGAAGGGGAAAAGTAGGGGGGGGGGCACAGTAAAGGGGCTTCTAAGAGCTTTGCCAATACTTGGAACCAGTCTAGTGGATGTCAGTTAGCTGCTAACTGCCTTGGGAGTTTACATTTACTATACCACCATTAGAGCAAAGGTTTACCAAGAACCTGACTAGACCTCCAACATGAAGTCTGTTGAATGCATCATGGTAACCAGTGCTACTTTTTGTCTTACTTATGTCCATGTCACCCTGAAGCATTTTAGAATGAGTCATAATATCCAGAAAGTAGGTTTGGTAAAGAATGAAATATGGGGCTGAAGAGATGGATTAATAAAGTGCTTGCCTGCAAAGCCAAAGAACCCAGGTTCAATTCCTCAGTACTCACATAAAGCCATATGCACAAGGTGGCGCATGCATCTAGAGTTCATTTGCAGTAGCTAGACACCCTGGTGCACCCACTCTCTCTCTCTCATCTTTTTGTCTCTCTCTCTCAAATAAAGAATGAAATGTGAGGAGTATAGGCATGACTCAATGAGTAGAGTTCTTGCCCTGAGTCAGTCCCTAGCACCAACATAAAACAAGGCATGTAGGAAGTAGAAAGCAAGAGGATCAGTTCATAGTCATTCTTGGCTACATACTGAGTTCAGCCTGGGATACATGAGACCCTGTCTCAAAAATAAAAAGAGGGCTGAAGGGATGACTTAGTGGTTAAGGTACACTTGCCTACAAAGCCAGAGAACCCAGGTTCAATTCCCTAGGACCCATGTAAGCCAGATACACAAGGTGGTGCATGTATCTGGAGCTTGTTTGCAGTGGCTAAATGCCCTAGCATGCCCATTTTTCTCTCTCCCTCCCCCTTTCTCTCTGTCAAATAAATAAATAAATGAAAATTTAAAAAGAAAGAAAACGGCAATGTGACATTTTCCCTGCCATATTTACTTATGCATTTAATTGAGAGAGAGAAAGAGGAAGAGAGAGAATGGGCACACCAGGGCTTTTTGCCACAAAATGAACTGCAGATGCATGTGCCACCTTCTGCATTTGGCTAACGTGGGGATCAAACCTGGGTCCATAGACTTCTCAGGCAAGTACCTTAACCACTAATTCATCTCTTCAGCCCTCAAATATTTTAAAATATATATTATTTATTTATTTGAGAGAGAGAAAGAGACAAAGAGAGAGAATGGGCATGCCAGGGCCTCCAGCCACTGCAAATGAACTCCAGATGCATATGCCCCCTTATGCATCTGTCTTATGTGGGTCCTGGAGAATTGAACCAGGATCCTTTGGCTTTGCAGGAAAATGCCTTAACCTCAAAGTCATCTCTCTCGCCTTCAGATATTTTTATTTATTTATTTGTGTGTGTACGTATGGGTGCACAAGATCTCTTGCCACTGTAAATGAATGTCAGATGCTTGCACCAATTTTTTTTGTTGTTGTTGTTGTTTTGTTTTGTTTTTTAAGCTAGAGTCTTGCTCTAGCCCAGACCTGGAATTCACTATGTATTCTCAGGTTGGCATCAAACTCATGGCAATCCTCCTACCTCAGTCTCCCAAGTGCTGGGATTAAAGGCATGTACCACCACACCCAGCTTAATTTATTTTTTTAATATTTTATCATCTATTTATTTGAGGGGGGCCAGAAGCAGAAGGAAGTAGAGAGAATAGGCACACCAGGGCATCTAGCCACTGCAGATTAACTCCAGGTGCCGGCACCACTTTGTGCATCTGGCTACGTGGGTCCTGGGGAATCTAACCTGGGTCCTTCTGCTTTGCAGGCAAGTGCCTTAACCACTAAGCCATCTCTCCAGCCCCAACTTTTTTTGCATCTGGTTTTACATGTGTGTTGGGAAATTGAACTCAGGCCATCAGACTTTGCAAGCAAGCACCTTAAACCACTCACTCATTTCCCCAGCATCTTAAACTTTTATTTTTAACATTCATGTAATATTCCAGCATCTGAGTATTCTACAAAAGTTTTTTTGCAGTGCTGGGGACGGAACCCAGGACCTTTTGAATGTCAAGCAAGTACTCTATCACCGAGCTAAATCTCAGCCCAAATAAATCATTTTTATGTTACAAGTAGTATTTAGAAGGCATTAAGTGAATTTTTGCCCACATTTCATAGGGTATCCTTATAAAGTTGATGAGTTAAAAGCTGTGACTGGTTTAGAGTAATTGTCACCAACAAATGGCTTTCCTGAAATATTCAGCCCCACATCCCCCTAAGGCATTTATATTTAACTTTTTTTTTTGCTTTGTTTTGTTTTGTTTTGTTTTTCAAGGTAGGGTCTCACTGTAGCCCAGGCTGATCTGGAATTCACTATGTAGTCTCAGGCTGGCCTCAAATTCATGATGATCCTCCTACGTCTGCCTCCCAGGTGCTGGGATTAACGGCATGCACCACCAAGCCTGGCTAAAGCTATTTTTATTGACAACTTCCATAATTGTAGACAATAAATTATGATGATTCCCTCTTTCTTTTTTAAAAAAAATTTTTTGTTATTTTTATTTATTTATTTGAGAGTGACAGACAGAGAAAGAGGCAGATAGAGAGAGGGAGAGAAAATGGGCATGCCAGGGCCTCCAGCCACCACAAATGAACTCCAGACACATGCGCCCCCTTGTGCATCTGGCTAATGTGGGTCCTGGGGAATCAAGCCTCGAACTGGGGTCCTTAGGCTTCACAGGCAAGCGCTTCACCACTAAGCCATCTATCTGTCCAGCCCTGATGATTCCCTCTTCTCCCTCACTTTCCCCTTCACAAATCCAGTCTCCATAATATCCCCTCCCTTTCTCTTTTGTTTTGATGTCATCTCCAAAGGCATTTATTTTTAATAATTGTTTTTAAGAATGAAAACTAGTGAGCTGAAGAAATGATTCAGCAGTTAAGGCACTTGCCTGCAAAGCCTAAGGACCAGAGTTCGATTCCCCAGTACCCACATAAAGCCATATACACAGGGCAGTGCATGCATCTAGAGTTAGTTTACAGTGGCTGAAGGCCCTAGCACACCCATTCTGTCCCTCTTCTCTTCTCTTCTCTTCTCTTCTCTTCTCTTCTCTTCTCTTCTCTTCTCTTCTCTTCTCTTCTCTTTTCTTCTCTCTCTTCTCTTCTCTTCTCTTCTCTTCTCTTCTCTTCTCTTCCCTTCTCTCTCTCCCTCCTTGAAAATAAGTAAATAAATACATTCTTTATTTTAATTTTTTATTTATTTTTATTTGAGACAGAAAAAGAGAGAGAGAAAATGGTCATTCCAGGGCCTCTAGCCACAGCCAACGAACTCCAGCTGCATGCACCACCTTGTGCATTTGGCTTACATGGGACCTGGAGAATCGAACCTGGGTTCTTAGGCTTTGTAGGCAGCACCTTACCAGCTAAGCCATCTTTCCAACCCATAAGTAAATATTTCTTAAAAGAATGAAAACTATTAGACTACTGTTTTGTGCTTGTCTTGCTCTTTTCAGGAAGCTTTATAAGCGCTATGCGTTTCTGCGTTGTGAAGAGGAAAGAGAACAGTTTCTTTATCATCTGCTTTCCCTCAATGCCGTGGACTATTTCTGCTTCACCAGTGTATTCACCACTATCAGTAAGTCTTGAGAATTGACTGTGAAGTGGAATTTCCAGATAAGCCAGGCATGGTGGCACACACCTACATCTCTGCAATTAGGATGCTCAATCAAGAGGATCAAAGTTTGAGAACAGTCTGAGCTATATAGTGAGTCCCTATCCCTCAAAAAAGACAAAGGGAGCAGGATGTGGTGGTGCACGCCTTTAATCCTAGAACTCAGGTAGAGGAAGAAGGGAGAGACCCCACTTCAGGAAAACGTGCAGACGAGTAACAAAGGCACCTGAGCCCAGTGCAGTGGGGCACTGCCTTAGTCCCAGCACTCAGGGGTAGAGGTAGAAGGACCGCCATGAGTTTGAGGCCACCCTGAAACTACATAGTGAATTCCAGGTCAGCCTGGGCTAGAGCAAGACCCTACCTCAAACAAAAAACAAAAAAAAAGTCCTGTGTTTGAGCCATCCCTATTAAAGTGGGGATGGGGGGGACACAGGTGATACCTTTCTTGGACTTTCAGTTTTTAGCCAAGGTCCATGATGGGATGGTGACATCTAGTGGTGAGCCTTTGGAAAATGATATATGCAGATCTCTGTACATCATAATTCCTCTTAAACATGAGTTGCCTTTATCTGTAATCCTAGCACACTAGAGTTGGAGGCAAGAGGACTGCAAGTTTGAGGCTAATCCACACTATTTAATAAGACTGTAAAAAAAAAGCACAGAAAATAGCTTTTCAAGCTGTGGCTTTATAGACTTCATGGTAAATCCAGAATGGAGAAACCACTGTTTATTGTTCTTGGCTCTGCGCATTGTACTATAGACTTGGGAAGGGAAAGTTTTGGAGTGTAGTACTTTGAGGCATTCCAAGAAAGTCATAAATAGCGGGTTACTGAACAGTATTTCCACATGAAACTTTTTATATGAAACTGTCTCAGTGACTATTCATTTGTACTCAGTTTCCTTACAGAATTAATTTATTTATAACTAAGCAATGGATATAGCTGGGTGTGGTGGTGCCCGTCTTTAATCCCAGCACTCAGGAGGCAGAGGTAGGAGGATCACTGTGAGTTCCTCCCAAATACTGGGATTAAAGGCATGTGCCACCACACTTGCCCGGCTAGCCTACCTTTAATCCCAGTGCCCAGGAGGTGGAGACTGCAATCTAGTGTAGCAAGACTAACCAAATCAGTGAATGCTGGATTCAAGTGAGAGCCCCTGTTTCAGTAAGGTGGACAGTACTGAAGGAAGACACTTGATGACGGCCTCACCCCCACATGTGTGCATGTGCACATGTACCCACACACGAACACACATATGCACATGTGTGCACACAGAGCATGTTATCTCTAAAAACCCACAATTCTTTTTTCCACAGCTCTTAATGTATACTGAGTTTACATATATGTGTTTTGTTAAAGGAGAAATGTACTTTTTTATTAATTTCCACTTTCCTTCAGTGATTCCATACAGGTCAGTGATCATTCCAATTAAAAAGCTGAGCAATGCTATCATCACATCGAACCCTTGGATCTGTGTTTCAGGAGAGCTGGGAGACTCGGGAGTAATGCAGATTCCCAAAAATCTCCTGGAGATGACTTTTGAGGTAGGTTACTAATATCTTTCATAGTTTTACAGCACTCTTGTTTTGTTTTTGTTTTTGTTTTTTTGTTTTTCCTTAAACCAAGTGAAATAAAGGAACGTGTATCATTTTTTGTGATCATGTACTTACTGATTATTGAGAGCAACTTATATGAGTTCACTTTTTTTTATTGTTAGCCTGTTTTTCTACTTGTATTGGTCCTTTTCTGTGATCCCCAGTGCCTAACACAGAACCTGGCAGCACAGAAAATTGGAACAAACGCTTTGTCTATAGTGATCCTCCTCATATGACCTTAACTGCCCTTTGCCAAAAGGACCAGAGAGCTAAGGTACTTGCTCAGGTTTTTGAAATCACACAGTGATATTTATAGAATGATTTCATTCAGTTGTGGGGTGGGAGGAGACTCTCCAGGGTCTTATGTGAGATAAGCATGAATTTCTTCATTGAACTATACTCACAACCCACAATTTGTAAGTTTTGAGACTACATAGTGAATTCAAAATCAGCCTGGGCTTGTGAGACCCTACCTCAAAAAACTTAAAAAATTAAAGCTGAGCATGGTGGTACACACCTTTAATCCCAGCACTTGGGAGGCAGAGGTAGGAGGATCGCCATGAGTTTAAGGCCAGGGTTTCCTCTTTCTCTGCCTCCCAAGTGCTGAGATTAATGGTATGTACTACCACTCCCAGCAAAAATAAAATGAAATAAAAACTTTAGGGCTTAGAGGTTAAGGCACTTACATGTAAAGCCTAAGGGCCCAGGTTTGATTTCCCAGTACCCTCATAAAGCCAGATGCACAAGGTGGTAGATGTGTCTGGAGTTCGTTTTCAGGAGGAAGAGGTAGGAGGATCACCATGAGTTAAAGGGTAGTCTGGGACTACAGAGGGAGTTCTAGGTTAGCTTGGGCTAGGAAAAAAAGAAAAGAAAAACCAGGGTGATAGAAATGGTTTAGTGGTTAAAGTACTTGCCTGCAAAGCCTAAGAAGCCATGTTCAATCTCTCTCTAGATCTCATGTCAGCCAGATGCACAAAGGTGAAACAGGTGCAAGGTGTACTTGCCCACTAGGTGGTGCAAGCATCCAGAGTTTAATTTCTGTGGCTGAGGGCCTGGCATACCAATTCTCTCTCACTCCCTCTGTCTCTTCTCTTTCTCTCTCTAAAAACAAGTATTTTTTTTCTTTTTCTTTTTTCTTTTTTCTTTTTTTTTGGGGGGGGGGGTTAAGGTCTCACTCTAGATCAGGCTGACCTGGAATTCACTATGGAGTCTCAGGGTGACCTCAAACTCATGATGATCCTCCTACCTCTGCCTCACAGTGCTGAGATTAAAGGCGTAAGCCACCACAGCTGGCTAAAAGTAAGTAATTTAATTAAAACAAACAAACAGAAAACTAGACTTGGGAGATGGGTTAGCTGGTAAAGTACTTGATGCCTTGATGCACAAGCAGAAAGACCAGAGTGTGGATCTCAAGCACCCATATTCAATGCCAGGCATAGTGGCATGCACCTGTAATTCCAGTACTGAGGAGGCAAAGACAGGGATTCCCCGGGGCTCACTGGCCAGCCTGTCTGACCAAATTGGTGAGTTTAGGTTCAAGGAAAGAGCTTGTATCAAAGAATAAAAGTGAGGGCTGCACAGATGGCTTAGCAGTTAAGGCACTTGCCTCAAAGCCAAAGGACCCAAGTTCAGTTCTCCAGGACCCACATAAGCCATGCCTCTGGAGTTAGTTTGCAGTGCCTAGAGGACCTGGCATGCCCATTTTCATTCTCCCCCACTCTCAAATAAAAAAAATAAAAGTGAAGGAATAAAGACTGAGGAAGACACCCATTGTCAGCCTCTGAACTGCACACATACATGCACACACACACACACACACACACACACACACACACATATGTGCATCCACACATGAGCAAATGTACCCACAAATACTTACGCCAAAAAAAAAGATCTTTGTCTGTTTGCTCTCAAAAAAATAAATAAAAATAAAACAAAAAAAGATTTTAAAGGGACTGGAGAGATGGCTTAGCAGTTTAGCTCTTGCCTGTGGAACCTAAAGACCTCGGTTCAATTCTCAATTCCCCAGGACCCACATAAGCCAGATGCACAAGGTGGCGCATGTGTCTGGAGTTCAGTGTCATGGCATCCTTTCCCACTTATTGAAATGCTTCTTTCTTTAAGGTACAAGTCACTGTCCATGGTGTTTCTGGGTTCCTCAGATAAAAGTATTGTTCCTTTCCTAGCATTCTTCCAGCACTTGTTTACATTTCTGGTCCAACACCTCATATAGCAGACTTCATTTGGTACCTAATTGTGAGAGAGCTACCTGAGAGCAAGGAATGCTGTGGACCTAGGGCTTAGCTTAGCACATTTTACAGGATAGATCTCTTCAGTTATAAATGGAGCCAAAAAGCCAGGCGTGGTGACTCACGCCTTTTAAGCCCAGCACTCCTGGAGACAGAGGGAGGCAGAGGTAGGAGGATCGCAGTGAGTTCAAGGCCATCCTGAAACTACATAGTGAATTCCAAGTCAGCCCAAGCTAGAGTGAGACCCTACCTCAAAAACCCAAATAATAATAATAATCATAAATGGAGCCAAGGCCCTCTGCTAAAGCAAAGAGGGAAGAGGAAAAATTGGCTATCGAATAACTTGTGGTCCTGTCTCTGCAGTGTCAGAATCTGGGGAAGCTCACTACTGTTCAGATTGGCCATGATAATTCCGGGTTGTTGGCTAAATGGCTAGTGGATTGTGTCATGGTCAGAAATGAAATCACAGGACATACTTACAGGTAAGTAAATGGCCTTATGAGCAGAACCTCAAATTGTTTTACAGCTTGTGGTGGTGGTGGTGGTGGTTTTTTGAGGTAGGGTCTCTGTTTAGCCCAGGCTGACCTGAAATTCACTGTGTAGTTCCAGGCTGTCTTTGAACTCATAATGATCCTCCTTCCTGTGCCTCCTGAGTGCTAGGATTAAAGACATGAGCACCTGCCTCAGTGCTCTTTAGATAACAAAAGAGGGCTGGAGAAATGGCTTAGTGGTTAAGGCTATGGCCTACAAAGCCAAAGAACCCAGGTTTGATTCCCCAGGATCCACATAAGCCAGATAGATGCACAAGGGGGCATCTGGAGGCCCTGGCACACCCATTCTCTCTCTTTCTCTCTCTCTCCTTTCTCTCCTCCTCCCCCCCCCCCCCGCCATCCTCCTGCCTATTTCTCTTGTGCAAATAAAGAAAAACAAAAATCTTTAACACATCAAATATTTTAAATTTTTCTGCTTTTTGAGTATTTTTATTTTATTTATTTGCAAGCAGAGAAAGAAGGAAAGAAAGGGGATGGCAAAGAGAATGAGTATGCCAGGGCTTTATTCAAACCAACTCTAGATGCATATGCCACTTAGAGCATCTGGCTTTATGTGGGTACTGGGGACTGGGGAAGTGAACCCAGGCATACCCTGTGAGCCAGCACCATTAACCACTGAGACATCTCCCCAGTCCCCTAAATATTGTTTCTAATGCTTTTCTGCTGCTTTCTGAACTTTGGTTTGGGGGAGATATATTTATTATTTTGTTATTTTTATATAATATAAAATTGATGCCAAAATACATTAAAGAAAAACCAGATTGTGGGGCTGAGAAGATGGCTAAGTCATCATACCTACTTGCCTTGCAAGCATAAAGACCTGTCATTCCCCAGCACTCAGGTAAAAAGCCAGATGAACAGCACCTGCCATATATCCCAACCCTTGGGAGGTGGAGATAAGAGAATCACTGGGACTCATCTAGCCAAATTGATGACCTCCAAGTTCACAAAGAGACCACAGACCAAAAAGTAAGGTGTAAGTTGATTGAGGAAGACACCCAACATTGACCTCTGGCCTCCACATGCACTCCAATACATAAACATTTATACACACACACATGCACAACATACACACATATATATGCATGCAAGAAAATTTGACTCAGAAGGTTTTTTATTTCCTGTTGTGTCAGATTTCCATGTGGACGGTGGCTGGGGAAAGGCATTGATGATGGCAGCCTGGAGAGAATTCTTATTGGAGAGTTAATGACATCAGCATCAGATGAGGACTTGGTAAAGCAATGTCGGACTCCTCCTCAGCAAAAATCTCCCACCACAGCCAGGAGACTGAGCATCACATCACTCACTGGGAAGACTGCCAGTGAGTACTTGGCTCCAGTGCCTCTCATGTTTTGGCTTTGTTGGCCATTTCATAGAACACAACTCTATTAGTGAATTATGGTGAGAAGGTAAAAGGAAGTTAAGGAAAATTAATTTGAAAGGAGACTTGAAAGGGTCAGGAAGATGGGTTATTAGTATGGAGTGCATGCTTAGCACACATAAGACTTTGTGTTCCTTTCCCAGCTCTAAACAAAATCCTTCTGCTGGGTGTGGTGGCGCATGCCTTTAATCCTAGCACTCGGGAGGCCAAGGTAGGGGTTTACTGTGCTTTTGAGGCCAGTCTGAGACTATATAGTCAGCCTCGACTAGATTGAGACCCTCCTTGAAAAACAAAAACAAACAAAAAAATAATCAGAGAAGGGTAAATATTGGAAGAAGAAAAAATCCTGCTGGGCAAAGAAACTCCTGGAAGCTGAAGACCCACAGAATATGTCAGCATTTTGCATTTCCATCTTAACTGTTTCCATGCAGTGAAAGCTGTAAACGACTGTTTTACATAAGAGCTCCTCCAGCAGTAGGAGCTCAGAGGTCCTTAAACAGTGTGAACTAGACTTTGTTCTTCTCAGGGTGATAAATAAATTAAATCCATAGCTAATCACCTCGAGAAAAAAATCTCACTACTCAGGAGGCCAATTTAGAAGGATTGCTGCAAGCTCTAGGCCAGCCTTGGCTGTAGTATGAAAACACTGTCTTGAAAAATAAAGAAGGGGCCAGGCGTGGTGGCGCCCACCTTTAATCCCAGCACTCAGAGGCAGAGGTAAGAGGATCACCGTGAGTTTGAGGCCAGCCTGAGAGTACATAGTGAATTCCAGTCAGCCTGGGCTACAGCAAGACCCTACCTTGAAAAACTAAGAAAGAAAGAAAAAGAGAGAGAGAAAGGGGGAGGGAGGGAGGAAGGGAAGAATTAAGAAAGGAAAGGAGGAGGGGAGGGGAGTGATATCTTAGTATTTAAGGTGCTTGCTTGCCAAGCCAAAGGACCCAGGTTTGATTCACCAGGACCAACGTAACCAGATATACAAGGTGGAGTTTGTGTGCAACAGCTGAAGGCCCTGGTATGCCTATTCTCTCCCCCTCCCATCTGCCCCTCTCTAATAAATAAAATAAATTTTTAAAAAGAGCCAGGCATGGTGGCACACACCTTTTTTTTTTTCTTTACTTATTTGAGAAAGAAAGAGACAGAGAAGGGGTGCACCAGGGTCCTTAGGCTTCATAGGCAAGTGCTTAACCACTAAGTCATCTCTCCAACCCTTTAATTAAAAAAAAAAAATATATATATATATATATATATATGTGTGTGTGTGTGTATATGTATGTATGTATGTAGATATATATATGCACACACACACATACATACACACACTTTTTCTTCTTTTTCTTTACTTATTTGAGAGAGACAGAGAAAGAGGCAGAGAGGGTGCACACCTTTAATCCCAGCGCTTGGGAGGCTGAGGTAGAAGGATTGCTGTGAGTTCAAGGCCACCCTGAAACTACTTAACTACATTCTGGGCCAGCCTGGGCTAGAGGGAGACCCTACCTCGGGAAAAAAAAAAAAAAGAGCAAAGCATGGTGGCACACATCTTTATTCCCAGCACTTGGGAGGCAGAGGTAAGAGGATCACTGAGAGTTCAAGGCCACCCTGAATTCCAGGTCAACCTAGGCTGAAGAAAGACCCTACCTCAAAAAAAGAAAGAGCTGGCTGTGGTGGCACACACCTTTAGTCCCAGCACTTGGGAGGCAGAGGTAGGAGGATCACCATGAGTTCGAGGCCATCCTGAGACAACATAGTGAATTTCAGGTCAGCCTGAGCTAGAGCAAAACCCTGCCTCAAATTTAAAAATAAATAAATAAATAAATAAATAAATAAATAAATAAAATTAAAAAATTAAAAATTAAAAAAAAACAATAAAAGCAAAATAAAATTTAAAAGAAGAAACTCCTTATTGACTGTGTTTTTAGAGTATTTTTTTTTCATTTTTCTTTCTATTATTTATTTGAGAGAGAGAGAATGTGCATACCAGGGCCACCAGCCAATGCAAACAAACTCCAGATGCATGTGCCACCTTGTGCATCTAGCTTACATGGGTCCTGAGGAATCAAACTAAGGTCCTTTGGCTTTGCAGGCAAGTACCTTAACCACTAAGCCATCTCTCCACCCTATTTTGAGTGCCCCATGTCAAAAACCCTCCACACACATACATACAAACCAACACCACCTTCTTTTTTTTTTTCTCTGGAGGTAGGGTCTCACTCTAGCCGAGGCTGACCTGAAATTCACTAGGTAATCTCAGGGTGGCCTTGAACTCACGGTGATCCTCCTACCTCTGCCTCCGAGTGCTGGAACTAAAGGCGTGTGCCACCACACCTGGCTATCCACCACCAATTTTTTTTTTTTTTTTTTTTTTTTTTTTTTTTTGTTACCCACTTCTGACTAAAAGGAATTTGCTTACCTTTTTTTGTTTTTGTTTTTGTTTTTTGAGGTAGGCTCTCTCTCTAGCCAAGACTGACCTAGAATTTATTCTGTAGTCTCAGGATAGCCTCCAACACATGGTGATTCTCCTACCTCTGCTTCCCAAGTGCTAGGATTAAAGGTGTATGCCACCATGTTCGGCTTCAAGAAAAACTATTATTGGGCTGAAGAGATGGCTTGGTGGTTAAGGCACTTGCCTGCGAAGTCTAAGGACCCAGGTTCAATTCCCCAGAACCCACATAATCCAGATGCACATGGTGGTGCATGCACCTGGAGTTCGATTCCAGTGGCTACAGTCCCTGGTGCACCAATTCTCTCTCCCTCTCCCCCTCCCTCCCCCCCCCCAATAAATTCTTAGTATCTGTTGTGTACAGTGGTTCAGTTCACATTCAGGCAGCCCACCAAGCTCTCTAGAAAGTTCGGGCTGGAAGCATGGCTTAGCAGTTAAGGCATTTGCCTGCCAAGCCAAAGGACCCAGTTTCGATTCCCCAGGACCCACATAAACCAGATGCACAAGGTGGTGCATGCATCTGGGGTTCATTCTCAGCAGCTAGAGACCCTAGCACACCCATATTCATTCTCTCTCTCTCCCTCTCCCTCTCTCTTTCTCTCTCTCTCTCTCTCTCTCTCTCTCTCTCTCTCTCTCTCTAATAAATAAATATAAATAGAACAAAATTTTTTTTAAAAAAAAGTTGCCTAGCCAGGCGTGGTGGCACATTCCTTTAATCCCAGCATCCTGGAGGCAGAAGTAGGATTGAGGCCAGCCTGGAACTGCAGAGTAAGTTCCAGGTTAGTCTGGGCTACAGAGAAAACCTACCTTGAAGAAAAAAAAGAAAAAGACTTGTCTAGATGAGAAGTGCTGGCTGGGAAAATGGAGCAGGCATGGACTAGTTAGGAAGAGGAGTCTTGACTTCTGCTCTGAGCATGACATGGTACCTGGCATCTTCCCTTTAACCACAACTGCAGGTTTTTATACTCAGGCCATTCTAAGCATAAGAAACCATAATGTGCACCCACTCCGCATCTTGGCAAGGAGCATCTCATAATGGGGAAGGGGTTCTTTCCACCTTGCCCCTCATGCATGGGGAGATTTGTTAGCTCTTTGTGACAGGGACCCTAACAGGTAATTTGCACCTAATGTTTTGTTTTCCATTGAAGAGTATATGTTCATTATTTCCAGTTGAAAAAAGTTAGACGAAATTAGACTGCTGGCTTAGGTTATAGGTTGTAGGTAGTACAGCTTTTGAATCCAGGGTTCTCTTGAGCTATTTTCCAGTGTTTCCAAGATACCTCATATTTGGCCAGACTATCCAGAGGCAAATTTCTTGAGACCACTGGGAAATGAGCTTGCATGAAATGTTTCCAGTAGAGAAGGACACAGTTGATATCCCATTGCACTTTGATATATTTTTTTTTTGGAAATGCAACCACTGTTCATTATTTTACAGAACCCAATGCTGGACAGATCCAAGAAGGAATTGGAGAAGCCGTGAACAATATTGTGAAGCATTTTCACAAACCTGAAAAAGAGGTATTATGGGCTTTAAAACAGTATAGTGACGTGTGTGTGTGTATGCACGCGCCTGTGCAGGCCAAGATCTCTTGCCACTACAATGAACTGCAGACATGTACACCACTTTGTGTCTGGCTTTACATAGGTGCTGGGGAATTGAACTCAGGTTGGCAGGCTTTGCAAAGATGCACCTATAACCTCTGAGCTGTCCCTCAGCCCTAGTATAGTGGAACTTTTAAAGATACTTTTATATGTGATGTGTGAGGCATTATGGGTACCCTAATTTTCATTTGTAAGCCTTCTTTCTTTGTATATTTTTTATTTACTTATTGTGTTTTTGGTTTTTTGAGATAGGGTCTCACTGTAGCCCAGAATTCACTATGTAGTCTTAGGGTGGCCTTGAACTCACAGTGGTCCTCCTACTCTGCCTCGTGAAGGCTAGGATTAAAGGTGTGCTCCACCACACCTGGCTCTATTTTATTTCTTTTTTCAAGGTAGGGTCTCACTTATCAGTGGCCTCAAACTCACCACAATCCTCCTACCTCTGCTCCCCCCACACACACACACCTGGCTTCATTTGTAAGGTTTTTTTTTTTAATTTTTTTGCTTATTATTTATTTATTTATTTGAGAATGACAGAGAAAGAGGAAGGGAGAGAGAGAGAGAGAGAGAATGGGTACGCCAGGGCTTCCAGCCACTGCAAACGAACTCCAGACATGTGCACCCCCTGTACATCTGGCTAACGTGAGTCCTGGGGAATCGAGCCTTGAACCAGGGTCCTTAAGCTTCACAGGCAAGTGTTTAACTGCTGAGCCATCTCTCCAGCCCTTTTGTTTTGTTTTGTTTTTAATTTGAGAGCAACAGACACACAGAG
Source organism: Jaculus jaculus (assembly GCF_020740685.1). Lineage (NCBI taxonomy): Eukaryota > Metazoa > Chordata > Mammalia > Rodentia > Dipodidae > Jaculus > Jaculus jaculus. The sequence goes on from NC_059123.1 coordinate 685,996, forward strand.
AGAGAGAATGGGTGCACGAGGGCCTTCAGCCACTGCAAATGAACTCCAGATGCATACACCACCTTGTGCATCTGGCTTACGTGGGTCCTGGGGAATCAAGCCTCAAACCAGGGTCCTTAGGCTTCACAGGCAAGTGCTTAACTGCTGCTAAGCCATCTCTCCAGCCCCTGCTTTTTAATATCTACAGAAGCATGCTTTGTGTAGCTACTCATAGCACTTAATGTCTCTAGTGTTTTGTTTTTTTTTTAAATTTTTTTAAATTTTACTTATTTGAGAGAGAGGAAAGAGTGAGAGAGAGAGAATGGGCACACCAGGGCCTACAGCCACTGTAAATGAACTCCAGACGTGTGTACCCCCTTGTGCATCTGGTTTACATGGGTCCTGAGGAATTGAACTGGTATCCTTTGGCTTTGCAGGCAAATGCCTTAACCACTAAGCTATCCCTCCAGCCCTCTCTAGTGTTTTCTTAAACCCAGAGGCAACAAATTTCCTGTGTCACTATGTTTCCTGTGTCACTAATGTTATGCTTCACAGAGAGGAAGCCTCACAGTGCTGCTATGTGGAGAAAATGGCCTGGTTGCTGCACTTGAACAAGTGTTCCACCATGGATTCAAATCTGCCCGCATCTTTCACAAGAATGTCTTCATCTGGGATTTCGTAGGTAAATTAGGTAGTTGTATGTTATTATAAGGTAATTGAAATGTTTCTTAGAAAACTGAAAACCCAGAACTTTGAATGAATAATGGCTAGTGATAAGGGAGTATGTATCTAAAAAATATATAAACTTGGCTGGGTATGGTGGTGCATACCTTTAATCCCAGCACTCAGGAGGCAGAGGTAGTAGGAGGATCACCACAAGTTTGAGGCCACCCTGAGACTACATAGTGAATTCCAGGTCAGCCTGGGCTACAATGAGACCGTGCCTGAAACATAAATAAATAGGGCTGAAGAGATAGCTTAGAAGGTAAGGCACTTGTGGGGAAAACCAAAGGACTCAGGTTCAATTCCCAGTACTCACATAAAGCTAGATGCACAAGGTGGCACATGCTTCTGGAGTTCATTGGCAATGGCTAGAGGCCCTGATGCACCCATTCCCGTGTGTGTGTGTGTGTGTGTGTGTGTGTGTGTGTGTGTCCTTCTCCCTCTCTCATAAGTAAATAAATAAAATATTTTTTAAAGATTATTCTATATTTTATTTATTTATGAGAGAAAGAGCCTGACAACTCATAGTGAATTCCAGGTTAGCCTAGGCTAGAGTGAGACCCTGGCTCAAAAACAAAGAGCTGGGCATGGTGTTGCACACATCGCTGAGTTTGAGACCAGTCTTAGACTACATAGTAAATTCCAGGTCATCCTGAGCTGGAGACATGGCTCAACAATTAAGGCACTTGATTGCAAAGCCTAATGACCCAGGTTTGGTTTCCCAGTAACCACATAATGACAGATGCATAATATGGTACATGCATCTGTAGCTCATTTGTAATGGTAAGAGGCCCTAACATGTCCATTCTCCATCTCTCTCTCTGCTTGGAAATAAATAAAACATTAAAAACAAAAACAAAAACTAAGAAGGGGCTGGAGAGATGGCTTAGCAGTTAAGGCGCCTGCCTGTGAAGCCTAAGGATCCAAGTTCGGTTCTCCAGGTCCCATGTAAGCCAGATGCACAACATGTGTCTGGAGTTTGTTTGCAGTGGCTGGGGGCCCTTGTGCGCCTGTTCTCTCTCTATCTTGACCCCTCTCCCTCTCTCTGTCTCTAATATATAAAATTAAATCTTTTTTAAAAACTAGGAAAAAAAAATATGTCAACAAATAGTGAATAAGATCCCTGTAAAAGACTTATGTTCTGGTGGGGAGTAGGGAACAAGCTATACAGAATTTTAACATATATGTAATTCATATTGCATATGGGAAGGTGATCATTGATTCAGAAAAAACAGAGCATGGTAAAAGCAAATAGTAAACTGGTCTTTTCACTGGAATGTTTATAGGCTTGTTGACAAGTTAACATTGTGATACATATAGGGTCTGTGGAGAGCCCAGGAAAGTCCTTGAATGCCAAACCCTAGGTTTGTGTTTGTATTTAACCAAAGAATTTGGCAACCTAAATTAGGAAGTATAATTATTAAATTATTATACTTATTTAGGAAAGTACAAAAACCAAGAGAAGGAAAATGAAACCACCCACATGGTCTGAGAGCCCATATGGGCCTAGAAGAAATGTGAAAACAGATTTAGAGAGAGAGGGAAAAAAAAAAGTACAGAGAACTCCTGCCATGTGGGGGCAGGAGTAGGTAGGTAGGGGTCAGGGGCTGTTAGAGGACAAAGGACAGTGACCGGTCAGTCTTTAACTGCCTCCAGCTGAACAGAGTGGGGACTATCTAAGGAACCACAAAGTGTACTGATAGAGTGTAGGAAGACAGTACTGGAAGAAAATGTTGGGGGAAAAGAATAAAAGCAACCTGAGCATGGTGATGCACGCCTTTAATCCCAGCACTCAGGAGGTAGAGGTAGGAGAATTGCCCTGAGTTCAAGGCCACCCTGAGACTACATAGTGAATTTCAGGTCAGCTCGGGCTACAGTGAGACCCTACCTCGAAAAAAAAAGAGAGAGAGAGGGAGAGGGAGGGAGAGAGAAAGAAAGACAGGAAGGAAGGAAGGAAGGAAGGAAGGAAGGAAGGAAGGAAGGAAGGAAGGAAGGAAGGAAGGAAGGAAGGAAGGAAGGAAGGAAGGAAAACAAGCAGGCAGGCAAGCAAGGGGCTAATGGGAAGTGGACACACAGCAAGCTGGTTGCCTTTAGGGTCTCCATTCTTGCAGACCTCTAAGTCTTGGACAGCAGTGGATGGAGTTGGATGGTCTCAGGACCATCTGAGTGTGAGCTGACTGAGCTTCTCTCCCAGAACTGTTCACCAATTAGCACAGCGCTGTCTGTCATGGTCTGAATCTGTTCCTGTATGGTTTGTAAAGCAGATGAGATACTAGCAGAGTTATTAGGAAAATATATACAATATTTAACCCTGATAATGGCAAATATACCATATTTTTGTATAATGGCCTTCCTCATCATTTGAACCTCAGGGTTTAGAAGGGAGATTTTGTCAGCTTTGTCATTTAAAGCCATTTGATTTTTTTTTTTTTTTTTGAGGTAGGGTCTCACTCTAGCCCAGGCTGACCTGGAATTCACTATGGAGTCTCAGGGTGGCCTCGAACTCACAGCAATCCTCCTACCTCTGCCTCCCGAGTGCTGGGATTAAAGGCATGCGCCACCATGCCCGGCCCATTTGATTTTTTATGTGCCATATGACATATTCTAAACCAGTAGATGGAATAAAAACTAAGATCAAGACCCTACCTCGAAAAACAAAAAACAAAACTAAGATCAAATGATCATATCATTGAAAAACATTTTTAGTCTGCTGGTGTTTTACTCACCAGTAAATTGGCTGGGCACTCCAAGGTTTTTGTGTTTGTCGCCCTTGTATCCAAGGAAATCCCAGAGTGTAATTTTAAAATCTCTCCTGGGGATATCCAGGACCAAAGGTTGGTACTATGGTGCCAGTGGGTACCATTAGGGGCTGTGCAGCATACATTCATTAGCAAACCATTCTGATGGTTGAAGGATAATGATGTTCTGGCACAAGTCTGAAGGAACCCATCCTAGGTAACAAACTTTATTACTGAGATATTTTGTGAGAATGTGGATTCTGTGTTCCCAGCATAAGGGAGCCTTTTGACTTAAATGACTTTTAGTTGGAGTCATCCACATATATATATTCCAGATTTGAAAATAACCATCCTAGTCAGGCATGGTGGCACACACCTTTAATCCCAGTACTCAGGAGGCATAGGTAGGAAGATTGCCATGAGTTCAAGGCCAACCTGAGACTACATAGTAAAATTCCAGGTCAACATGAGCTAGAGGGAGATCCTACCTCAAAAATCAAAAAGAAAGAAACGAAAATAACCATCCTGGTATCAATGATTGTTCTCCCTTACCATGGAGATAGAACTGTTGGAGAGGGGCCAACATACTTTTTCAGAACTTTGTCAGTATCTTTTTTTTCTTAATTTATTTAAGAGAGAGAATGAGAGAGAGAGACAATGACCACACTAGGGCTTCCGGGCACACCAGGGCTTCCAGCCACTGCAAACGAACTCCAGATGCATGTGCCACCTTGTGTATCTGGCTTATGTGGGCCCTAAGAAATTGAACTGAGGTCCTTTGGCTTTGCAGGCAAGTGCCTTTAACCACTAAGCCATCTCTCCAACCTCTTTCTTTTTCTTTTTTGAGGTAGGATCTCACTCTAGCCCAGGCCGACCTGGAATTCACTATTTAGTTCCAGGCTAGCCTCAAACTCAAGGTGATCCTCCTACCTCTGCTTCCCAAATGGTATGGGATTAAAGGCTTGTGTCACCACACCCAGCTTTTGTTTCTGTTTTTTGTCTCTGTATGTTTGTGTGTGTGTGTCGTTTTTTGAGGTAGGGTCTCACTCTAGCCCAGGCTGACCTGGAATTCACTGGGGACTCAAACCTGGGTCCTTAGGCTTTGCAGGCAAGCGCCTTGACCACTAAACCATCTCTCCAGTGCAGTCTCCTCTTTTGAGAAGCCCTTTCTATGTCTGTTTGTTTTTGGTAGAGTTGATAGGCCATTGGGAAACATCCCACCTAGTAACCTGAGTTACAGTAGGAAAGCTTGCTCATTCCTGGTTGATATATACTTGTAATTGGTTCCAGTCATCTCCTTGGAAAGGAGATATTCATCCAGGAAGACCAGAGGTGCTGGAAGTGGACAGGAATCCACAAACCCAGCAGTCAGTCTGATGACAATCCTGCGCATATTCTTGGACCCATACAAGGAGTGAATTTCCACCCTAGGGGTAGGCAGGTGAAACAGCAGCAAGGATATAAAGTGAGGCGTGCTTTGTGGTGAGAGGGACCACTGATCTGTCTACTGGTGTGCGTTTACGCCATGGCATGCCCCTGTGTGTTTGGTTATACTTTTCTCTGTGAATGTTTAAGACCCAGCAGGTAGCCAAAAGTTAATCCAAAACTTAATTTTGGAGGTCACCCATGGCTCTCCATAGAAGACGCTAGGGACCTGGGAAGAGCACTACAGCCTCTGCAGGACTGGTGCTATCTGTTAGGGTGAGTCAGGGCTGCGCTGGCCAAATGCCTGGAGGACTGTTCTCAGTTGTGACTCCTTTTTGAGACTCTTCTGGTTTCTTTGTTTCTGGGTCTTCGTGTTCCCCTGATCAGGTGTCTTACCAGAGGGCCAGTGTCAAACACATTGGAAGTGGCCTTGTTACCTAGGACTGGGGGCCAAAATATTGGCCTTTTTAGCTCCGATGATTCCAATGGGCTTTGGCTTCTACACAGGTTATTAACACACTTAGAAAGGAAGTTACACCAGTGACACGGGTAGGAGCTTACCTCATGCTCAAGCTGTTTGGCACCTGAAAAGCAGCTTGGGGTCTTTTATGGGTTCACAGGTGTAGAGGCTAGTCTCTGTTTGGGTTCCTGTGAACTCTCCTAGGAGGTGTGCCACATTCTAACCCTGGTGTGATGAATCCAAGAGTGCATGCCTATCACCTTGACAGCCTTGGGGGCAGAAAAAATGACTGGTCCAGGTGAGGTGGAGCAAGGTCACCCTGAGATTACATAGTGAATCCCAGGTCAGCCTGGCTAAAGTGAAACCCTACCTTGAAAACCAAAAAAGGGGGTGGGGAGGGAAGGAAGGAAAGTAGGAAAGGGAAGAGAGGAAGGAATGAAGGGAAGGGAAGGAAGGAAGGGAGGGAGGGAAGGAAGGAGGATGAGAGAGGAGGGAAAGGAAAGGAAAAAATGACTGGGTGTAAAGGCCCTCCCAGGTAAGTTCTAAGGAGGGGCCCTCTTTAAATGTTTTTATTAAAACCAACTCTCCTGGGCAAAATGAAGGTGGCCTGGTGTCATCCTATCCTGGGTCTGTCTGTTTTAGTTCTGCCAGGTCCATAATATGAGATATTGTAATACAATATTATAGTGCCGGTACTATTGGAAAGGAAGGGGATGCCTCAATGGCGTTATTCCTAGTTGTCCCAGAGTGCTTCTTAACCACTCTAAGTCCAGTAGCAATGCATTTTTCCAGGAGCTCTGGGCATCCTGCATTAGCTTGGTTAGGTGTCTTTTGTTTTTTCAAGGTAGGGTTTCACTCTATCCCTGGCTGACCTGGAATTCACTATACAGTCTCAGGGTGGCCTTGAGCTCACAGCTATCCTCTTATCTCTGCCTCCCAAATGCTGGGATTAAAGGCGTGCACCACAATGGGCTATTTTTTTCCTTCTTTTTTTTTTTTTTTAAAGAGAGAGATGGAGAATGGTTGTGCCAGGGCTTCCAGCCACTGCAGACTAACTCCAGATGCATGTGCCACCTTGTGCACCTGGCTTATGTGGACACTGGTGAATCAAACTGAGGTTCTTTGGCTTTGCAGGCAAGCACCTTAACCACTAAGCCATCTCTTCAGCCCAGTTAGGTGACTTTTAAGTAGGACATTAATCTTCTTTATCTTTTCAGAGGATTCAGGATGCCAGTTGCAGTAGAGATTAAATTGTATCCCCAAGGCCTGGGAGACCTTTTAAGATTTTATTTTAATTTATCTATTAGAGATGGGGGCAGGGGAGAGAATGGTCACACCAGGCTCTCTAGCCAATGCAAACAAACTCTAGATGCATGTATCACCATGTGCATCTGGCTAACATGGGACCTGGAGAACTGAACCTGGGTCCTTAGGTTTCGCAGGCATGCGCCTTAACCGCTTAGCCATCTCTCCAGCCCGAGAGACCTTTTGAGTAACTTCTGCCTTAAAAGCTGGTCCATTGTCACTCTGTATGTTCTTGGGTATTCCAAATCTTGGAATGATTTCACCTAAATCTTAGGCCTTTTTTATCTGGCAAGGGAAGTCCTCAACCCATCCAGCAAAAGTACTTACCCATCCCAGTAACAAGTGGGTTTTGGGACCCCTGGCAAATGGGTGAAGTCTGTTTGCCGGTCTTCCCTGGGTATTTCCCTTGCCTTTGGTTTCCGGGAGGGGTGGATGACCACTGCGAGGGTCAGTCTGCTGACAAACTTCACATTTCAAGCTGTCTGAGCCCTTGCATTCGTTATGCTCCTGCCCATACACATTTTTTTGTTAGTTGAATTGGGTGTTCTCTCCCCAAATGACATACATGATGAAGAGACTTTAAGACTTTCCATGTAAGGACTGAGGCAGCCATATATGGCCGTCAGAGGTAACGCTCCCCCATGGTGATCTAAGTTGCAGCCATCCTCTCTTCTCTTCAGGTCTGTTATAGGCTTTCAGGTGGAAGGAGGGAACCCTCCCATAGAAGGAGAGACATCTCTCCTGTCTTCAGGGCTACAGCTTTAGCTGCTGAATGATTTCCTAAGATCATCAGGTCATCACCCTTTGGATGCCCACAGCAGTGTAAGACGGTCACCTTATGAGGGCGCAGGACTGCCTCTAGAAGATTTAGATTTTTTTTTTTTTTGGTTGGTTGTTTTTTTGAAGTAGGGTCTCACTCTAGCCCAGGCTTTCCTGGATTTCACTGTGGAGTCTCAGGGTGGCCTCGAACTCATGGCAGTCCTCCTACCTCGGCCTCCTGAGTGGTGGGGTTAAAGGTGTGTGCCACCACACCCAGCTAGATTTAGAATTTTGTTGTTGTTGTTGTTTCTAGGTAGGGTCTTTCTCTAGTGACCAGGCTGACCTGGAATTCACTATGAAGTTTCAGGGTGGCCTTGAACTCACAGCGATCCTACCTTCCAAATGCTGAGATTAAAAGCGTGTGTCACCATGCCTGGCTCTAGAATTTTCTTTGAATGTTTAACTGAAGTTCCTGAAGCAGTTAACAAACCTCTTTTCTGCCAAATAGCTGCATGAGCATGTAGTAGTAAGTAAGCATATTTGGAGTCTGTAGAAATATTTTCCCATGCTCATTCCAAGCTCCGGTCAGAGCTATTAACTCTGCTAATTGGGCCCTGGTATTAGCTGGAAGTGGGTCAAATTCAAGAATCCCATGTTCTGGACTGGAGAGATGGCTTAGTGGTTAAGGCGCTTACCTGCAAAGCCAAAGGACCCAGGTTTGATTCCCCAGTACCCACGTAAAGCCAGATGCACAAGGTGGCACGTGCATCTGGAGTTCGTTTGCAGTGGCCAGAGGCTCTGGTGCACCCATTCTCTCTCTATCTACCTTTCTCAGATACTTTTCAAAATCTCTTTTTCTGTTAGCACTGCATATCCTACCCTTCCAGTTCCATCCTGAGCAAAAGAACTCCCATCTGTCAATAGCTGTAGATTGGGTTAGTACCAAGGGCTGAGCTGGCAGCATAGGTTTCTAGTGAGACCTCTTTACAGGAGTGTTCAAGCTCTTTCTCCTCTGAAAGGTAAGTAGCAGAGTTGAGAGAAGAGCAAACCTTAGGAGTTATTTCATGTCTCTGGGATTAAAGGCTTCCACCAACATGCCTGGCTAGATGTAAAACTTATTTTCTTTGATCTTTCTTTTTTTGTAGGGTGTCACTGTAGCTCAGGCTAATCTGGAATTTACTCTGTAGTCTCAGGGTGGCTTTGAACTCACACCAATACTCCTACCTCTGCCTCCCAGGTGCTGGGATTAAAGGCATGAGCCACCATACCTGGCAAAAATTTTCTTTCTTAATCATACTGGCCATAATAAAAGTGCTCATAAAAAAAATAAAGTGCTCAGTAGCCACATGTGTTTACTAGCAACCAACTAGACCATGTATATGTAGAACATTTCCATCATCACAGAGTGTTCTCACTCTACGCAGCCAACTAGACCATGTATATGTAGAACATTTCCATCATCACAGAGAGTTCTCACTCTACGCAGCTAACTGGACCATGTATATGTAGGACATTTCCACCATCACAGAGAGTTCTCACTCTACGCAGCCAACTAGACCATGTATATGTATGACATTTCCACCATCACAGAGAGTTCTCACTCTACGCAGCCAACTAGACCATGTATATGAAGAACATTTCACCATCACAGAGAGTTCTCACTCTACGCAGCCAACTAGACCATGTATATGAAGAACATTTCACCATCACAGAGAGTTCTCACTCTACGCAGCCAACTAGACCATGTATATGAAGAACATTTCACCATCACAGAGAGTTCTCACTCTACGCAGCCAACTAGACCATGTATATGTAGAACATTTCCACCATCACAGAGAGTTCTCACTCTACGCAGCCAACTAGACCATGTATATGTAGAACATTTCCATCATCACAGAGTGTTCTCACTCTACGCAGCCAACTAGACCATGTATATGTAGATCATTTCCACCATCACAGAGAGTTCTCACTATACGCAGCCAACTAGACCATGTATATGTAGGACATTTCCACCATCACAGAGAGTTCTCACTCTACGCAGCCAACTAGACCATGTATATGAAGAACATTTCACCATCACAGAGTGTTCTCACTGTACGCAGCTAACTGGACCATGTATATGTAGGACATTTCCACCATCACAGAGAGTTCTCACTCTACGCAGCCAACTAGACCATGTATATGTAGGACATTTCCACCATCACAGAGAGTTCTCACTCTACACAGCCAACTAGACCATGTATATGAAGAACATTTCACCATCACAGAGAGTTCTCACTGTACGCAGCCAACTGGACCATGTATATGTAGGATATTTCCACCATCACAGAGAGTTCCCACTCTACGCAGCCAACTAGACCATGTATATGAAGAACATTTCACCATCACAGAGAGTTCTCACTCTATGCAGCCAACTAGACCATGTATATGAAGAACATTTCACCATCACAGAGAGTTCTCACTCTACGCAGCCAACTAGACCATGTATATGAAGAACATTTCCACCATCACAGAGAGTTCTCACTGTACACAGCTAACTGGACCATGCATGTATAGAGCATTTCCACCATCACAGAAAGTTCTTACTCTATGCAGGCCTGCTAAGAGTTGTAATTTTTCTCTCATTATGCAGCAATTTTAGAATTCCTGAATTCCTAGTTTCTTTTTTTGGTTATTTGAGATAGGGTCTCACTGTGGTCCAGGCTGACCTGGAATTCACTATGTAGTCTCAGGGTGGCCTCATACTCAGTGATTTTCCTACCTCTGCCTCCGAGTGCTGGGATTAAAGGTGCACATGACCATGCCTGGCCTCTCCCTGGTTTCTTTTGTTGTTATTTTTAATTTATTTTGAGATGGAGAGAGAGAGAATGAGCTGCCAGGGGCCGTCAGCTGCTGCTAGGGAACTCCAGATGCATGCGCCCCCTTGTGTGCATGTGCAGCGTTGAGCACTTGCATCACTGCATCTGGTTCATGTGGGACCTGGGGATTAGAACAGGAGTTCTTAGGCTTTGCAGGCAAGCACCGTAATAGCTAAGCCGTCTCTCCATCCCTGGGTTTTTTGTTTGTTTTTTGTTTTTGAGGTACTGTCTCATTCTAGCCCCAGGATTCCTCTGACCTGAAATTCACCATGAGGTCCCAGGCTGGCTTCAAACTCATGGCAATCCTCCTATCTTTGCCTCCTGAGTGCTGGGATTAGAGGTATGCACCACCATGCTTTTTAAATATGCTTTTTTTTTTCATTTATTTATGTATTTTAGACACAAAGAGAAAAAGGCCGATAGAGAAAATGAGTATGAGCACACCAGAGCCTCCAGCTGCTGAAATGAACCTCAGATGCATGTGCCACTTTCTGCATCTGGTTCTACGTGGGTCCTGGGGTGTCAAACCTGGGCCATCAGGCTTTGTTAATTGCTGAGCCTTCTCTCTAGCCCCTTTTATTTTATTTTATTTTATTTATTTACTTATTTATTTATTTGGTTATTGAAGGTAGAGTCTCACTCTAGCTCAGGCTGATCCTCCTACCTCTGTCTCCCAAGTGCTGGGATTAAAGGCTTGTGCCACCACGCCCGGCAATTTTTTTGTTTCTTGTTTTGTTTTCTTTTTGAGGTGAGGTCTCTCTCTAGCCCAGGCTGACCTGGAATTCATTATGCAGTCTCAGGGTGGCCTTGAACTCACAGCAATCCTCTTACCTCTACCTCCCAAGAGCTGGGATTAAAGGCATGTGCCAACACTACCGGCTTAAAATATTTTTATTTATTATTTACAAGCAGAAAGAGAGATAAAATATGAATGGGGTACCCCAGGGCCTCTTGCCACTATAAATAAATTCCAGATGCATATCTCACTTTGTATATATGGCTTTACATGGATACTAAGAGATGGAATACAAGCTGTCAAGCTTTGCAAGCAAACACTTTGAACTGCTGAGCCATCTTCCCAGCCCCAGGAAGATAATTTAAAGAAAATAAACTTTTCAGCCTTCTGGAATATGGACTTGATTAGATTGTAAATTCTGGGGAGCACATTGTTCTGCCATGAACCTCTGGAATTCAACCTAAGACCAGTGGTAATGATTGTGGCTAGAGGACTGACTTTTGTGGCAAGCCTCACTAATGTTTCCAGAATAAATTAAGTGGTGTGGGCTAGAGAGATGGCTTAGTGGTTAAGGCACTTGCCTGCAAAGCCCAAGGACCCAGATTTGATTCCCCAGTAGTCACATAAGCTAGATATACAAGGTGGCACATGTGTCTGGAGTTTGTTTGCAGTGACTAGAGGACCTGGCGTACCCTTTTTCTCCCGTGTCCCCCCCTCCCCCCCCTTGCAAATAAATAATTTGATAAAAGTATTTGTAAAAAATTAAATATGTATTGACATTTCTGTAGGTAAGTGCTAGGTTGTGATATTATTCTGTTGTCCTTCCCCAGAGAAAGTGGTGGCTTATTTTGAAACTACTGACCAGAGTCTAGACAATGAAGATGATGTCCTTATTCAGAAATCATCCTACAAGACCTTCTGCCATTATGTGAATGCTATTAACACTGCACCCAGGAACATTGGAAAGGATGGCAAGTTCCAGATTCTAGTTTGCCTTGGAACACGGTATAAAACCTGATTTTTCTTTCCCAGTTCTTGTTAAATGATTCACAGGAGTTATACCATGCTTAGCCACTTCTGAAGCTTATTCTTGGGTTTCTTTCATTCCAAATTCTGTGATGATACTGTTTTCTGGGTACCTTCCTGTCACTTCACCACTACCACTACATGAAGTATCAACTGATTTCCTTGTTTTATAGGTGAGAAGATAAGAAATAGATGAGGCGGGGGCTGGAGAGATTGCTTAGTGTTTAAGGTGCTTGCCTGCAAAGCCAAAGGACCTCAGTTCAATTCCCCAGGACCCATGTAAGCCAGATGCACAAGGGGGTGCATGCGTCTGGAGTTCATTTGCAGTGGCTGGAGGCCCTGGCGTACCCATTCTGTCTCTCCCTCTCTCTGCCTCTTTTTTTTTTTTTTTCTCTCTCTCTCTCTCTCTCAAATAAATAAAATAAAGTTTAAAAAAAAATAAGAGCCGGGTCTGGTGGTGCACAGCTCTAATCCCAGCATTTGGAGGCAGAGGTAGAAAGAAGGATTGCTGTGAGTTTGAGGCTACTCTGTGACGATATAATGAATTCCAGGTCAGCCTGGGCTACAGCGAAATCCTACCTCGAAAAAACAAAAATCAAAATAATTATAATAATAATATATGAGGCATAGATATTAGCTAACTATCCCATGGTCACATAGCAAGAAAGAAAGGGGCTGGAGAGATGGCTTAGCCATTAAGGCCCATGCCTGCGAAGCCTAAGAATCCAGGTTCAATTCTCCAGGTCCCGCATAAATCAGATGTGCAAGGTGGTGGCGCATGTGTCTGGAGTTCATTTGCAATTGGCTAGAGGCCCTGGCATGCACATTGTCTCCCTGTCTCTAATAAATAAATAAAAATAATTTTAAAAAAAAAAAAAGCAAGCAGCCATGCCTGATGGCACAGGCCTGCTGTCTCAGCTACTCAAGAGGATAAAGCAGCAGATCATAAGTTCAAGACCTGCCTGGTTCAGAGCCAGCCTGAGCAACTTAACAAGACCATGTTTGAAAAGAGTGAAAAGATGTGGGGCATGGTGACATATGCCTTTAATCCTAACACTCTGGAGGCAGGGGTAGGAGGATCACAGTGAGTTTGAAGTGACCTTGATACTACAGAGTGAGTTCCAGGTCAGCCTGGGCTAGAACCCCTCCCCTACAAGAAAATTCTTCAGTGTACCCAGATCTTGTAATACACTTTTATTTATTTATTTTATGAAAGAGAATTTTTCGCCAGGGCATCTAGCCACTGCAGTCAAACTCCAGATGCATGTGCCTCCTTGTTTGCAAGCATGACCTTGCATATGCATCACTTTGTGCATCTGGTTTACATGGGATCTGGGGAGTTGAGCCTGGGCCCTTAGGCGTTGCAAGCAAGCACCTTAACGCTCAGCATCTCTCCAGCCCTGTTTTTGTTTTTTGAGGTAGGGTCTCCTCTAGTTCAGACTTACCTAGATTTCACTACGTTGTCTCAGGCTGGCCTCAAACACACAGAGATCCTCCTGCCTCCTATCAGCCTCCCGAGTGCTGGAATTAAAGGCATGCGTCACCATGCCCAGCCTGTAATACATTTTTTATTTTATCTTATTATTTACTTGAAAGAGAGGAAGAGAAAGATAGAGAGAAAGGGAATGGGTGTGCCGTTCTGTACTGCAGACCTCTGCAAACACTTGCGCCACCTTTTGCATCTGGCTTTACATGGGTACTGGGGAATCAAACTCAAATCCTTAGACTTTAAAGGCAAGTGCCTTAACCATTATACCATCTCTCCAGCCTGTAACACACTTTAAACTCCATTTCCTATTAGCTTTTCATCCCATTATTCTTCTCTATCAGCAGTGCCCAGCTCCTTTGCTTCTGCTTCACCTCCGCTAATAGCAGAGCTTTACTGGCTGTGCACCACCCAGCCCACCTTGCCAGTGAAAACACAATAGAGTAAGCGTAAGTTGTGTGCTGTGGCCCTTAATACTCAACACTGTTTCTGTTTGAGTTTGTAGGGATCACCTGCTCCCACAGTGGATTCCGTTGTTAGCGGAGTGTCCGGCCATCACCCGCATGTATGAGGAGAGCGCGCTCCTGCGCGACCGCATGACTGTCAATTCCCTCATCCGAATTCTGCAGACCATTCAGGACTTCACCATAGTTCTAGAAGGATCACTCATCAAAGGAGTAGATGTCTAAAGCAGCTGGTAGAAACTCTTGGTCCCATCCCTGGTTCCTGAACCTTCCGCAGCTACGGAGGCGCCTGAGCTTGTCTGGCAGCCGTGAGCAGGCTGGGAGAGCGCACTGGAGCAGCCTCTCCTCCGCACCCGAGGCAGGGCGCCCCATCAGAGTTCATTTGAACCTGGAATTTAGTACGAAATAGAGTATTTTCATGTGTTAGATGTGTGTAAATATGCTATCTTCTTTAAGAAATTATATTACTCTACTAAGATACTTTTCTTAGATTGTATAAAATAAGTAGTTTAAAATGCTGGGAGTAGAGGGGAGGATGGTGCTAGTCAGGAAGAAGCCAGTAAGTGAAGCCCAGGCTGGCTTTGTTCCTCCTGCCGAGTCTCAAAGAACCCAGAAGGCGCTGTTCTGTAGCAGCCTCCATGAGGAGTACCATCTTTTTGTGTGGTGAATGTATGCAGATTTACCTACTGTACCATAATCCTCATTTTCAAGTCTCGTTTAAGTTATAAACTGTTTTATACATTTGAATTAAGTCATTTTTCCAATCTTTGGGAAAGAAATTTTCAGTCAGCACAAGGTGAACTTACAATTAAAGTATTTTAAAATACCAGACCCCAGGAGTTTGGCTGAATTGGAAAGAGAACACAGGAAGCTCTGAGAAGTGTGTTTAAGTGTGGGATTATACCTTCTTCACACTTGGGAAAGATTAGTTCAGACTAGCTTCAGTCTTAGCGTTTTTATTATTGTTAATTCAGGAACTTTGGGCAGATATGAATTTCAGAGTGTTAACCAAGTAGCCATAATAGCTGCAAACAACAGCCTGATTGGGCAGTTTTCATTTGGCCATGGGAACTGTGCAGCAGCCTTTACCGCCTAGGGGTGAGCAGGCCTGTCTTTGTTAGGTTCCAGCCATCCCCTCTGCCTGCCCATCCCCCTCAGGAAATGGAAGGAATGTCTAAGAAGGAGGGCTCTGTGTGGCCTTGGAATGTCTTTGTGAAAGTATTTGTTGACCAAGATAATGCAAATAGCAGAAGGAGAGAGAAAGAATGAGCCTTTCTGGGTGTTTCAGAAAGCTCCACATTTCCTTTGTGAGGAGGGACACAATGTTAAGCTGCCAGCCCAGGGGAGGCAGTCCCCACCACAGACTGGGAGCTGGAAATGAAGTTCCAGAACACCTCCAGTTGTGGACTGTCCAGCTCAACAGTGTGTTAAATGAAAGTTAACATGTTGTTAGCTGTTACCCAAGTCTTCATCATCTAGAAAGGCACTGGTACCTTGTCACCTGCAACACTTGTCTCAGCAGAGCTCCAGGTTTTATTCCTAGATGTGGCTGAGAAGCACCGCCATGGCCACCAAGGGCTCTTGTGCAATCTGAGAGCCTGGACTTTTGCCAGCAGTGTTGTCTTATTTCCTGGAGAAAGAAACAAATGCACCAAGTGCCTCACTTCCTTCGTCAGACACTGTCCCAGATAAGGAACAGCCCTGTGTTAACATGTAACCTCATACAAAGAAAAGGGCTGCTGGAGGCCTGCATTAGAGACCTGGCTCGGGATCGCTTGGGTAGAGTAGAACTGTTACACTGAAACTAGTGTGTCTACTACAGTGGTCTGGCTATTCTAGGAACATTAAGTTTCCTATGGGAAACATCCAGAAGCTATATGGCCATCCTTCTGACACCTGTGGATGGCCAGAAAGATTAAGTTCATACACCTTTTTTGTTTCAAAGGTCAACACACAACACCTAGGCATCAGAGGGATTAAATGCTTGTCCTCGTCCCAGCTGGTCCTAGACAACCAGGATCTAGAAATTGTATCACACCAGGCTTTGTGAGACCAACCTCCAGGGCATTCTTAACTGACAGTATTGTTTTCTGTTGGATCTTCATTATATGTCATGTTGGGGAGTTTGCAATAGAAGACCTAAACAGACAGTTTCTTGGGCCCCAGATTTTATTTCACACCAGTAAATAAATGGCAGAATGGCAGGATTTGGAACAAAAGAGAGGGAAGCCTCTGGGTAAGGGGAGAAAGGGCTCTCCAGAGAGGTGCTGGGGACTGCACTGGAGGGAAGAGGGACTGAGCACCTGTGACTCAAGGCCATATGATGGGCCAGGTAATCCTTCTCTGAGTCTGGATTTTATGGCCAGTTATTAGGGTTCTCTGGAGTGCCTGCAGTTTGGACTGCCCACCCCCACTCCAGGGCCACAGGTTGGCCCTGACTAAGAAGTGCTCACTTTCCTCATCAGGCCAGGGCAGTAAGGCCTAGTCGGTTTCCTTAACTGTGTTGGGATGACTTTGGTGGTCCTGGGCACACCTGCTGGGAGGAGGTGGCTGGGGACGGGACAGGGCAGGTTTTGTGAATTCAAACACATTTATCTACCTTTTTCATGTTTTTTAATTAACAACTTCCATGATATAAACATTATCCCATGGTAATGCCCTCCCCCCCTTACTTTCCCCTTTGAATCTCCACCCTCCATCGTATCCCCTCCCCCTTTCAATCAGTCTCTCTTTTGTTTTGATGTCATGATATTTTCCTCCTAATATGATGGTCTTGTGTAGGTAGTGTTAGGCACTGTGAGGTCATGGATATCCAGGCCATTTTGTGTCTGGAGGAGGACATTGTAAGGAGTCCTACCCTTCCTTTGGCTCTTCCACAATAGACCCTGAGCCTTGGAAGGTGTAATAGAGATATTGCAGTGCTGAGCACTCCTCTGTCACTTCTTCCAGTGCCATGATGCCTTCTGAGTCATCCCAAGGTCACTGCCATCTGAAAAGAGAAGGTTCTCTACCAAAAGTGAGAGTAGCATTAATATATGGGTATGAACACTAAGAGAAGTGCTTACCAGGCAGTTTGATGAGCACACTAAATACATTTTGCCAGACAGCAGCAGATGTTACACCCCTAGGGCTCATGACTACCCCTGTTTTAGGTTTTCAGTATCAGAGATTTATTTCCTTCCATGGAGCTGGCCTCCAGTACAGTTAGAGAGCAGTTGGTTTCCACCATGACAGACATGCCACTATTACACCCATTGGCTCATTTGGCCTGACTGGCCAAATATAAGGCTTGCAGTGTCCACTGTTGAGTATCTTTACTGGTGATTTCTCTCTCTCCCATTGAACTGCATGCAGAATGGCTTCTTCCAGCTTTCTGTCAGCTGGTCTACATGGAGGAGGTTATCAGCTCAGTTCCAACAGGATTTCTCAGTGGCCTTGCAGCCCAAGTATGTGGAGTCTTCAGCAATAGGGTCTTCCCATGTATCCCTGGTGTGAAACCAAGGGCCTTACCAATGGCCTGTAATGTTTTGGGGGCATCAGGGACCTCCCTGGCCAACAATTTACTGGAAGGTATCCCATCCCTGGTACTGAAAATTTTCTAGTAATATCTATGGCTCCTGAGTGTTTCATTGTCCAAAAATGTAGGTTTCTAAATGATGTATTTATATCCTCTTAGATTTTGATTAGCCCTCCCTCCACCTTTCCTTATTCAATCTCTTCCCCTGACCTCATTTGGGCCTTTCAACCCTTATCTACCTTTTATAGGGATAACAAGCAAAATTCCTATAGAACTTAATAAGAACTGATACACATTTTAAATATTTAATTTAATTTTATTTATTTATTTATTGGAGAGAGGGAGGGAAAGAAAGGGAAGGAAAGAGGCAGATAGAGAATAATAGGCACACCAGGGCCTCCAGCCACTACAAAGGAACTCCGGAAGCATGTGCCACCTTGTGCATCTGGCTTATATGGGTCCTGGGGAATCAAACCTGGGTCCTTAGGCTTCACAGGCAAGCACCTGCTAAGCCATTTCTCCAGGCTGATATACTTTGTAAGAGTTTTGTTTGTTTGTTTGTTTGTTTGTTTGTCTGTTTGTTTTGCTGTTGTTTTTCTTTGAGGTGGGGTCTAGCTCAGGCTGACCTGGAATTCACTATGTAGTCTCAGGTGGCCTCAAACTCATGACGATCCTCCTGCCTCCCAAGTGCTGGTATTAAAGGTATGTGCCACCATGCCTGGCAGATTATTCTCAAGTTATTAGAAATTGCAGTTTTTGTAAAGACTGGAAGCAAAGTTGTATATGGGGCCTGTGATTAAAAGTAATACCAATACCAAAAAACAATTTACGTATAAAGTTTTATCTCACTTGTATGACTAAAATAGTGAAATGAACATTTACCTTATATCTTAGAAGCTGGGCATCACCTTTGAGCATCTCTGCTTACCCCCTGGTGCAGCCTCTGCTCATTCAGGTGGGCTCTTGTGAGCTGTTTGATTGGCCCATGGCCTATTCTTTTGAACATTCCAGGGTGGCAAATCCTAGCTGTGTAGAATAAATGTAGTATTTTGGAACAGCATGGTCTTAGAATCCAGATATAATGAATAAGAGTGTTTCAGCAGGGTGTGGTGGCTCATGCCTGTCATCCCAGCATTCAGGAGGACCTCTGAGTTTGAGGCCAGCCTTCAACTAATTCCAGTCAGCCTGGGCTGGAGCAAGACCCTACCTGGGAACAAAAGAAGACGAGGACTGTGCTCACTCATAGGAATGCTTCCTGCCATGTTCCTTTAAAATCAGAGTAAGTCAAAATTAATTCTGTTTGCATTGCTTTTGGTTTACTTGTCTTTTTTGATTCAAATAAAAAGCAAATAACTGGGACCATAAGTAATGTTTTCACATAATAGTTTTAAAATTAAATTTGCCACCAGGCATGGTGGTATATGCCTTTAATCCCAGCACTTGGAAGGCTGAGGTAGGAAGATTGGTGTGAGTTCAAGGTCATCCTAAACAAGAGTGAGACCATGCCATAAATAAATAAGCTGGGCGTGGTGGCGCAGCCCTTTAATCCCAGCACTCAGGAGGCAGAGGTAGAAGGATCAATGAATTCAAGGCCACCCTGAGACTACAGAGTAAATTCCAGGTCAGCCTGGGCTAAAGTGAAACTCTACGTTGAAAAATCAAAAAATAAATAAATAAAATTTGCCAGAGTTGGGAATGGAGCTTAGTAGTAACAAGGACTCTGGGTTCTAGTCTCAGTAGGCAGAAATAAATAAAAGAAATTGCCAAAATTGTTAACTGCTTCAAAAATTTATTTTCCAATTATCAGAAACCCTTAATCTCAATCTTTAATGTCAAAGTGGCATTACACTGGTTGGGTATTTTATGTGAGAAGTTGTGCCTTGGGGCAGGTTACCTTTAAAATGACTGAGAGTCAGTGTGAAATAGTGTCAGGTGCATCTCTGGGTGGGAAAAGTAGGCTATCAAGAACAAAGTAAGCCAGGTGTGGTGGTGCGCGCCCGCCTTTAATCCCAGCACTTGGGAGGCAGAGGTAGAATCTGCATGAGTTATAGGCCACACTGAAAACTACATACTGAATTCCAGACCAGCCTGTACTAGAGCAAAACTCTACCTTGGAGAACAAAATAAAAATAAAAAAATAAAGCCCCAACCATGTTCAACACTGGGAATGAGAATTTGTCATAGAAACTTTAAACCTGGAGAAAATATGACTTGTCCCTCTAACATTTATTTTAAATGACACCCATACTGTACCTTTCTAACCCTGTGGTGTTTATTTGAACATGACTAACATGGATTTTTTAAATCATTTTAATGAATTTCTATCACTATCTGAATGATACAAATTGCTCTGATTTCCTTTATAGCAATAAAACACTGACTATAAATTTAAATTTTGAAAAATAGGCCAAGGCTATGCATAACAACATATTTTGAAACCTGAGGCAGTAAATAAGGATCTCAAATTCCCAATGAAGTATTCAGTAGCATTGGGATTATAGCTTCTCATCATGAAATGTGTTCTTTGTGCCAAAAATTGTGACTTTTCAGGGGCTTTTTCCCCAGTGGTTAAAGGTGCTTGCTTGCAAAGCCTGTCAGCCTAGATTCAATTTTCCAGCACTCATGAAACACCAGTTAAAAAGTGGTATATGCCTTGCCCCCCCCACACACACACATACAAATTAAGAATTACGAGCCAGGCAGGGCATGGTGGTGTGTGTTGTTAATCCCAGCACTCTTGAGTCAGAGATAGGATCTCTGTGAGTTTGAGGCCACCCTGAAACTACATAGTGAATTCCAGGTCAGCCTGGACTAGAATGAGACCCTAGAAAAGCCAAAAATAAATAAATAAATATGACTTTTAAATGGACTTTCCCTAGGAAACTGTACTGTGTGAGGTTTTCTGAAGCTGGCCTGACCTCTCCAGTGTTGGAAGGACAATCAGAGTCTTGCCTACATTTCAGTGTTAATGCACCTTCACTTATTAAGAGTAGAATCTTCTGGCTGGAGGGACTGGCGATTGCCTACAAAGCCAAAGGACCCAGGTTCAAAATTCCCCAGGACCCACATAAACCAGATGTACAAGGGGAACAGGCATCTGGAGTTCGTTTGCAATGGCTGGAGGCCCTGGCGCAGCCATTCCATTCTCTATCTTCTCCCTCCCTCCCTCCCTCTCCCTCTCTCTGTGTGTGCTTGCAAATAAATTTTAAAAGTAAAGTCTTGAGCACCCTACTTCAAGTGAATCCTGTTTCCAAGCATCTGTGTCTTGATGTCCCTGTTTCCTGTTTATTACATGACCATTTACCATACCAAGAAGACAAAATAACAGACTACTAAATCCTTCATACCTACTAAAATGCATTTATAGATCTGCTGACTCTAATGGAGTTTAAGCTTTTTAAAGTGGCTGCTGTTGCAGTGGGGTGTGCTTCGCATCCACAAGCCCTGGTTTAGCGCTCTAGCACCAAAGTACACAAATCTTATTCTTCAAAATGTCATGTCTTTATCAAAATCAAAATTGGCAACTGGGCATGGTGCCACACACCTTTAATCCCTCAGATTAAAGCACTCAGGAGGCAGAGGTAGGAGGATTACAGTAAATTCAAGGCCACCCTGAGACTACATAGTGGATTCTAGGTCAGCCTGGGCTAGAGCAAGACCCTACCTAGGGAAAAAAAAATCAAAATTGGCTGGGCATGGCATCACACATCTATACTCCCAGCTATCTGAGTATCTGAGGTAAGAGAATAACTGAAATTCAAAGCCAGCCTGGGTTAGAGTAAGCTCCAGGTAAACTTGGGCTACAGTAAGACACTGGCTCAAAAAAAATTTTTAAATGGCTTCAGAGAGACACACAGAGGCATTCCTACAAAGTGAAACACATGCATCAAGCCTTCTCTGAGGGGATCTAACATGTCTTTAGTCACAGGAAGGAACCTAATTGGTCCAGTCACATACATGTCAGCTGTGGAGAGTAAAAGCCTGGTGAGGACTCCCTGTTGTCAAGAGTATCAAAGCAAACAAACAAGAAGATCTCTGTGTTACACTTAGACCATGCAAATGTGCCCTGTGCGTCTTATTTTAAACGGCATTTCCATGTTTAAATTATATTGATTTCTTTTGTATTAACAAAGTATGTCAGACTACATTTTGTTTTGTTTCCTCATCTGGACATAATATAAAGTTTAAGGAGTATTGTGATATTAAGCACTTTAACATATCAGACAACTGACCTGGGTTTTTCAGGTTTTGGAGTACATTTAAATATGACTTTTCATGCTTTGTTCTTTACAAATAAAACTATGGGGTTGATAACATTGGTGTTTTTCATTATTGGAGAAACTGTTTTACAGGATAAGATACTTAAAAAGCAGAGGTTGCTGGGCATGGTGGCACACTCATTTAATCCTAACACTCTGGAGGCACAGGTATGAGGATCTCTGTGAGTTCGAGGCCACCCTGAGACTACATAGTTTATTGCAGGTCAGCTTGGACCAGAGTGAGACCCTACCTCAAAAAAACTAAAAATAAAAAAAAAGCAGAGGTCAATAGCCAGGCATGGTGGTGCACACTTTTAATGCCAATACTCAGGAGGCAAAGGTAGGAGGATCACTGTGAGTTCAAAGCCACCCTTAGTCTACATAGTGAATTACAAATCATCCTGGGCTAGAATGAGACCCTACTTCGAATAAGTAAAAATAAATTATAAAAGTCTATGAGCTGGGTGTGGTGGTGCACACCTTTAATTTCAGCACACAGCAGGCAGAGGTAGGAGGATCATTAGTTCGAGGCCACCCCGAGACTACATAGTGAATTCTAGGTCAGCCTGGGCTAGAATGAGATCCTACCTTGAAGGAGGAGAAAAAAAAAAAAAAAAAACTATGGCTGGGAAGGTCATAAACCCTAGGGAAGGAAACAACTACTGGAGTCTGACTGAATGGATACATTATGCCCACCAAACTGCCCTCTAAATGCTTATGTTTATGCCCATATCCTTTTTTTTTTTTTTTTTTCTGAGGTAGGGTCTCACTCTAACCCAGGCTGACCTGGAATTCCCTATGGAGTCTCAGGGTGGCCTCGAATTCATGGTGATCCTCCTCCCTCTGCCTCCCGAGTGCTGGGATTAAAGGTGTGCAAAAACCAGGCGTGGTGGTGCAGGCCTTTAATCCCAGCACTCGGGAGGCAGAGGTAGGAGGATCACCATGAGTTCGAGGCCACCCTGAGACTCCATAGGGAATTCCAGGTCAGCCTGGACCAGAGTGAGAGCCTACCTTGAAAAACCAAAAAATAATAATAATAATTTAAAATTTGTTTTTTAATAATTTTAACTTTTTATTTGAGAGAGAATGGGCGCATCATGTCCTCCAGCCATACAAACAAATTCCAAAAGAATGTACCACCTTGTGCATATGGCTTATGCGGGTCCTGTGAAATTGAACCTGGGTCCTTACGTTTCCCAGGCAAGTGCCTTAAGTAAGCCATTTCTTTTTTTATTTTTTTTAATTTTTTCTTCATTTTTATTTATTTGAGAGTGACAGAGACAGAAAGAAGCAGATAGAGAGAGAGAGAGGGAGAGAATGGGCGCGCCAGGGCTTCCAGCCACTGCAAACGAACTCCAGATGCGTGCGCCCCCTTGTGCATCTGGCTAACATGGGTCCTGGAGAATTGAGCCTCGAACCGGGGTCCTTAGGCTTCACAGGCAAGCGCTTAACCACTAAGCCATCTCTCCAGCCCAAGTAAGCCATTTCTCTAGCCCCCAAAAAGAATTATTGTATTAGTATTATTTTGTTTGTTTGTTTTTCAGGTGGAGTCTCACTGTAGCCCAGGCTAACCTAGCATTCACTCTGTATTCTCAGCATGGCCTGGAATTCATGGCAATCCTCCTACCTCTGCCTCCTGAGTGATGGGATTAAAGTGTGCGCCACTACGCCCGGCCAAAAATATTCTTTTAAAGATTCTTATTTATTTATTTGAGAGCGAGACAGAATGGGCACACCAAGGCCTCCAGCCGCTGTGAACAAACTCCAGATGCATACTCCATCTTGTACATCTGGCTTATGTGGGTCCTGGGGAATTGAACCTGGGTCCTTTGACTTTTCAGGCAAGCGCCTTAACTGCTTAAACCATCCCTCCAGCTCCTAAAAATATTTTTATTTTGGGTTGGAGAGATGGCTCAGTGGTTAAAGGCACTTGTTTGTAATGCCTGACAACCTGGGTTTGATTGCTCAGTGCCCATGTAAGCCAGAAACACAAAGTAGTGTTGATTTGAGGCCCTGGCACCCCCATTCTGTTCTATTCTCTTTTCTCTTCATCTCTGTCTCTCTCTCCCTCTCTCCCCACCCCCCCCCCCCCACAGGAGCTTTGTTTTGGTTTATGTTTCCCAGGTAGTGTCTTGCTGTAGCCCAGGCTGACCTGGAATTCACTATGCAGTCTCAGGGTGGCCTTGAACGATCCTCTACCTCTGCCTCCTGAGATGGCTTGCTCAGCAACTGCCTTCCCTTTCCTTCCCGAAGGGCTGAGATTGACCAGCGCGCTACCTGGTGCAGGGGTGGTGCTTCCCAAACCCCTGTGGCACGAGTGAGTGTGCCCCGTCCCAGAACAGGAGGGTCTGTGGGGCCAGGCCTCACCTGGGAAGCACACGAGTCCCTCCAGTCTTTTCCAAGTGTGACTCTTCACGAGTCCTCGGCTGCATTTCTTGATTGTTTCCTTACAGTATTTTCCTTGAAGTGGGATTACTGGGTTGAGTGGTTTGTGCTTATTTAAAGCTCTTGATTCAGAGCCCTCAAAGTAACAGGAGTGAGTCAATTTCTCAGCTGCCCAGACAGTATTATCAAGTCAAAAAGGATATTTCTGTTTGTTTGTTTTTTCCTTTTGTTGGGGGGTAGGGTCTCACTCCAGTCCAGGCTGACCTGGGATTCACTATGTAGTCTTAGGGTGGCCTCAAAGTCACTGTGATTCTCCTACCTCTGGTTAAGGCATTAGCCTGAAAAGGATAACTACAGGCATTTGATTCCCAAGTACCCACTTAAAGCCAGATGCATAAAGTGGTGCATTCATCTGGAGTTTGTTTGCAGCGGCTGGAGGACCTGGCACACACATTCTCTCTTTATCTCTCTGATTACAAATAAATATTTTTTTTTAAGATTTTACTTTTATTTATTTATTTATTTATTTATTAGAGACAGAGAGAGGGAGGGAGAGAGAAAGAAAATGGGCTTACCAGGGCCTCTAGCCACTGCAAACGAACTCCAGACACATGTGGCCCCTTGTGCGCAGCTGGCCAATGTGGGACCTGGAGAATCGAACCAGGCTCCTTAGGCTTCACAGGCATGTACCTTAACCGCTAAGCCATCTCTCCAGACCCCACCCCTTTTTTTGAGGTAGGGTCTCACTCTAGCCCAGGCTGACCTGGAATTTATTGTGTAGTCTCAGGTGCCTCGAACTCATGGTGATCCTCCTACCTCTGCCTCCCAAGTGCTGGGTCTAGCTCAATGTAATCTTTTAAAAGCTAACTCTTCCAAGTTACTGCCAGGATCAAGTCCACCTTCAAAATCCAGAGTTAAAAGCTGTTAGACTTTCTTGTAGATGCTGGCCTCTGTACAGGTCTGCACAGACCCTCACCACCACCAATACAGATCTGCAGCTCTGCTGAGCCATAGGGCAGCTCCTGCCTTGAGAGCTGTGATAATTAACTCCATGTTACTCTTAAGGTCTCAGGGTTGGTATTGTGACCTTCCAAGAAGACCCCAGTGATCCCTGCAGCCTGGCATTCCTGTCCTTGTGCCTTCTTTTCCCTCCCTTCAGCTGATCCCTGATACAATTCTGAGTAATAGAAAACTGCACAAGTGATGGGATATCAGGTCTGGAGTTAGGTTTCCCTGGAAAGTGGCTTCCTTGTAGGAACTTTCCCTGCTCTGCAGTCTCCACCGTGCGGGAAAGGCCCTGTGAGGGACAGAGGGAAGCCTGTGAGCAAGAGCCTGGCGTGGTGCTGCACGCCTTTAATCCCAGCACTTGGGAGGCAGACATAGAAGGATCGAGGGGAGTTCGAGGCCACCCGAGACTATATAGTAAATTCCAGGACAGCCTGGGCTACAGTGAAACCCTACCTCGAAAAACAAACAAAAACAAATAAATGTACATCATGGCCGGCTGGGCCCCAGCCTGCCTCCACAGCAGATTCACTGTCCTGCGTTCGAGAGCCAAGGTGCTCCGCTCTGTCCTCACCTGGATGCCCAGGGTCTGATCCTCTTCTCCGCCCGGAGCTTGGGGCTCTGTGGCGATGACCAGGAAAGAAGAGGAGGGAGTCCCGCGTTCTCCTCCCCGTCCTGCGGCTGGATCCACCCAGCTGGACGGCCAGAGCAGGCAACAGGGGAACCTGCGGCGACCTGAGAATGAGGCGGATGGGGGGGACATGGGACAACCTGAGAATGGGGCGGGGGGGGGGGGAACATGGGACAACCTGAGAATGGGGCGGGGGGGGGGAGACATGGGACAACCTGAGAATGGAGCGGGGGGGGGGGGGCGACATGGGACAACCTGAGCATGGGGCGGAGGGGACAGGGAACAACCTGAGAATGGGGCGGAGGGGACATGGGACAACCTGAGAATGGGGCGGAGGGGACATGGGACAACTTGAGAATGGGGCGGAGGGAGACATGGGACAACCTGAGGATGGGGGGGGGACATGGGACAACCTGAGAATGGGGGGTGTGGTGGTTTGATTCAGGTGTCCCCCATAAACTTAGGTGTTCTGAATGCTAGGTTCCCAGCTGATGGATATTTGGGAATTAATGCCTCCTGGAGGGAGTGTATTGTTGGGGGCGGGCTTATGGGCTTTATAGCCAGTTTCCCCATGCCAGTGTTTGGCACACCCTCCTGTTGCTGTGGTCCATCTTCTGTTGGACAGGGGGTGATGTCCACCCTCTGCACATGCCATCGTTTTCCCCTGCCATCGTGGAGCTTCCCCTCGAGCCTGTAAGCCAAATAAACCTCTTTTTCCCAGAAGCTGCTCTTGGTTGGGTGATTTCTACCAGCAATGCGAATCGGACTGCAACAGTAAAGTGGTACCAGGAGTGGGGTTGCTGCTAGACACCTGGCTGTGTGGCTTTGGCCTTTTGGAGCTGATTTTCAAGAGGAATGTGGAAGGAGTTGAAACCTTGGCCTAAGAGATGCCTTGCAGTGCTGTAAGTACAGCTTGATGGACTATTCTGGTCAGAGCTGAAAGACCTTAATGCAGTAAGAACTATGGACTGTGAGGTTTGTCTTATGAGGGTGAGAAAGAGCTTTGCTTGGATTGGGCTAGCAGTTTGTGTGAGAAGCTTGCTCTTATGCCCGTGTCCTGAGAAGTTGTGCAGGGTTGCTTTACGTAGAAATGAACTGGTGTGTGCAGAGGGATATGGCACAGAAAGAAAAACCTTTGGGTGAACTGTTGCCTGTTCAGCTGCAACTCAGAGATTACAACCTTTGAGACTGGGCTAGCTAACCTGCGTGGGGGCAACAAAAAGAATGTCGACTCTTTTGAAGGGGTCTGAGTGATCAAGGAGTGTCCTGTTCTTCAAAGTCTGCTTTATTCCCCCCTGGATTAACAAATTGGCACCCTACCTGGTATCATGGAGTATAAGAAATGCTGGAAAGAGGGTCATTGAATTTGCAACACGGTCTTGTGTTTTGGAAATGGCCATGGGCAGTGTGAAGCGGGTTTGCTGGTTGCCTGCATAGAGACCCCCCATGGGGCCATGAGGATGAACCGTGGGCTGCAGTGGAAACCCAGTGGAGATGCCGGGACCATGAGATGGCTGCCGCCCCAACGAAGTTTTCCAGGACTGTGAGTAGCCTAGCTGGAGGGGCGGAATTGGAATGCCAGAGACTTGTTGCTGGTTAGAATTATCAAACTTGAAGATTTGTCACTGGCTAGAGTTGCTGGACTTGAAGCTACAGAGTTTGATATTTGCCCTGGTTGTTTTAAATCTTGTATTGGTTGAATGTTTCTTTGTTATGCCCAATGCCATCTTTTGCAGTGTGAATATTTATTCTGTGTCATTATGGGTTTTTTGAGGTTATATTTTGGTATTATGGCTCAGTTAAAAGATCTTGAACTATGGGGATGTATGAACATCATTGGAATTGATAAAAACTATGGGGACTTTTAAAGTCAGACTGAATGCATTGTATTTTACATCATGTATGGATATCAGTTTATGGGGGCCAGGGGTGGAATGTGGTGGTTTGATTCAGGTGTCCCCCATAAACTTAGGTGTTCTGAATGCTAGGTTCCCAGCTGATGGATATTTGGGAATTAATGCCTCCTGGAGGGAGTGTATTGTTGGGGGCGGGCTTATGGGCTTTATAGCCAGTTTCCCCATGCCAGTGTTTGGCACACCCTCCTGTTGCTGTGGTCCATCTTCTGTTCGACAGGGGGTGATGTCCACCCTCTGCTCATGCCATCGTTTTCCCCTGCCATCGTGGAGCTTCCCCTCGAGCCTGTAAGCCAAATAAACCTCTTTTTCCCAGAAGCTGCTCTTGGTTGGGTGATTTCTACCGGCAATGCGAATCGGACTGCAACAGGGGGGGACATGGGACAACCTGAGAATGGGGCAGAGAGGGACATGGGACAATCTGAGAATGGGGCGGGGGGGGGGACATGGGACAACCTGAGAATGGGGCGGGGAGGGGGACATGGACAACCTGAGAATGGGGGGGGACATGGGACAACTTGAGAATGGGGCGGAGGGGGACATGGGACAACCTGAGAATGGGGCGGGGGGGGGGACATGGGACAACCTGAGAATGGGGCGGAGGGGACATGCGACAACCTGAGAATGTGGCGGAGGGGACATGGGACAACCTGAGAATGGGGCGGGGGGGGGGACAGGGAACAACCTGACAATGGGGCGGAGGGGACATGGGACAACCTGAGAATGTGGCTGAGGGGACATGGGACAACCTGAGAATGGGGCGGGGGGGGGGGACATGGGACAACCTGAGAATGGGGCGGGGGGGGGGGACATGGGACAACCTGAGAATGGGGCGGAGGGGGACAGGGGACAATCTGAGAATGGGGCGGAGGGGGACAGGGGACAACCTGACAATGGGGCGGAGGGGACATGGGACAACCTGAGAATGGGGCAGGGGGGGACATGGGACAACCTGAGAATGGGGCAGGGGGGGACATGGGACAACCTGAGAATGGGGCGGGGGGGGGGACATGGGACAACCTGAGAATGGGGCGGAGGGGGACATGGGACAACCTGAGAATGGGGCAGGGGGGGACATGGGACAATCTGAGAATGGGGCGGAGGGGGCCATGGGACAATCTGAGAATGGGGGGGGGACATGGGACAACTTGAGAATGCGGCGGAGGGGGCCATGGGACAACCTGAGAATGGGGCAGGGGGGGGACATGGGACAATCTGAGAATGGGGCGGAGGGGGACATGGGACAACCTGAGAATGGGGGGGGACATGGGACAACTTGAGAATGGGGCGGAGGGGGACATGGGACAATCTGAGAGTGGGGCGGGGGGGGGGGACATGGGAGAATCTGAGAATGGGGCGGAGGGGGCCATGGGACAACCTGATAATGGGGCAGAGGGGGACATGGGACAACCTGAGAATGGGGCGGAGGGGAACATGGGACAACCTGAGAATGGGGCGGAGGGGGACATGGGACAATCTGAGAATGGGGCGGAGGGGACATGCGACAACCTGAGAATGTGGCGGAGGGGACATGGGACAACCTGAGAATGGGGCAGAGGGGGACATGGGACAACCTGAGAATGGGGCAGAGGGGGACATGGGACAACCTGAGAATGGGGCGGGGGGGGGGGACATGGGACAACCTGAGAATGGGGCGGGGGGGGGGGACATGGGACAACCTGAGAATGGGGCGGAGGGGGACAGGGGACAATCTGAGAATGGGGCGGAGGGGGACAGGGGACAACCTGACAATGGGGCGGAGGGGACATGGGACAACCTGAGAATGTGGCGGAGGGGACATGGGACAACCTGAGAATGGGGCGGTGGGGGGGACATGGGACAACCTGAGAATGGGGCGGGGGGGGGGGACATGGGACAACCTGAGAATGGGGCGGAGGGGGACAGGGGACAATCTGAGAATGGGGCGGAGGGGGACAGGGGACAACCTGAGAATGGGACGGGGGGGGGGGACATGGGACAATCTGAGAATGGGGCGGGGGGGGGGACATGGGACAACCTGAGAATGGAGCGGGGGGGGGGACAGGGGACAACCTGACAATGGGGCGGAGGGGACATGGGACAACCTGAGAATGTGGCGGAGGGGACATGGGACAACCTGAGAATGGGGCGGGGGGGGGGACATGGGACAACCTGAGAATGGGGCGGGGGGGGGGGACATGGGACAACCTGAGAATGGGGCGGAGGGGGACAGGGGACAATCTGAGAATGGGGCGGAGGGGGACAGGGGACAACCTGACAATGGGGCGGAGGGGACATGGGACAACCTGAGAATGGGGCAGGGGGGGACATGGGACAACCTGAGAATGGGGCAGGGGGGGACATGGGACAACCTGAGAATGGGGCGGAGGGGGACATGGGACAACCTGAGAATGGGGCAGGGGGGGACATGGGACAATCTGAGAATGGGGCGGAGGGGGCCATGGGACAATCTGAGAATGGGGGGGGACATGGGACAACTTGAGAATGCGGCGGAGGGGGCCATGGGACAACCTGAGAATGGGGCAGGGGGGGACATGGGACAATCTGAGAATGGGGCGGAGGGGGACATGGGACAACCTGAGAATGGGGGGGACATGGGACAACTTGAGAATGGGGCGGAGGGGGACATGGGACAATCTGAGAGTGGGGCGGGGGGGGGGGACATGGGAGAATCTGAGAATGGGGTCGAGGGGGACATGGGACAATCTGAGAATGGGGCGGAGGGGGACATGGTACAACCTGAGAATGGGGCGGGGGGGGACATGGGGCAATCTGAGAATGGGGCGAAGGGGACATGGGACAACCTGAGAATGGGGCGGAGGGGACATGGGACAACCTGAGAATGCGGGAGGGACATGGGACAACCTGAGAATGGGGCGAGGGGGAGGGACAGGGGACAACCTGAGAATGGAGCGGGGGGGGGGGGGGAACAGGGGACAACCTGAGAATGGAGCGGGGGGGGGGGGGAAAGGGGACAACCTGAGAATGGGGGGGGACATGGGACAACCTGAGAATGGGGCAGAGGGGAACATGGGATAACCTGAGAATGGGGGGGGATATGGAACAACCTGAGAATGTGGGGGGGTCAGGGGTCAACCTGAGAATTGGGCGGGGGGGGGGGGACAGGGGACAACCTGAGAATGGAGCGGGGGGGGGGGGGGAACAGGGGACAACCTGAGAATGGAGCGGGGGGGGGGGGAAAGGGGACAACCTGAGAATGGGGGGGGACATGGGACAACCTGAGAATGGGGCAGAGGGGAACATGGGATAACCTGAGAATGGGGGGGGGATATGGAACAACCTGAGAATGTGGGGGGGTCAGGGGTCAACCTGAGAATTGGGCGGGGGGGGGGGACAGGGGACCACCTGAGAATGGGGCGGAGGGGGGACAGGGGACAACCTGAGAAAGGGGCGACGGGCACGGGGCAGGCGCAGTCCCTTGGCTCTGCAGCCGCGCTCGGCCGCGGGCACGCTCAGGACCGGAGCCCACACCGGCGCCCGGCTTTGCGCGGACTTCCCGGCCCCCGCCCCGCCTCCGCAGCGCCTCCGGGGGTCGCAGATCCAGGAAGGCTGCGGCCTGCGGGACGGCGAGGTCCGCCTGAAAGTGGGTTTTGTCCTGTGTTCTTGCAGCGACCTCCGTTCTTCCTCTGGGTCGCTCAGAAAGCCTTGTGCCAGGGCTTGAGATTAAATGAAACCACTGGTACTGCGTTTAATACTTATTAGTCATTGTATGCGTGTGTTTAAGATTTTTTTCTTTTTATTTATTTATTTATTTTGGTTTTTCGAGCTAGGGTCTCACTCTAGCCCAGGTTGACCTGGAATTAGTCTCAGGGTGACCTCGAACTCACGGTGATCCTCCTACCTCTGGCTCCCAAGTGCTGGGATTAAAGGTGTGTGCCATCATGCCCGGCTAAAAATTTTCTATAAAGGAAAAAGGGTCTGGAGAGCAGACAGATGGCGCAGTTGTTGACGGTGCTTGCTTGCAAAGCCTGATGGCCTGGATTTGATTCCCAGTGCCCACATAAGGCCAGACATAGTACATGTGTCTGTAGTTCATTTGCAGTACCAAGAAGCCTTGGCGTGCCCATTCACTCTCCCTCCTCAAAAATAAACAAATTAAAAAAAAAAAATCCAGGCATGGTGTTGCACACCTTTAATCCCAAGAGGCACAGATAGGAGGATCACCTTGAGTTTGAGGCCAGCCTGTGACTGTAGAGTAAGTTCCATGTTAGCCTGTACTAGAGTGAAACCCTACCTTAAAAAAAAAAACAAAAACAAAAAACTAACAATCCTTGTAAATCTTTTTGGTCTGCTTGTTTGTCTTGTGTTTGGTGGGGGTTTTTTTGTTGTTGTTGTTGGTTTGTTTTTGTTTTTCAAGGTAGGGTTTCACTCTAGTCCAGGCTGACCTGGAATTAATTCACTATGTAGCCTCAGGGTGGCCATGAACTCAGTGTGGCTGTGAGTTCAAGGCCACCCTATCTAGCCCACAAAGGTGTTTTTGTTGTTGTTTGCTTGCTTGTTTCTTCAGTGTAGGGATGAAACCCAGCACTTTGTGCCTGAAAGGCTAGTGCTCTACTGCAGGCTGTTCCCATAGCCCACCCTGATTGGGTTTTAACCTGGCTGTCTCATCCATGTGGTTCTCCGCAACTGCTGTGTAAACCATCTGCTCAAATGCCAGGAGAACAGATGTGCCTGAACCTGCCAGACTCCCTGGAGGGGAGGTGTTCTTCCTGTGTGTAGATGAAAGGGAAGTCCCCATGGCGTGGCTGGAAGCACTTGAAGGGTGGTGGTAGCCTGCTATGGCCCTCCCAATATCAACAGATGGCCTCCTAGAGCCCACGAGTATCATTCCATTTTCAGGTGAACAAACGCTTGTCCTCATAAATTTAAATGCACTTAAGTCCCTGTTCATTGTTCAGAATGGACACAGTGGGAAAGATGTCAAATTAATTGCAGCGATCTCTTCAGATCAGTCAAGATGAACTGGGTGATGGAGCATGCTTGTTATCCCAGCATTGAGGAGGCTAATACCAGGGAATCATTCCAAGGTCTTAATCAATGCACAGTGAGTTCAAAGCCAACATTGTCCACATGAGACCCTGTCTCAAAACAGCAGTAATAAAACCCACCTACCAGCCAGGAATGGTGGCGCACGCCTTTAATCCCAGCACCCAGGAGGCAGAGGTAGGAGGGGCACCATGAGTTCGAGGCCACCCTGAGACTACATAGTTAATTCCAGGTCAGCCTGGGCTAGAGCAAGAAAAAAACACCTTCCTGGAAAAATAAAACAAACAAACAAAAAAAACCCACCAACAACAAAATCCCCACAGCTTATTTGAGGGTTAGCACTGATGTTAATAGTGATGGGTTTTTGGTTTGTTTTTTTGTTTTTTAACATTTTCTTTCTTTCTTAGAGAGACAGGGAGAGAATGGGTGCTTTGGGGCCTCCAGCCACTGCAAATGAACTCCAGACACATGACCCACCTAGTGCATCTGGCTTACGTTGGTCCTGGGGAATCGAACTGAGACCCTTCAGCTTCACAGGCAAGTGCCTTAACCACTAAGCCATTTCGTCAGCTCTTTTATTCATTGTTTGTGTTTTTTGTTAGTGTTTCAATTTGTTTTCTTTTCGAGGTAGGGTCACACTCTAGCCCAGGCTGATCTGGGATTCACTATGGGGTCTCAGGGTGGCCTTGAACTCACTGCGATCCTCCTACCTCTGCCTCCCGAGTGTTGGGATTAAAGGCGTGCGCCACCACGCCTAGCTTTGTGTTTCAATTTTTTGAGGTAGGGTTTCACTCTGGCCCAGGATGACCTGGAATTCACTATGTAGTCTCAGGGTGGCCTCGAACTCACGGCAATCCTCCTACCACTGCCTCCTGAGCACTGGGATTAAAGAAGTGCACCACCACCACACCCCGGCTTTTTTTTTCACACTATAGCTCAGGCTGGACTCAAACTCATGGGGATCCTCCTACCTATGCCTCCCTTGTGCTGAGATTAAAAGCCTGAACCACACCGGGTGTGCACACCTTTAATCCCAGCACTCGGGAGGCAGAGGTAGGAGGATCACTGAGATTTCAAGGCCACTCTGAGACTACATAGTGAATTCCAGGCCAGCCTGAGCCAGAGTGAGACCCTACCTTGAAAGACCAAAAAATAAAAAAGCCTGAACCACTACACTGTGATTTTTTTTTTGTCCTCTTTTCTCTTTTTTTTCTTCTCAAATTAATGTTTTTTTTTCTTCTCAAATTAATGTATTTACTTATTTATTTGAGAGAGGAAGAGTCAAATAAAGAGAGAATGGTGCACCAGGACCTCTAGCCACTGCAAATGAACTCCAAATGCATGTGCCACCTTGAACATCTGGCTTATATGTGTCCTGGGGAATCGAACCTGGGTCCTTCGGCTTTGCAGGCAAGCACCTTAACTGGTAGGCAATCTCTTCAGGCCTTGTTCTTCTTCTTATACTCTCTTATCCTCCTCCTCCTCCTCTCTTCCTTCTTTCCTTTCTTTGTTTCCTCATTTCTCCCTTCCTTACTTCCTTCCTTTCTTTCTTTTTCTTCCTTCCTTCCTTTCTTTCCTTCTTGTTCTTTCTTCCTTCCTTTCTCTCTTTTTTTCTTCCTTCCTTCCTTCTTCTACTTCTTTCTCTCTTTCTTTCTTTCTTTCTTTCTTTCTTTCTTTCTTTCTTTCTTTCTTTCTTTCTTTCTTTCCTCCTTTCATGGGGATGGAGGCTTTTACAAATCATTTTCCAACCGTGGCTGCACCAAATACTCCACACCCTTCCTCAGTCACTCATCTCTTTCCTCTTTCCACTTGCAGCTCATCCACCATGGTCATAGTGCCCTGGTATTATGCCCTGGTATTATGCCTAGAGTTATGGCCCAGAGCACCAAGGCTCACATAACAGGAGATTTACTGAAAAGGTTCACAGCATGGGCAGTGGAGGACAAGCTGATTTTGAGGAGGGTGCCTGGAGAGAACCCTCACCCCTGCTGCCAGTACACTTCTCTTGCTGTTCCACATGTGGTGTGTATAATCTCACGCTCTATGACCCTTGATCACTTCCTGTTTGGAGTGAACATCTCGTCCCACAAAGAAATCAAACATTAATTTACATTTACTAATATGAGCAGTGAACCCTAAGTCTGCTGTGGTTTACTGGTGGGTGAAAACTACCTTCAGCCTTTCCTTTCACTCCTCTGAAATATCTGAATCCCAGTAATTGCAGCCCTATTTTTCTGGAATCTACTGGCTGCCTCTGTTGCGTATTTCCACAGAGCGGGTCTATGGATGTACAGTTGTGCTGGGTTCACACTAGCACGTTGCTGGAAACTTCTGTTTGGGCACATGTGACTTTACTAAAGTCATATAGGCAGGCAGGTGTTTTGACCCATGTCTGTAAACCTAGCACTTGGAAAGTGGAGGCAGAAAGATTAGGAGTTCAAAACAAGCTTCTGTATAGACACAGAAACTGGGGCTGGAGAGGTGGCTTAGTGGTTAAGACGCTGGCCTGTGAAGCCTAAGGACCAATGTTCTATTCTCCATATCCCATGTTATCCAGATGCACAGTGATCACAGTGATGCAGTACACAAGGTGGTGCACGCTTCTGGAGTTCAATTGCAGTGGTCGGAGGCTCTGATAGCCAATTCTCTCTCTCATATTTAAAAAAAAAAATGCTGGCGTTGTGGCCCACGCCTTTAATCTCAGCACTCGGGAGGCAGAGGTAGGAGGATCGCTGTGAGTTGGAGGCCACCTGAGACTACATAGTAAATTCCAGGTCAGCCTGAGCTAGAGTGAAACTATACCTGGAAAAAAACAAAACAAAAAAAGTCATAGGCTTTAGGGGAAGCTGTTTGACTAAATAGATATGTTGTGCTCCCTAAATGTTTATGTTTATATCCATACATTAGTGCTGTTCTCACTTTTGATCAGAGAAGCTTTTTGCAAATAATGTTGACTATTGGAGAGACTCAAAGCTTCCCAAAGTTAAACTAGGGAGATGGTTTAGCAGTTAAAGGTGCTTGCTCATAAAGCCTGATGACCTGGGTTTGATTCCCCAGTATCCATGTAAAGCCAGATACACAAAGTGGCACATGCATATGGAGTTCATTTGCAGTGGCAGGAGGCCCTGTCACACCCATTTTCTCTCTCTCTGTCTCTCCTTTCACTCTACCAGTATTCTTTACTTTTCTCAGTTTTTCAATATAGGGTCATACAGCCAGACATGGTGGTGCACGCCTTTAATCTACTTGGGAGGTAGAGGTAGGAGGATTTCTGTGAGTTCGAGGCAACCCTGAGACTCCATAGTGAATCCCAGGTCAGCCTGGGCTATCCACATAGGGTCTTGCTCTAGCTGACCTGGCATTCACTATGTAGTTTCAGGGTGGCTTCAAACTCACAGTGATGCTCCTACCTCTGCCTCCTGGGTGCTGGGATTAAAGGTGTGCAAGGGGAAAGAGAGGGAATAGGAGCACCAGAGCTTCTAGCATCACTTTATGCATCTGGCTTTACATGGTTACTAGGGAATCAAACCCTTGCCCTTAGGCATTGCAGGAAAGAGCCTTAACCTCTGAGCCATCTCTCCAGCCCCCATAGATAGAAGAAAAACAACAGAGAGAATGGGTG
This sequence comes from Jaculus jaculus, assembly GCF_020740685.1. Classification (NCBI taxonomy): domain Eukaryota; kingdom Metazoa; phylum Chordata; class Mammalia; order Rodentia; family Dipodidae; genus Jaculus; species Jaculus jaculus. Next base: position 722,294 of record NC_059123.1, read on the forward strand.
CGCCAAGGCCTCCAGTCCCTACAAACAGTCTCTCTCTCTCTGTCTTTCTCCATATAGATAGATAGATAGATAGATAGATAGATAGATAGATAGATAGATGCTACTTTGTACATCTGGTTTTATGTGGGTACTGGTAAAATGAACTCTGGTCATTAAGCTTTGCAGGCAAGTGCCTTAACTGCTGAGCCATCTCTCCAGCCTTATTTTTGTTTTGTGTTTTTTCGAGGTGGGGTATCGCTCTAGCCCAGTGTGACCTGGAATTCATGATGTGGTCTCAGGACAGCCTGGAACTCACAGAGATCCTACTACTTTAGCCTCCTAGTTTTGGGATTAAAGACATGCCATCATGCCTGGCTCCCATACTTCATTTTTGATTAATTTAAACTCTGATTTACAGCTGGGCACAAGCCTTTAATCCTTGCACTCAGGAGGCAGAGGTAGCAGGAACATGGTGAGTTTGAGGCCATTCTGAGACTACATAGTAAATTCCAGGTTAGCCTGGACTAGAGTGAAACCCTATCTCGAAAAAACAAAAAAAATATATAAACTCTGATTTAGATTTCAATTCAGCCTCTTCCATCCTTGGCATGTGGAGCTTCCCTGTGTGCAGCCTAGGCCATGTACCTGTTCAGGGTGCGGGGGAGTCCAGAGAAAGGCGCCACCTGTCCCTTTGCTGGCTGTCTTTAAAGCCCTGGGCCAGTGTATGGGCTTTCAGGAAGTGTGTAGCCCTTCTCTGAGCTCTGACAACCCAGCCAAAGCAGTCTTACAGAATTACTGCTTTCCTAGAAAAGCAAGTCTCAAATAGTAAAGAACTGTAGAAACCCATTAGAAAAGGTACATTTTACCTCCTTTTCTCTCATCTCAATAACAAAGGATTTGATCAAGTTTAATTTTTCCAGCTAGGTGCCTATGGAAGCTGCCTTATTCATTTGGCTTTGTTTCCATGAAGCCTCTGGTCACTTGGTTCAGAGCAGCAATGAGCGAGCTGACCCTGCCTCTCTGTCAGATGCGGGGTAGACAAAAGCCACGAACAGTCTCCATGATGACAATGAGTAAAGAACTATTAATGTGTCAGTTGCCTGTGAATTACAGCCAAGATATTTGCCCAACATATGGCACAGGGTTATCACGTTGTAAAAGCAACTCCTTTGCAGCAGATCCCCCACGCCCACGCCCACGGCTTGTCAGTACAGAAACAGCACCAAGGACTACTCTTCCTGGGAATTTGAAGCAGCCACCAGTCTGATGGGAGTATTTTACTGCCTATAAAATAAAAGCAAAGGTGGATGTGGTGGTGCATACTAATCCCGGCACTCTGAAGGCAGAGGTGGAGGATCACCAGCCTGAGACTACATAGTGAATTCCAGGTCAGCCTGGGCTAGAGTGAGACCCTACCTTGAAAAAACAAACTAGCCAGGTGTGGTGGCGCAAGCCTTTAATGCCAGCACTTGGGAGGCAGAGGTAGGAGGATTGCCATGAGTTCGAGGCCACGCTGAGACTACATAGTGAATTCCAGGTCAACCTAGGCAAGAGTGAGACACTATCTCTAAAAACAAAACAAAAAAAATAAAATAAAATAAAATGGAGAGATGAGATAGCTTAGCGGTTAAGTGCTTGCCTGTAAAACCTAAGCTCAATTCCCCAGGACCCACGTTAGCCAGATGCACAAGGGGGCGCACGTGTCTGGAGCTCCTTTGCAGTGGCTGAAGGCCCTGGCATTCTCTCTCTCCCTATCTGCCTCTTTCTCTCTCTGTCAATCGCTCTCAAATAAATAAATAACAACAAAAAGCCAGGTGTGGTGGCGCACACCTTTAATCCCAGAATTTGGGAGGCAGAGGTAAGAGGACTGACATAAATTCAAGGCCACCCTGAAGCTAGCAAGTAAATTTTAGGTCAGCCTGGGCTAGAGTGAGACCCTACCTCAAAAAACAAAACAAAAAAAGGTTTATTTTTGCTGTTTAGCAGTTTCACTCTAGCCCAGGCTGACCTGGAATTCACTATGTAGTCTCAGGGTGGCCTCGAACTCAAGGTGATCTGCCTATGTCTGCCTCCTGAGTGCTAGGATTAAAGGTATGCACCACCATACCTGTCCAGGCTCAGTATTTATTTATCATTGTACTTTTTTGGGGGGAGTGAGGTAAGAGGGGGGTCTCATTCTAACTGAGGCTAACCTGGAATTCACCATGTCGTCTCAGGGTGGCCTTGAACTCATGGCTCACCTCTGCCTCCCCGCCCAGTTTATTATTGTTCTTTGTTTTTGTTTGTTTTTTCCAGGTAGGGTCTCACTCTAGCCCAGGCTGACCTGGAATACACTATGCATTCTCAGGGTGGCTTTGAACTCATGGCTATCCTCCTACCTCTGCCTCCCAAGTCCTGAGATAAAAGTCATGTGCCATCACGCCCAGCTTTTATTATTGTCCTGTTTGTGGTGCTGAGGATTGAACCCAGGGACTCGTGCATGCTAGGCAAATGCTTCAACTGTGCTACATACACCCCCAGCCCGTGATTACAGCTTTGGTGTGTGAGATATGAAATGATTGCAGGTCTCCAAGGGGAGATATTAAATACCGGTTTAATCTATGCATCTTATGTGATGTGTACAATTTGGTTGGTGGCTGGACGTGATGGCACATGCCTTTAATCCTAGCACTTGGGATGCTAATGTAGAAAGATCACCATGAGTTTACGGCCATCCTGGGACTACAGAGTTCCAGGTCAGCCTGGGCTAGAGTAAAACCCTAGCTCAGAAAAAAAAAAAAAAAAAAAAAATTGACTAGTCATAGAAAATTTGAGTGGCAAGAACAAGGGGGCCTATGTATGTTGCTTTTATGCCAATAAATCAGGGATAATCTGAAATACACTGGTTTTAGTTAGAGAAAATCTTAAAGAGAACTTCAGAGACAGGCCAATTGCTTTGTTCAGTTGGTCTCCATGGCTAACTTCCCTTGTCTCTTCTATTGCTGGCCCCTGATACTACTGCTCTTAGGCCTTACCATAGGACCCTGCATTATTAATGCTCTAAGTAGAATATATAAAGAATAGAATAAATTCTGTTAAACTCAGGGTAGTGCAGACACAATGCACCTCCTTCGATGAAAACACCCTAGACACTGTTCTTGAATCGAGGATTTGACTTAGTGTCATATCAGAGGGGGAAATGGAGAATGGAATGTGAAAAGGAGGGGATGATCCCTCTGTGCAGATCAGGTGTTTACTGTTGCCTAAGGAATGGGATGATCCCTCTTTGCAATGCAGATGTTTACTGTGGCCTAAAGAATGGGATGATCCCTCTTTGCAATGCAGATGTTTACTGTTGCCCAAGTAATAGGATGATCCCTCTGTGCAATGTAGCAGGACCTCCCTGTATCTCTTTGTTTCTAAATATCTTTGTGATTACATAGCATAGAATGTTTCTTGCCTCAGTTCCGCCTATGCGACCTATGTAACCTTGAGACCTCTTGTAATAGCGCCCCCTATGTTTAACAGTATGCAACTTTCTGGTTTAACTCCCCGTCCTGTTTTTACTATAAACATCATGTGGTTATTTCCAATAAAAGCTGACACTCCCAACAAATCAGGGCTGCATCTTGAGATCCTGAACTCTGAGATGCAGACCTGGTGTACCAGAATTCCTCTTTTCCTTTCTTTCTACCCAATAAAACTTTGCTTTACAAAAAAAAAAAAAACAGCAAGAATGAATGAGTCGGCTGAAGAAAAAAGAATGGGATGAGATGTGAACAGCACATAGAGGTCAGACGTCAGAAGTCAGGTTTGGGGTTTGCCACAGAGGACAGAGGCAGAAAGCGTTTAGTAGCAGAAGAGATAGGGCGGGGCAGTAGCGGAGGAGGAAGAAGCTTTGGAACACCTGGAGGGACTAACAGGATCCCAAGCAAAAAAAAGGTAGAGGCCCCAAACCCTGAGCAAGGGGAGGAAGGTGATTTTTCCAATTCTTTCTTTTTTTTATTTTTTTATTGACATCTTCCATGATTGTAAACAATATGCCATGGTAATGCCCTCCCTCCTCCACTTTCCCCTTGGAAACTCCACTCTCCATCATATCCCCTCCTCATCCCAATCAGTCTCTTTTATTTTGATGTCATGATCTTTTCCTCCTATTATGACGGTCTGATTGTGCAAGTGGTATCAAGCACTGTGAGGTCATGGATATCCAGACCATTTTGTGTCTGGAAGAGCACACTGTAAGGAGTCCTACCCTTCCTTTGGCTCTTACGTTCTTTCCGCCACCTCTTCCACAATGGACCCTGAGCCTTGGAAGGCGTGATAGAGATATTGCAGTGTCACTTAGAGGAAGGGGATTTTTGTTTGTTTGCTTGTTTTTTCGAGGTAGGGTCTCATTCTAGCTCAGGCTGACCTGGAATTCACTATGTAGTCTCAGGGTGGCCTCAAACTCAAGGATATCCTCTTACCTCTGCCTCTCGAGTGCTGGGATTAAAGGTGTGCGCCACCACGCCTGGCAGGAAGGGAATTTTTAAGGGCTGCTAGGAGGGAGACTGGAGGAGAGCTATGCTGTGAGGAAAGGGGGATTGAGCACCCTTGACCCAGGGTAACAAGTCTTTCTAGTGGTGCTGGAGGGGTGGGGAGAAAACTCTTCTGAGTTGGAATTATCAATTTATCTATTTGTAAGGAGAGAGAAGAGAGAATTAGTGCATCAGAGCCTCTTGTGGAATTCTGCAAGTGAACTCCATATTCATGCACCATTTTGTGCATGTGGCTTCACTTGGGTACTGGGGAACTGAACCCAGACTGGTAGGTTTTACAAGAGAGCATCTTCAACCATGAAGCCATCTTCCCAGCCCCGGGTTTTAAGAATGGGTTTGCCAGGGCTTCTTGCCATTGCACACTAACTCCAGATGCATACGCCAGTTTGTGCATTTTGCTTTACATGGGTACTGGGGAATCAAACTCAGTTCATCAGGCTTTGCAAGCAGTTGTGCCTTTAACTACTGAGCCATGTCTCTAGCCCGAGTCTGGATTTTTGTGGGTCATTATTAGGATTCTCTGAAGTGACAGTAGAAACTCACATCCCCACCCTGGGCTATAGGTAGTGGCTGGGAGGAGGACTTTTCCTCATCCAGTCCCTGGCTGTAAGGCTTAGTCAATTTCCTTAACAGTTGAAAGGGACTCTGGTCCTTTTGGAAAGGAGTGGACAACAGATGCAGCTTTCATGAAATCTAGCATTAAAGATGGGAAAAACTGGGTTGGAGAGATGGCTTAACGGTTAAGGTGCTTGCCTGTGAAGCCTAAGGACCCCAGGTCGAGGCTTGATTCCCCAGGGCCCATGTTAGCCAGATGCACAAGGGGATGCACGCGTCTGGAGTTCATTTGCAGTAGCTGGAGGCCCTGGCATGCCCATTTTCTCTCTGTGTGTCTGTCACTCTCAAATAAATAAATAAAAATAAATAACAACAACAAAAAGAATGTATGTTCAAATCTCCAGGTCCCATGTAAGTGCCTTAATTGCTAAGCCATCTCTCCAGCTCTGTTTTGAGACAGGTTCTCATGTAGCCCAGGCTGGCTACTTGCTGACTACCTTGAACTCCTGATCCTGCTCCTTCCTCTAAGTGCCTCCTTCCTCCCAAGTGCCAGGATTACAGGTGGGAACCTGGTTTATGTGGTACTGGGGATTGAACCCAGGGCTCTGTACACATTAGACCAGCACTCTGCTAACTGGACTGTACCCCCACACCTGCAATGTTATTCTGTAGGAAGAATTTCCATCTTTTTTTTTTTCCCCTTGAGATAGGTTTGCATTTTAGTTTAGGCTGACCTGGAACTCATGCTGTAGCGGCAGGCTGGCCTTGGAGTCATTGTGATCTTCCTCTCAAGTGCTTGGATTAAAGGCATGCATCACCATGCCCAGCTGTTATTCCCATCTTTCTAAGTAATTTACTAATGAGAATGTTCTATCCCAACATATCAGCTGTATTTTGTAGGCAGTTTCCCTGGTGGAATGATTGCAACGATCTACTACAATTTATCCTTGCCTCAAGTATCATTTAATAAGGTCTAATAACAATTAACTTCAAGTATAGGAGTTACCTTTAATAAGCACCTCACTGCCACAGATTTCACCTCATTTAATCCTCACAGGATTCTGTCAAGTGCATTTTGTTTTCTCTTTATAGAAATGAAGAAACTGGCCGGGCGTGGTGGCGCACGCCTTTAATCCCAGCACTTAGGAGGCAGAGGTAGGAGGATCGCAGTGAGTTCAAGGCCACCCTGAGACTACAGAGTTAATTCCAGGTCAGCCTGGACCACAGTGAGACCCTACCTCGAAAAACCAAAAAAACAAAACAAAACAAGAAATGAAGAAACTGGGGCTGGAGAAGTGGCTTAGCGGTTAAAGCATTTGCCTTCAAAGCTAAAGACCCAGGTTTGATTCTCCAGGACCCACATAAGCCAGATGCACAAGGTGCAATGCATGCATGTGGAGTTCCTTTGCAGTGGCTGAAGGCCTTCATGCGCCCATTTTCCCTCCTGTATCTGCCTCTTTCTCCCTCTTTCAAATAAAATAAAACAAAATAAAATAAAATAATAAAATATAAAGGTGCGAGCCACCATGCCCTAATATATATATATACATATATATTTTTTTTTTTTAATGGAGAAACTGGGCTAGGGAGAAGGCTCAGTGAGTTAAGAGCATTCTGCCACATAAGGATGAGGGCCTGAGTCTGCCTGAGTTCAGTTCCCAAGCACCCACATAAAAATATGGGTGTGGGGCTGAAGAGATGGCTTAGCAGTTAAGGCACTTGTCTGCAAAGAATAAGAACCCGGGCTGGAGAGATGGCTTAGCGGTTAAGCGCTTGCCTGTGAAGCCTAAGGACCCCGGTTTGAGGCTCAGTTCCCCAGGTCCCACGTTAGCCAGATGCACAAGGGGGCGCACGCGTCTGGAGTTTGTTTGCAGAGGCTGGAAGCCTTGGCGCGCCCATTCCCTCTCTCTCCCTCTATCTGTCTTTCTGTGTCTGTTGCTCTCAAATAAATTAAAAAAAAAAAAAAAAAGAATAAGAACCCAGGTTTGATTCCCCAATACTCATGTAAGCCAGATGCACAAGATGGAACATGAGTCTGGAGTTCATTTGCAGTGGCTAGAGGCCCCAGTGCACTCATTCTCTCTCTCTCTCAACCCCCCCTTTCTCTGTCTCTCTCAAACACATAAATAAAATATCTGGGTGTGGTTGCAAACATCTATAATCCCTGTGAGCTGGAAGCAAAGACCAGAAATATCAGTTTTGGGCAGATGAACGTGTGCATTTGCACACATGTGTGCGTGTGCCACACACGATACTACATACCACACTACACATACTCCTCACACACGTGCCCCCCAAATGAAGAAACTGAGGCCAGAAGATATTAAGGATTTGCAAGGTTATACAACCAGCATAATGGCAGATTCTGAGTAACTGAACCCAGAATGTCAAGAAAAGGTCTAGGTGGATCTTTCCTTGTGAAGTTTCAGCCATTAGAGTCTTTATCTTTTTTTTTTTTTTTAATATTTTTTGTTCATTTATTATTTATTTATTTGAGAGCGACAGACACAGAGAGAAAGACAGATAGAGGGAGAGAGAGAGAATGGGCGCGCCAGGGCTTCCAGCCACTGCGAACGAACTCCAGACGCGTGCGCCCCCTTGTGCATCTGGCTAACGTGGGACCTGGGGAACTGAGCCTCGAACCGGGGTCCTTCGGCTTCACAGGCAAGCGCTTAACCGCTAAGCCATCTCTCCAGCCCTAGAGTCTTTATTTATTTATGTATGTATTTATTTTGAGGTAGGGTTTCACGTGAAACGAATAAAGGCGTGCATCAGCATCACCCACTTAACATGCTATTGTTTGTGGAGCTCATGGCTCGGGCTGGGCTCATAGGCCATTCTCTGGTCTTCTCTTCCATGTCAATAGGACTTCAAACACCCTTCTCTGAAGCAGGAACATCACAAGTTCAAGACAACTTAGTGAGGCCATGTCTAAGCGAGGGCTGCGGAGACTGCTCAGTGGTAGCATGCTTATCTTGTGCATATGAAGCCCCAGGTTCAATCTCCAGGACACAAAGAGAAAGAAAAACTGATGTAAAGTTCTGCTCTGTTGCTTCCTGTAATGCAGCTCCTGTGTTGGAAGCTCTGGCTCCCAAGGACAGTCACTCTGGAGTTGTTCACTAGTTGCCCAGGAACACACTGGCAGCTTCATTCTCCTCTCCCAGCATTCACCATGGAGCTTGCCCCACACCTTATTTTCAGAGAAGGGTGTTTGAAGTCCACATGGGATCACAGACACAAAAATTTGGGGGCTGGAGAGATGGCTCAGTGGTTAAGGTGCTTACCTGCAAATCCTGGGCCAGTGTGAGACCCTACAATGAAAAACCAAAAAAAAAAAAAAAAAGGAAAGAAAAACACGAAAATAATAGAGCCAAGCTAATGTGTGTTTAGGTAGTGGTATTGGAAGTAGCAGCGTGCTGTCCACCAAGAGCTCAGGACTGGGGGCCAGGACTTCCTGTAGGTTGTGTAGCCCACTTGCTCCCTGTGCCCACTCCTCACCCCCACCTCTACCTGCAGAGTCCCTTGGATAGAAAGGCTCATTTTCTTCCACCACAGTCAGAAGATTCACAGTGGGAGTGGGGCAGGGTTTGGTGGTTCAACCTCTAATCCCAGCACCGGGATGCTGAGGCTCTTGAAGAGAACTGTCATAAATCTGAAGCCAGGCTGGATCCAGGCCAGCATGAGCTAGTGAATTGTCAACAAGAAAAGATAGTGTTCAGTTCAGGAGCCCAAGGTGAGTGTCCACCTATGCCCTGTGCACTTATGCCACCAGGCTCTTGTGCCCTGTTGTAGAAAGTTAAGGAGGAACTCACCCTGTACGCACTGGGCAGGCAGGCTGCTGGCTTGCAAGGCAGGTGACTTAATGTCAGAGAGCAGAGCCCAGGTGATTTCCATGCTTCAGGGAGAGCTGAGCTGTGCTTCATTTCTCTCAGGTCCATTCTGTGCAGTGGAAACATGGCTATGATCAGATGCTTGGTTTCAAGGATGATGCAGGTGATGGGACTTTGCATGCAGGACCCCTCTTGGCATTAATTCCTTCTCTCCTATGTGAGCTGTGGCTCTGAGATCCCCAGAGGAGGTTTTGTGATTTTCTTATTTTATGTAATTTAATTTATTTTATTTGTTTGAGAAACAGAGAGAGAGAGAATGAGCACACTAGGGCCTGCAACTGCTACAAATGAACTCCAGACACATAAGCCACTTTGTGTATCCAGCTTACATGGGTCCTGGGGAATTGGACCTGGGTTCTTTGGCTTCACAGGCAAGTGCATTAACCAATAAGCCATCTTTCAGGCTCTTTTTTTTTTTTTTTTTTTTTTCTCTTTTGGTTTTTTGGAGGTTAGGGTCTTGTACTTGTCCAGGCTGACCTGTAATTCACTGTCACCTCAAATTCATGGCAATTCTCCTACCTCTGCCTCCCAAACGCTGGGATTAAAGGTGTACACCACCACACCCAGCTGTTTTTTGATTTTTTTTTTTTTTAATTTGAGAGAGACAGGGAAGATAGAGAATTGATGTGCCAGGGCCTTGTGCCACCTAGTGGGCAACCTTGCACTTGCATGACCTTTGTGCATCTGGCTAACGTGGGATCTGGAGAGCAGAGCATGGGTCCTTAGGCTTTTCATGTAGGGTCCTTAACTGCTAAGCTATCTCTCCAGCCACACATTTTCTGGGTTTTTATTATTATTATTATTATTATTGTTTAGGGAATTAGAGTCTTATGTAGCCCAAACTGGCCTCAAGCTCACTATGAGGCGTAAGCTTGTTGTTGAACTTCTGATCCTTTTATCTACCTTCTAAGTGCTAATATCAAAAAAGTGCCTCTGGGGCTGCAGAGATGGCTTAGTGGTCAAGCACTTGCCTGTGAAGCCTAAGGACCCGGGTTCAAAGCTTGATTTCCCAGTACCTATGTAAGTCAGATGCACAAGGGGGGCACATGCCTCTGGAGTTTCTTTGCAGTGGCTGGAAGCCCTGGCGCACCCATTCTCTCTCTGTCTCTCTCAAATAAATAAATAAAAATCAACAACAACAAAAATGTGCCTCCACGCGTGGCTCCAGCGAGTTTTGTTAAATGGTCTCTCAGGAATGGAAGAAGTGCTTGTGTGGGGAGCTGGGGTGGCTTTAAGAGACAGGGTACCTCATGACTGTAGAAAAAAAATATTCATGTTATTGCTGAGCATGGTGGCACATGCCTATAATCCCATCACTCAGGAAGCTGAGGTAGAGGATCACCATGACTTCGAGGCCAGTCTGGGCTATAGAGTGAGTTCCAGAGTGAGACTTTGCCTTGAAACAAGCATGTCTCTAATCTCAGCACTCGAGAGGCAGAAGTGAGTTCAAGGCTGCCCTGAGACTGTGAGACTATGTAGACAACCTGGACTAGAGTGAAACCCTACCTCAAAAAAACAAAAAAAAGCAAACAAGCCAGGCGTGGTACAAGTAAGAGGATCACCATGAGTTCAAGGTTCGAGGCCATCCTGTGACTACATAGTGAATTCCAGGTCAGCCCAGGCTAGAGATCCTACCTTGAAGAAAAAAAAAAAAAAAAGGGCTGAAGAGAAGACTTGGTGGTTAAAGTGCTTGCCTGTGAAGCCTAAGGACCCAGGTTCAATTCCCCAGATCCCATGTAAGCCAGAAGCATGTAGAGGTACATGCATCTGGAGTTTGTTTGCAGTGGCTGGAGGCCCTGGTGTGCCCATTCTCTCTCTCTCTCATAAATAAATAAAAATTAAAATTATAAAAAAGCAAAGAAACAACAAAAATGGACAAACAAAACCAACAAACAAAATCAAAATAAAGAAAACCTGTCCCTCCAGACACAAAATGGCCTGGATATCCATGACCTCACAGTGCCTGTCACTACATACACAAGACCATCATAATAGGAGGAAAAGATGATGACATCAAAATAAAAGAGAGACTGATTGCATGGGGGGAGGATATGATGGAGAATGGAGTTTCAAAGGGGAAAGTGGGGGGAGGGAGGGTATTACTGTGGGGTATCTTTTATAATCGTGGAAAATATTAATAACAATTGAGAAAAAAGAAAAGAAAAGAAAACCTGTCCCCATCATTCCTGACACATGAACTGAAGTCGGTTTTAGTGGCCTCCAAGTTTCAGGAAGCAAAGAGCAACCGATTTCCTTCTCATCCCATTCTCTTTCCTTGTCTCAGAACCAGTTTATCAAGACCAAAGCGGTGTGGAGAAAACAAAGCCATTAAAGATGGTTAACATATTAATTGCAGAAAGTGCTTCTCTAAGTTTCTGTTGGCAACAAATTACCTGCTCACAAAGTAAGCGAAGTGCATCCCTGCTCGGTTTACAACCTGGCCAGGCAGGGTTTTAATCTTCCTGCTTTAGGCTTTTGTTATTACAGTTGCCAAAGCACCAAGCTTATAATTTACAAGCCATAACCACATGTCACTTAGAAAGAAACCCAAACCTAAAAATAGGAATGAAACTCAGGAAAACACAAGCCCCAATAAATACATCCTATGTCCAATGGAGAAAGATTACAAAACTATGCTCAAAGTTACACTAATTGCAGTCGGGCGTGGTAGTACATGCCTTTAGTCCCGGCACTTAGGGGGATCCCCCCCCAAAAAAAGTTACACTAATTCCTAAAATTTCAGTACATTAAACCAACTGAAGTAACTGCATTCCCCAGACGGCCAGCCCACTGCTGCCCAGAAGGGATAGAAAATGGCCTCCTGTTGTTTTTTGCTCCTTTTCCTTCTCCCGTCTGAGTCATCTTAGTGACGTATTGTTCCATCCACAGTAGTAGTTCCATTGACACCACTTGCACCCAAAGCTTGGCACCTGTGGGGTATCAGTCATTAATCGCTATATGGCTCTGCAGCCTCAGCCTCAGCCAGGTGTTAGAAAGCGCAGGACAAAGCAAGGACGAGAATGGATTGGCGGAGGTGGGGGGGGGGGCGGTTGCTTCCTACCCTAAAACCTTGAACTTTTCTTTCTTTTACTCCCCTATTTCTGGCCAGTCATCAGACCCTTGTATTTATGGGGTGGGTGTGTTCTCTCGCTCACATGCAATCATCTAACCCTCCATCTCTTTCACGATGGTCTTATTTTACCTGTCACTTTAGCTAGGCTTTAACCAAACTAGGTGTAGGTATTCTGTAGGTCTGTTTAACATCTACAATCAATTGGCTTTAAATAAAGGAAATTATCTTCAATAGTGTGGGCAGGTCTGACTCAATCAGTTAACAGTGTAGGGGAAGGAAACAGCTTCCTCTTTTAGATTCAGTATGAATTAAATCTTCTCACACAAACAGATTAATGGGGGCTTGCCTTTTTCTTAAATAAATAAGCACCCAGGAGGTAGAGATAGGAGGATTGCCACGAGTTCAAGGCCACTCTGAGACTACATAATGAATTCCAGGTCAGCCTGAATTAGAGTGAGGCTCTACCTGAAAAAAACAAAATAAACCGGACGTGGTGGTACATGCCTTTAATCCCAGCACTCGGGAGGCAGAGGTAGGATCGCCGTGAGTTCGAGGCCACCCTGAGACTGCATAGTGAATTCCAGGTCAGCCTGGGCTAGAGTAAGACCCTACCTCGAAAAAACAAAGCAAAGCAAAAAACCCCAAAGTAATAATAAAATAAATAAGGGCTGGAGAGATGGTTTAGCGGTTAAGCGCTTGCCTGTGAAGCCTAAGGACCCCAGTTCAAGGCTCGATTCTCCAGGACCCACGTTAGCCAAATGCACCATGGGACGCATGCATCTGGAGTTCGTTTGCAGTGGCTGGAGGCCCTGGCGCGCCCATTCTCTCTCTGTCGCTCTCGAATAAATAAAAATAAATAAATAAATAAAATATTTTAAAAAAGATTAATGGGCAGGATGTGGTGACACACACCTTAAAAAAATAAAGCACTCAGTGGTATCACGCAAATGGGCCGAGATTTCTCTTTTTTTCTCTTTTTGGTTTTTCAAGGTAGGGTATCACTCTAGTCCAGGTTGACCTGGAATTCACTATGGAGTCTCAGGGTGGCCTCGAACTCATGGTGATACTCCTACCTCTTCCTCCTGAGTGCTGGGATTAAAGGTGTGCACTACCACGCCCAGCTAAGAGATTTCTTTCTCTTACCAGGTGAAGCAGAAGAAAGGGAGAGCCTGGAACTTATGCCATGGGGAAAGGGAAATGTGTTTTTAGAAAACTGGAGACAAGACCTTCTGCCGTAGTCTGGGCAGGTATGAGTGGCTTAGGGAGGAGCAATTTGTGGCAGGCTTCAGTCCTGAAGGGGAATGTCAGAAAAACATCTCCCTCGAGGTGCTGATCAGCTGGATGAGGCAAGACCCCAGCACCTAGGAATCTCAAATGCCATCACTTTAATCTCCTTACCAACTCTGGACTCCAAGTAGGTCTCCATGAAAGCCTTTTATTTGGTTTTTTGGTTTTTCTCGAGATAAGTTCTCTCTAGCCCATGTTGACCTGGAATTCACCTTGCAGCTCCAAACTGGCCTTGAATTCATGGTGATCTGGATCCATCTGGATCCTTCCTGCCTCTGCCTCCAGAGTGCTGGAATTAAAGGCCTGATCCACAGCCTGGCCTGTTTTTTTTTTTTTTTTTTTTTTGTGACAGGACCTCATGAATCTCAGGTTGGTATTGAACTTGCCAGATAGCTGAGGATGACCTAGAACTTTTGATTTTCTTGATCCCTATGTAGCCCAGGCTGGGGAGGGAATTTGTGACAATCCTCCTGCCTCAGCTGAGTTCTGGGGTTACAGACATGAGCTGCCATGCTCAATTCCTGTCCCCTAGTTTCACTCCTTCCACTATCTACTGGATCCCATGGGTGGGGACTCAGTCATGGTCACAGGTTGTTTCACCTGTGTCTTTATCCAAACTACCACTAATTAGTGTTTCCAAAATGCATGTCCAGTTTCAATTAATTTGCTGGAATGGTGCAAAGACCTTAGGGTTACTATTTTATTATAAAGGCCATTAGGAAAGCTACAGGGTGAGATGTGGGGAAGGTGCCAAGTTAGTCTCTGAACCTATACATCATGCTCACTGACCTCTGACGGTCTAGGTTTTCATGGAAATAGGACTGGATCAGGAGAGGATGGTGATGAGGAGGGCTAACAGATGGCTGGAGGATTGTCAGCATTCCTGCCTACAGGTAGAGGGCTAGACCCTGGTGAAGCACGTCTCATCACCCACCTGCAGCCAGTGTGGGTCCGAGAAACGCTTCAGGCAGATTAGAGTTCCTGAAGCCTACCTTGGGGAGAAAAAGGTGCAAGTCAAAGGTGGGTGGTGGGTGGACAGCCACAGGAACTTGTTTTTCAATTTTTATAGGTAGGATCTCACTCTAGCCCAGGCTGACCTGGAATTCATTATGTAGCCTCAGGGTGGCCTTGAACTCATGGTGACCTCTGCCTCCTCAGTGCTGGGATTAAAGGCATGCATGTATCACCACATCCGGCAGTATTACTCTTTTTATTCTTTTATTTATTTATTTATTTATTTTGAGGTAAGAGTCTCTGGCCCAGGCCGACTTGGAATTCACTCTGTATTCTCAGGATGGCCTTGAACTCATGGCAGTCCTCCTACCTCTGACTCCCCAGCGCTGGGATTTAAGGCATGAGTCACCATGCCCAGCTTCCAGGAGCATATCTTATTGTGCATCATTGTCCTCTAGAAAAGTATATGCACAAAAATACTGAGTAGTAATCATTATTATAAACTTCATGAGGAACAACTTAATGTATACTCTGCTGATTGAGGGATAGTCTGTCATTCCTGTATTATAGTGTTACGCCCAGTTCTCGGCACCCCCAGTGACCACCTAGGAGAACCGAACAAGTATGCAAGGGCAAGGAGCTTTATTTTGGGATTAAGTTTGATTTCTTGACTTTACCAATGCAGAGGACCTGTACAAGAGCCCCGAGTAGCGGGAGGGTAGGGTTTTTATAGGGATTTGAACATAGAAGAAGGGGATGGGCACATGATTGGTTGATTTAAACAGTGTACTCTTCTGATTGGTTTAGGATTTTGGGGGGCAAAGTTGGTGGGCTGGGGCTAGGGGAATTAAACTTATCTATGACTACAGGAAGGTATGGCGTAATCAGTTTCCAGTAAGTGTTAAATCCACACTTACCGGAAAATAAGAACTTAGACCTTGCCGGGAAACAGAAATTTAGGCCTACTGAGGGCTCTGAAGCCTGTCATGGCGTCCATCTGGTTCCTGAGTCCTTCAATAGCACTAGTCCTCTTCAGGGCAAATCATTCCTTTTCCTTCCCTGTTTTCCTCTCTCCTCTTGTTCTCTTCTTTTCTTTCCCTTCCCCTCTCTTCCTTCCTTCATTGGCAATTGTTGCAGTCAGTCAGTTACATGTTGCTGGGATGACTGTCCAAACCAGACTTGGGAGGAACAGGATTCATTTCAGGCTTACAGATCCAAGGGAAGAAGCCGGCTCCCATTCATAAATCCAGGCAGAGAGAGAAACCTCCACCAGCCAGCACCACCGAAGAGCAGCAAGCACGCTCAGGTCAGAGACCACACTGCTCTCCTACACCTTTGGGCTGGAATTAGATCTGTCCCCCTGCCCTGCCCCCAAACACTTTGGGCTGAATCCCAGGATCCATCCCCAGTGACACCACCTCCAACCAGGTAGCTATAGTGCCAAGTTACAAACTTTAATAAAACATCTGAAAGCCAGGCATAGTGGTGAATGCCTTTAATCCTAGTACTTGGTAGGAGGACTGCCGTGAGCTTGAGGCCACCCTGAGATTACATAGTGAATTCCAGGTCAGCCTGAACTAGAGCAAGACCCTACCTTGGAAAAACCAAAAAAAAAAAAAAAAAAAAAAAAAAAAAAACAAAAACAAAACACCTGAGTCTATGGGGAATGTAGATTCAAAGTATCAGTGTCTGAACCCAGGTCTCTGCACATGCCTAAAAAGGCACTCAACCTAGACCTACATCCCTAGACCTAGTTTTTTGTTGTTTTTAATTTTTATCTATTTGAGAGAGGAAGGAAGGAACGGGAATTGAACCTGGGTCCTTTGGCTTTGCAGGCAAGCGCCTTAATGGCTAAGCCATCTCTCCATCCCCCCAATTTTTAAAAATTTGAGTTCATGTTTGTGTGTTCGTGTGCGCATATGTGCCACAGTGCATGTGTGGAGATCACAGAACACCTTTCAGACTGGTTCTTGCCAGTCCGCCTCAATTGAGGCTCCATCTTCTTCCTCTGGATTCTAGTGAACACTGTTCTTTGTTTGCTCACCATAAGAAATTCTCCTGCCTCTGCATCCTATCTTACCATCCGTTCAGCATACCACTTAGCTTTCTATGTGGGGTCTGGTAGTGAACTCAGATACGCCAGCTTGGGTGGCAAGGGGTTTATCCATTGAGCCATCTCTCTAGCTTCCACCCCTCCTTTTTGTTTTGTTTTGGGTTCAGGACAATGGTGTTGAATCCCAGCACTTGGGAGACTGAGGCAGGAGGATCACCATGAGCTTGAGGCCAGCCTGACGCTACTGAGTAAGTCCCAGGTCAACCTGGGCAAAGTAAGAGTGAGACCCTGCCTTAGAAAGAGGCCAGGCATGGGGCACAAGCCTTGGATCCCAGCACTCTGGAGGCAGAGGTAGGAGGATTGCTGTGAGTCAGTTCAAGGCCTCCCTGCAACTACAGAGTGAATTCCAGGTCAGCCTGAGCTAGAGTAAGACCCTACCTCGAAAAAAAAACAAGAAACAAAATAAGAAAGAAAGAAAAGAATGGCTGGAGAGATGGCTTAGCATTTAAGGCACTTGCCTACAAAGCCAAAAGATCCAGGCTCAATTCCCTAGAACCAACATAAATCAGATGCACAAGGTGGCACATGTGTCTGGAGCTCGTTTGCAGTGGCTAGAAGCCTTGGCGTGCCCATTCTTTCTCTCTCTCTCTCAAATAAATATATCAGCTATTAAAAAATAAAAAAAACTCACAAAGCTGGAGAGATGGTTTAGTGTTTAAGGCACTTGTCTGGGAAGCCAAAGAACCCAGGTTTGATCCCTCAGTAACTACATAAACCAGATGCTCAAGATGGCATGCATCTGGAGTTTGTTTGCAGTGGCTGGAGGTCCTGATGCACGCCCTCATGCTATCTACCTCTCTTTCTCTATCTCCAACAAATAAATAAAATATTAAACAAAACAATAACAAGGGCTGGAGAGACATCTCAGCAGTGAAGGTGCTTGCCTGCAAAGCCTAGCAACCCTAATTTGATCCCCCAGTGCCCATGTAAAGCCAGAGGCAGAAAGTGGCTCACGAAAGAGGACCAGTGCTCCGTCGAGCAAGGGCTTGCTCACACCCACTCAGTACAGAAGCGTGTAGCAAACTGCCCTAGGAAAAGCAGAGAAGTATAGTGTGCAGCTTAGTACCAAATTAAAAATAAGCAATTCTCAAAAACATGTTTTTTTCAAGGTATGTGTTAGAACCAGAATGTCTCCATCTGTGGAATCTGATTACCATTTCATCCTGTTTCCCAGACCACCTATCTCAAGGATCCCTTTCCTGAAAGGACACAAGCCACCAGTCCAATGATCACTTCCTGAAGTGGCCCAAGCCCTGAGGCAGGGTGGACTGCCAGCAACAGGGAGTTCCAATGCCCACACCACCCTGTAGGTGTCCCCAAATCTGTAGCTTCCGACCTGCCTGGTCAGCCTTTCCCCAAATAAAGCCTGTTACAGCTTTTGAGCCAGTCTTTGCTCTCATTTCCACCCCTCCCCTCCCCCGGCCTCCCAGGTAGGGTCTTGCTCTAGTCCAGACTGACCTGGAATTCTCTATGTAGTCTTAGGCTGGCCTCAAACTCAGTGATCCTCCTACCTCTGCTCCTGAGTGTTGGGATTAAAGTCGTATGCCACCACACCTGGCACTCCCCCTGCCACCTCATTTTATTATATTTTATTTTGGTTTCTGAAGGTAGGGTCTCACTCTAGCCTACGCTGACCTGGGATTCACTATATAGTCTCAGGATGGACTCAAACTCATGGCCATCCTCCTACCTCTGCCTTTAGAGTGCTGGGATTAAAATTGTGCGCCACCGTGCCTGGCTTTGGCTGAGGCTAACCAGGAACTCAGTAAGTAACTCTCTCTCTCTCCAAACTGGCCTCAGTGTCAAGGCAGTCCTCTTACCTTAGCATCTGGGGTGCTGGGATTAAAAGCATGCATCACCATGCCTGGCTAGGGTCTCACTTTAGCAGTCAAGGCAGTCCTCCTACCTCAGCCTCTGGGGTGCTGGGATTAAGCATGCATCACCATGCCTGGTTTAAAGCAAGCAAGATGGACTGGAAGTGGGCTGAGGGCAGTTGTGTGGCTCTGGCCCAAGGGTACAGAAAGAAAGTTCTACAAGCAGTTCTCTGGGTCTTGGAGACATGGGGAAAAAAAGCCAAAACGGTTTGTAGGGTGGGGTTGGATTTGTGATTTTTCCAGGACAGGGCTCACATAACTGCTATCAGATATGAAGCATTGATTGACAAAAGACATGCATCAGACACTGGAGGATGCCTGAGGCCTGCTAGGCTAGCCTAATTGGTGAGCTCTAGGGAAAAGAGACTCTCTTGAAGAATAAAGTGGAGACAGAGGAAGACACGTGACATTGATCTTAGTCTGGAAGTAGTTCTTTCATTCAATGATGATCTTGTTTGTGAGCATACACGTATGTTTGTGCATGCACACACACACACACACACACACACGCGCGCGCGCACACGCTTTGTTGCTATTGTTAACATACTTGGCTGAGCAGAAAAGCTCTTACCCAAAATGGTTTCCTCAGCAGGCACTTCCTCAGGCAAGAAGCACGGGACTTATGTGACCCGTCCTGTTGGACCACATTCTTGCCCTGGTCTGCTTAAGCCCCTTCCCCAGCCTGATGGACCAGAATGATGGATTCATTCTTTTTCAAAGCACAGTCAACTTGCTCAGGTATTACGATCTTACAATTTTAGGGGAGTTTGTCCTCCAGGTGACAAAACAATTTCAAACAGGTAAGAGTTGGGTAAAATAAGTGTCATTCAAAGTAAATGAAAGCAGGATCATCGTGAAAGGGCTATTTCCAGCCTAAGAATGGCCAAGAGGGGCTAGAGAAACAAAGGGCTTAGCAGTTAAGGCACTTGCCTGAGGACCTAGGCTCAATTTGCCAGGACCCACGTAAAGCCAGATGTGCAAGGTGGCACATGAATCTCGAGTTCATCTGGAGGCCCTGGCCCACCCATGCCGTCTCTCTACTGCCTCTCTCTCTCAAATAAATAAAATAAATACTATAAAAAATGGGAAAAAAAGAGCACTTGGGAGGAATAGGTAGGAGGATCGCTTTGAGTTCAAGGCCACCCTCAGACTCCATAGTGAATTCCAGGTAAGCCTGGGCTACAGTGAACCTTACCTTGAAAAAAATAAAAATAAAAATAAAAAAAGAAGCCGGGCATGGTGGTGCGCACCTCTAATCCCAGCTCTTGGGAGGCAGAGGTAGGAGACCTTGCCTTGAAAAGGCAATAAATAAATAAATAAAAGAATGATCAAGAGCCTGTTTTCATTTTCTTTTTATTTATTATTCATTTTTGAGGTAGGGTTTCACTCTAGCCCAGGCTGGTCTGGAATTCACTATGTAGTCTCAGGGTGGCCTTGAATTCAGTTATCCTCCTACCTCTGCCTCCCAAATGCTGGGGTTAAAAGCATATGTCCCCATACCAGGCTTGTTTTCACTTTTTGTTACTGTTTCTTTCTTTTTTTTTTTTTTTAATTTTTTGGTCTATTTTTATTTATTTATTTGAAAGTGACAGAGAGAGAGAGAATGGGTGCACCAGGGCCTCCAGCCACTGCAAACGAACTCCAGATGCATGTGCCCCCTCATACATCTGGCTAATGTGGGTCCTGGAGAATCGAACCAGGATCCTTTGGCTTTGATAGACAGGGAGAGAGAGAGACAGAGAGAGAGAATGGACACACCAGGGTAGTCACAACAAATGAACTCCAGATGTGTGTGCCCCCTTGTGCATCTGGCTTACGTGGGTCCTGGGGAGTCAAACCTGGGTTCTTTGGCTTTGCAGGCAAGTGCCTTAACTGCTAAGCCATTTCTCCAGCCCCCAAGTAGCTTTTTGGTAAAAATAAATAAGTAAATAAAATAATTAGTCTGGGCTAGAATGAGACCTTACCTGGAAAAAAAAATTGAGACAGAAAGAGAGAAGGGGGGGATGCCAAGGCCTCTTGATTCTGCAAACTCCAGATGCCTCTGCCACTTGCCACTTAGTGCATCTGGCAACTCAGCTCCCCTAACTAGCAAGTCTACCAAAACCTGAGACCATCATGTGGAGGTTACAGTGAGATATGCAGACAGAGCGGGATGAAGAAAGTGGCTACCTGTGGCTTCCAAAAATGGCCCTCAGCCCATGCTTCAGATTCTCTTGCTCTTCCTCTTGTGCTCTTGTGCTCCACCTTCAGGATGTTTTCCCAAATGAATCTGCCTTTTTCCTCTTCAGTAAGACTGGGGTAAAAAGTACACTGTAGGCTGGTGCACGCCTTTAATCCCAGTGCTCAGGAAGCAGAGGTAGAATTGCTGTGAGTTCGAGGCCAGTTTGAGACTATTTCCAGGTCAGCCTGGGCTAGAGCAAGGTCCTACTTTGAAAAAAACAAATAAATAAATAATGATAAAATAAGACAGAGAGAGAGAGAGAGAGAGAGAGAGAGAGAGAGAGAGAGAGAGAGAGAGAGAGAGAGAGAGAGAGAGGGAGGGAGGGAAACAAAGCCGGGTATGGTGGTACACACCTTTAATTTTAGCACTTGGGAGGCAGAGGTAGGAGGACTGCCATGAGTTCAAGGCCACCCTGAGACTACATAGTGAATTCCAGGTCAGCCTATGCTAGAGTGAGACCCTACCTTGAAAAACTACACACACACAGAAGTAACAAAAGTTATATAGAAATAAATTAGAAGAATTAGGCTTTCGGCATGGTATGGTGGCACGTGACTTTAATCCCAGCACTTGGGAGAAATAGTGATGCAGGATTTGGTGGTGCAGGAGGGGAGGGTCTTCCAGAATTTATGAATCCCAAGTTTTGGGTTCTGTTCTACCTTTAATAATGAATTAATAAAGACAGATTCAAGAGGGATACATTATGAATAATGAAATGTATTTAGGGAGAAATCACAAACTGTGATGTTTAGAAAACACACTCTTATGTGGAAACATAGCATAGTTTATAAGATTCACTTGAAAGAAATTGAGTTTTTTTTTTGTTTGTTTTTTGTTTTTCGAGGTAGGGTCTCACTCTGGTCCAGGCTGACCTGGAATTAACTCTGTCATCTCAGGGTGGCCTTGAACTCATGGCAATCCTCCTACCTCTGCCTCCCAAGTGCTGGGATTAAAGGCGTGCACCACCACGCCCGGCAGAAATTGAGTTTTTTGTGGGGGCAAAAAAACTAGACTAGGGCTGGAGAGATGGCTTAGTGATTAAGCATTTGCCTGTGAAGCCTAAGGACCCTGGTTTGAGGCTTGATTCCCCAGGACCCACTTTAGCCAGATGCACAAGGGGGCACATACATCTGGAGTTTGTTTGCAATGGCTGGATGCCCTAGTGTGCCCATTCTCTCTCTCTCTCTCTCTCTCTGTCTCTTTCTCTCTCTGTCTGTCACTCTCAAATAAAAAAAAAAAAAAAACAAAAAAAAAAAACAAAAACTAGACTAGAGCTGCCAGCATGTGGACTTAAAAAGAGGAACTAAGGCTTTTATATTTATTTATTTATTTTGGTTTTTCAAGGTAGGGTCTCAGTCTAGCTCAGGCTAACCTGGAATTCACTATGTATTCTCAGGGTAGCATGGAACTCACTATGACCCTCCTACCTCTGCCTCCCAAGTGCTGGGAAAAAGGTATGCGCCACTATGCCGGGCCAGAAACTAAGTCTTTTAAAGGGGCTGGAGAGATGGTTTAGTGGTTAAGGCACTTGCTCACAAAGCCAATGGACCCGGGTTTAATTCCCCAGAACCCACGTAAGCTAAATGTATAAAGGGGCTCATGTGTCTGGAGTTCATTTGCAGCAGCTGGAGGCCCTGGTATGCCCGTTCTCTCTCCCTCTCTTTCTCTCTCTCAAATAAATTAAAAACAAAAAAATAGCCAGGCATGGTGGCACACACCTTTAATCCCAGCACTCAGGAGGCAGAGGTAGGAGGATCGCTAGGGCCAGCTATAAACTGTTCAATCAAAAAAAAAAAAAAAAAAAAAAAAGAACAAGGGCTGGAGAGATGATTTAGCAGTTGAGGCCCATGCCTGTGAAGCCTAAGGACTCAGGTTCAATTCTCCAGGTCCCACTTAAGCCAGATGAACATGGTGCATGTGTCTGGAGTTCATTTACAGTGGTTAGCGGCCCTGGTGCACCAATTCTCACTTTTTCTCCTTTCTCTCTGTAACTAATAAATAATTAAAATAAATCTTGAAAAAAATGAACAAGTGGGGGCTGGAGAGAAGGCTTAGCGGTCAAGCACTCGCCTGTGAAGCCTAAGGACCCCAGTTTGAGGCTCGATTCCCCAGGACCCACGTTAGCCAGATGTACAAGGGGGCACACGCGTCTGGAGTTTGTTTGCAGTGGTTGGAGGCCCTGTCACACCCATTCTTTCTCTCTCTCTCCCTCTTTCTCTGTCTGTCGCTCTCAAATAAATAAATAAAATTAAAAAAAAAAAGAACAAGTGAGGGGGTGGCACACGCCTTTAATCCCAGCACCATGAGTTCAAGGGCACTCTGTGTCTATGTGGTGAATACTAGATGAGCCTGGACTAGAGTGAGACCCTATGTTGAAAAAACTAAAAAAAAATTTTTAAAAGAGTAGAAATTCATTATTATCAATAGGAGGCCTGAAGCAGTTATTAATCCTATTTTAAAGTATATTTTATTTATTTATGTACTTGGGAGAGAGAGAGAATGGGGACGCCAGGGCCTTCAGTCACTGCAAATGAACTCCAGACGCCATTGGTCTTGAGGAATGGAACCAGGGTCCTTTGGCTTTGCATGTAAACGCTTTAAGTGCTAAGCCATCTTCTCCAGCCCAATCTTATTTTTTTTTAATGACCTGAAGAACAAGGATCAAGGATGGCATATTAATCAAAGTTGTCACTATAACCTCCAAACTCATCTTAGGTCAAGTGCAAAACTATATGTCTTTTGCTTTGAGATAAATCTATAATAAATTTTAAGATGCCATTTATTATTATTTTCTAGGTAGGGTCTTACTCTAGCCCAGGCTGACCTAGAATTCACTATGTAGTCTCAGGATGGGCTTGAACTCACAGCCATCCTACCTCTGCCTCTCAAGGGCTGGGATTAAAGGCGTGCAGTGTGCACCACTACGCCCAGCATCCGTTAATTATTTTTATAAGTAGTGACTCAGAATCCATTATGTACTGGGTACTGTTATAGGCACTGAATACAAAAATGAGTAAGATCAAATCTGTCCTTACGGAACTAGTGAGCGGTTGCACTATTATTCTCCCTCTGCCCCTCCCCTTTTCTTTTTAGTTTTTTCGAAGTAGGGTCTCCTTCTAGCCCGGGCTGACCTGGAATTCACTATGTAGTCTCAGCATGGCCTGGAACACGCGGCGATCCTCCTACCTCTGCCTACCCAGTGCTGGGATTAAAGGCGTGCACCATCACATCTGGCTCTCCCCACTTTTTGTGGGTGTTTAACATACAGTTTTCACACAATTACATAAATAACGTTATAAAGCATTAGATGAAAACTTTGCAAATGGGTTTGCATCGTTGTAACTGGCCGTTGCATTGGACTTCAGAAGTGTAGCTACGTGAATCTGCACTGAAGACACCAAAGCGAGAGCGGTGAAACATATTTTCAGATGATTTAGGGTTTTTGTTTTGTTTTGTTCTTTCGAGGTAGGGTCTCACTCTGGTAAATGATTTAGGTTTCACGGTTGACTTTCACACTCTGCTGCGTGGGACCACTATCAAGTTTCTGGGAAGAGCATCCCTCCTCCTTCCCCAGCCTCCCACGATCATTAAAGCACGGTCCCAGGCGTTTGCTGCTGTGTGCGGGTCACAAAAGTCTTCCTTGAATTCCTCCCGCGCCGCCCGAGAGGAGTTCCTTCAGGTCTTCTTTCCCTCTCTCCCCCTTCTTCGGACTGTCACCTGTCCCACAGGGGCGCGGCGCTCCGGGGGCGTGGGCTGCACGGAGGGCACCCGACTGGAGGGGGCACCATGCCCACGGAACCGACCCGCCGCCCACGTGCTGAGTAAGGGCTTGAAGCCTTGGCCTGAAAGTGGCGAAGACAAACCAAAACCACCAAAACCAACCAACCCAAAAGAAAGCACCGCGGCGGGCTGGGTTTGGAGGGCATCACGAACAGCCCGATCGGGCAAGGCGGACTGGCCGAACCCCAGCCGGCGCTCGCGGGCCTCCCATCCCGGGAGCCTGCGGCTCGCAGCACCGTCGCCGCTCACCTTTCCCGCCACGCCCCCGCGCCGCGTCCTGCGCCCAGGGCGTTCGTTTGTTTACGTGACGTCGCCGTAGTAAAGAGCAGGCCCGGCCCCTCCCGCCCGCCGCGTTTCCCGCGCCGCGCCAGGCGCTTCTCCCCTTAAAAGGACAATAGAGACGTCGGGGGCGCGCGCGGCCGCCCGGCCTCTCCCCGCCCAGCCCGCGACGCGCGCGCGCCCGTATGCAAATGAGCTCGATTCAAGAGAATTTGGTCCCCGGGAGCCGCGCGTGCGCAGAAGGAAAGCGGAATCTACACCTTCCCGGGCCGCGGTAGCAACTGCAGAAGTGCAGGAGACAATCTTCCTGGACCAGGCTGAGGCGGACGGAGTGCTCGCGGGGGTCGGCCCGGCGGAGCCCGCAGAGTGGCGACGGCACTGCGCGTGGACCAGCGTGCTCTTGGAAGGTGAGGAACTTTAATCGTCACTCTGGTGCAAAACCGACTCCAGAGCCTTCAGTTTTTTTGAGATTTTTTTTTTCTCCTCCTCGTACCTCCCAGCTGCCCCCACCCGTCGTTGCACACACACACACACACACACACACACACACAACACAGGAAGTTTCTCGTGGAGATGGCAACGCGGGCAGCGCTGGTCTCTGCTCTCCGGACTGCACGTTCTTTTGTACGTGATGTCCAGGGCGCCCGCTGCACTTGGTCGCTGGGGAGGGTCTCCGGGGTAAAGCGAAAGTCAGGGAGTTTGCAAACAGCGCAGGAGTGGCGGAGTTGGGGATACGCGCCGAAGGTGACAGTGACTTTTCTCGGCCGCACCGTTCCCCGGCGGCTGGAGGGCCGCGGAGGGAAGGCGATGCCTTGGGGCCGGCGGGGGGGCGGCGGGGGGCGCCCCTGCGCGGGGGGCGCCGCGTGCTCCGGGTGCCCGTCAGCCCTCGCCGAGTGCTGCCTTTGCATGCGGCGCCACAACAAAGCCGCACTCGGGGGGAAAAACAAAACACTTCACTTGGCTGCGGTCCCGCGCCGGCGACGAGTGGGGCTTCGCGAGCGGCCCTGGGGGTCAGCGCCGGGCTCGGGCGGCGGCGTGGCGTTGGGGGCGAACTCGGCCGGGACGCGGCGGCGGCGGCTGCGACAATGAGCACGCGGTCGCTCGCGGCTCGGGCCCGGGGCGCCGGGGCGTCCCCCGCCGCCCGAAGTTGCGCTCGCCGTGCGGTCACCTGTGGCGCCGCCGCGGGCCCCGTGCTCACTCGCACTCCCGCGGCCGGCGGAACCGACGTGCTGCGGGGCGGGGGCGGCGGCGGCGGCGGCGGCGTGGTCCGCGCGGCGGGACGGACTCGGGCTCTGCTCTCCCAGATCTTTTCTTCCACCTGACAGGCCACGTGCTCGGGCCCGCGTCCGGGTCCGAAAGTCCCGGTGCGCGCGGCCCGCGAAGGGCGCCGGGACAATGTGGCTCCGCGGCGATGGCGGCTCGCCAGTTTCGGAAGCCGCGGCGAAAGTCGCCGGCTGCGCCCGCCGCCGGGCGGTCACGTCGAGCTCGTCGGTCGCCGGGGAGCCCGCCCGGGTCCCAGCGCACGGGTTCGCGGCCGAGGGCGCGACCACGGTCCCCTCGGGCCCCCGGGGCGGCGGGACAACAAAGGGCCGCGCTTGGCGAGCGGCCGCTGGCGCCCGGGGCGGGGCGCGGCGCGGCGGCTGGGGATCCCTCCCCCGGTCGGAGCGAGGCTCGCGACGGCGGCTGCGCTCCCTGCGGCCGTCGCAGTTTGCGAACTTGGGCCGCGCGGCCGGGAGGCGGGCCGAGGCGGCGGGCGCCCGGTCCCCCGGGTGCGGCGCGCGGCCCGAGGCCTCCCGGAGAGGGGCGCGGGCCGTGCCGGGCGGCGTCCGGGAGGTCTGCGCGTCCGCCTTTGAAGTGGAACTGTTGCCATGTTTGAATTACGTCAGGCCGGCGGGGAGGCGGCGCGGCCTTCGGGCGGGGCGCGGGGCCCTGCGTTGTCCCGGCGCAGGTGAGGCCGGCGAGCCCGGGCGGCGGGAACTTGGCGGGCGCCCGGCCGGGACCCCCGCGCCCCGTGCGCGTCCGCGAGCGCTCCGGCCCTGCTCCCGGGGGCACGGCGCCCGCGGCAGCCCGGGGTCCCGCCACCGGGAAGTTCGGGGACGCCAGGCCGTCGGAGGGGCGGCGGGCCGGCGGTGAAGTGGGCGCCGCCTTTGTGTGCTCGCACGTGCTGGGCCGGCGCGGGCGGGCGGCGAGGGCCGTCTCGTCGTGGGGTGCACTTTGCAGTGCCCGCGGCGACTCGGGCTCCCTTTGTTTTTTCCCTCTGCTAACGTGACGGTGGGCACCGGGACCGCGGCGACCCCGTCGCCTTGGAGTTGGAGCCACCACGCCGCCTCCCGCCTCAGCTTGCCCCAAGACATTCAACGATTTATAGAAACTGGCATTAACAGTGTACCGAAAGCACCTGCTTTTGAACGCCGCTTTGCCACACTTCAGAAGCCTCTTTTTAAAAAAGTGATTTGTGCTGTAAAACTGAGCACGTTTAAATTGCCTAATCTAAATATAATTAAGAACTGGGGTTAGTTTCTAGTGGAGTTCCCGGAGCTAAGCCTGATGGCATTTAAAGCATTCATTGGATGATTAGAGGGAAGAGCGATCGTTTTGGCCGCAAGGTATGCGGGACTGCGTTTGAAGATTATTGACTTCATTCTTTCAGGGTGACCTTGAAGAAGCCAGCTTTCAGGGAGTTGCCCCATTCGGAGATAGTTAAAGGGCCCTGGGAGGAAGTTGCCCAGGAGGGTGACATGATAATGGTGAGCTTCTCGGTTCTTAGGAACTGGGGTTGACCTTCCAGCTACCCTTCTATATTGTTTTGTGTTTTTTTTTCCAAGCTAACTTTTTTTTTTTTTTTAAATGGCATGTGGCCCCAGGGATAGTTCAAAAAACATGCTGGTTTGACACATGGATGCTTTTTTGGTATTTTGGGTTTGCCTGCAGTCTAGACATCCCATGAGCAACACCCTATCTGTTTGCTTCTATCCTGATTTCTCCTGTTTGAATGAGTTTTACAGTTAGAATCTAGAGATGGTCATGACTGGAAAATAGTATCCTTAGATACTTTCCTACACACACCATACAAATTGAAATCCTTTTTTTTTTTTATTAGCAACTTCCATGATTGTAAACATCCCATGGTGATGCCCACCCTCCCCCACTTTCCCCTTTGAAACTGCATTTTATATTATTTTGTCATTAAATAAGCACATTCTTTTCAACGTTTGGTTGACCAAATCACAAATGCTAAAAGGCGCAAACACTGTGTGTGTGTGTGTGTGTGTGTGTGTGTGTGTATTCTGTTTTTTCGAGGTAGGGTCTTACTCTGAAATTCCAGGCTGGTCTCAAACTCAAAGTGATCCTCCTACTTTTGCCTCCTGAGTGCTGGGATTAAGAATTTAAACTACTATGTCTGGACTTGGTCCTTCCTCCATCCCCCTTACCCCAGGTAGGGTGTCACTTTAGCCCAGGCTGACCTTGAATTCACTGTGTAGTCTCAGGGTGGCCTAGAACTCATGGCAGTCCCAAGTGCTGGGATTAAAGGTGTGCGCCACCACACCCATCTTACAGCCCCTTTTAAAAAAATTTATTTATTTGACAGAGGGGGAGGGAGAGGACATGCCAGGACTTCCAGGTACTGCAAATGAATCCCAGGCGCAGCCTTAGACATCTGGCTTATGTGGGTACTGGGGAATTGAACCTGGGTCCTTAGGCTTGGCAGGCAAGTGCCTTAACTACTAAGCCATCTCTACAGCCCTCCCCCCCCTTTTTTTTAATGAACAAAATACAAAACATCTGTAATTTTATTTGCAGGTACAGAATCTATAAATATCCCTCCCCCCCTTTTTTTTTGAAGCAGTCTCATTCTAGCCCAGACTAAACCTAATGTGTACGTGAGGCTGGCCTTAGACTCTAATCTTTCCACATAACTTCTTGGAGTGTTGGAGTTAAAGGCATATGCCCAGCTCCCAGCCCTTTTTTAAAAATTTTGCTTATTTACTTGAGGTGGGGGCCAGATAGAGAATGGGTGCTCAGGGACTCCAGCCACTGCAAAAGAACTCCAGATGTATGCGCCTCCATGTGCATCTGGCTTACGTGGGTCTTGGAGAGTTGAACTTGGGTCCTTTGGCTTTGCAGGTAAATGCCTTAACAGCTCTCCCAGCTCTTTATTGAGTACATAGACCACCTCCTGTAAAAATTTCACTATCCTAGGCATTTCATATACACTGTATGTGGTATTTCTTATAGTCAGATGACATACAATAGAGATTTGATTGAGTTAAGGATGGGAAAGAATGCACTGTATGTGGTATTTCTTTAAAAAGTTATGTTTGTTTTATAAGCAGAGGTAGGTAGAAGAGAGAATGGATATGCCAGACTGGCCTCTGGCTGCTGCAAACAAACTTCAGATGCATGTGTCACATTGTGCAACCAGCTTTATGTGGGTACTGGGCAATTGAACCGGGACACAGCAGGCTTTGCAAGCAAGTGCCATCTCCTCAGCCTGGGTTGGGCATTTTAATTTGGTTAATGGATGTTGGATTGAAGTAGTTCTCCTCTTGAGACTCCTTGCTCTTCATACTTATCTCCCTCTTGGAAGAAGCATGAAATATTCTAACAGTTATAAAAAATCATTTACCATTGATCTTCTCTTTGGTAAGTCATTCCGTTTACATTTCCTGGAAATTTTTTTTCCCTGGAAATCTTTAAACCTCACATTTGGTATTATTAGTTTTTACAGAAACCCATAGATCAGGTGTTAAAAATAACTCCTTTTGGGGCTGGCTGGCGAAATGGCTCAGTGGTTAAAGCTCTTCTTGCCTACAAACAATTCTGGTTCCATTTCAGAACCCTCCTAAAGCCAGCCAGATGTACAGAGTGGCATGTGCATCTGGAGTTTGCAGTGGCTAGAGGCCCTGGCATTCCCATTCCCTACCCACTGCGAATGAACGAATGAATGAAAATAAATAAATAACTCCTTTTGGGCTGGAGGGGGATGGCTTAGTGGTTAAGGCATGTGCCTGCAAGGCCAAAAGGATCCAGGTTCGATTCCCCAGGACCCATGTTAGCCAGTTGCACACGGAGGGGGGGCACGCATCTGGAGTTCATTTGCAGAGGCTGGAGGCCCTGGCTCACCCTTTCTCTCTATCTGCCTTTCTTCCTCTGTCAAATAACTCCTTTCAAAACACTAGGCTTTCCCCCTTCCTCTGCACAGTGGTCGTTAACCATTCTTTACTCTGCACATTCTGTGTTGTGTGTAGTCAGCGCATGGATGTAATACAAGACTTCTGGCCTTGGAATGGTTCTTGAGCAGAGGTGATACATGTGGTAAATAGGACTCTGTTTGGTAGATATTTGAATAAAGATGTGGAAAAGCTAGACCCTTTCAGAAGTTCAAGGTCATCTTATTTAAAAATTTATATATTTGTAATGTGAGAGAGAGACAGACTATGAATGGGTGAACCAGGGCCTCTTGCCACTGCAAACAAACTCCAAACAACACATGCACTACTTTATGCATCTGACTTGAGTGCTGAGGCAGCATACTCAGGCCGTCAGGCTTTGCAAGCAAGTATCTTTATGTGATAAACCTTCTCTCCATCCCCAAGGTCATCTTTAAATTTTTCTTTGTTCTTATTTATTTGAGAGCAACAGAGAGAAAGAGACAGATAGATAGAGAATGGGTGTGCCAGGGCCTCCAGCCACTGCAAAAGAATTCCAGAGTGGCTTACGAGGGTCCTGGGGAATCGAGCCTCCAACCGGGGTCCTTAGGCTTCACAGGCAAGCACTTAACTGCTAAGCCATCTCTCCAGCCCCCAAGGTCATCTTTAAAAAATGTTTATTATTCAAGACAGAAAATGGGTGTGCCAGAGTTTCTAGCCACTGCAAACCAATCTTATTCATTATTTGAGAGAGAATAACCAACTCCAAATGCATGCGCCACCTTGTGCATCTGGCTTACAGGGGTCCTGGGGCTTCAAAGTAGGGTACTTCTGCTTTGCGGGCAAGCACCTTAAACTGGTAAGCCATTCCTTCAGCCCAACGACACCTCTAAATCGCAAGATTATTTATGAGGGAGAGAATGATTATATGGGTGGGCCAGGGCCTCCCACCCCTGGAGATGACCTCCAAATGCATGTGCTGCTTGGTGCATTTGGCTTTCTGTGGGTACTGGAGAATCACGCCTGGGGCAGTAAGCTTTGCAAGCAAGTACCTTTAACCACTGAGCTATCTTTCCAGTGCTCAAGGTCATCTTTTGCTATAAAACAAGTTTGAGGCTATCTTGGGCTACATGATGACTCCTGGGCTAGGGAGAAGACCCTCCCCCCCCCCAAGAAAGAAAGAAAACTGAGTCACCTCAAAACCCCAGCACTCCTGTGAGGTCATCCTGGGCTGGAGTAAGACCTTACCTGGGATGAGGAGAACTGAATGAAGTTGGAGGGCTGGGAAGATAGCCTAGATTTGCATTTAAGTCTGTCAGCCAGTCCACATTCAGTTCCCAGGCCACCCACATAAGGAAAGTGGCACTACAAGCTTCTGTTTGTTTGCAGTGGCAAAAGGCCCTAGCATGTCCATGCCTGTGCGCACACATGCAAAAAAAAATTTTTTTAAAGTAAGTGTTCGCTTTGGCAACACATGTACTAAAATTGGAATGATACAGAGAAGATTAGCATCCACCCCCCAAAAAAAAATTAAAATACAATTATATACTGGGGGCAGCTGTTAGGCAGGACTATATCTTTTTCATTCATTTATTTATTTTATTTTTTCTTTTCATTTTTTAAAATTTTATTTATTTGCAGTTAGAGAATGGGCATGATTGGGCCTCTAGCCACTGCAAACTAACTCCAGGCACATGTGCCACCTTGTGCATGTGGCTTACATGGGTCCTGGGGAATCAAATCTGGACCCTTTGACTTTGCAGGCAAACACCTTAACTGCTAAGCCATTTCTCCAGCCACTTACTTACTTATTTATTTTGAGGTAGGGTCTTGCTCTAGCCCAGGCTGACCTGGAACCCATTCTGTAGTCCTAAGCTGAACTCACCTCTGCCTCCTGAACTCTAGGTTTAAAAGTATGTACCGCCACATCTGCAAACCTTTTACTCTTTAATTAATTAATTAATTAATTAATTAATTAGAGAGCGACAGACACAGAGAGAAAGAAAGATGGAGGGGGAGAGAGAGAATGGGCGTGCCAGGGCTTCCAGCCTCTGCAAATGAACTCCAGACACGTGCGCCCCCTTGTGCATCTGGCTAACATGGGACCTGGGGAACTGAGCCTCGAACCGGGGTCCTTAGGCTTCACAGGCAAGCGCCGCTAAGCCATCTCTCCAGCCCACCTTTTACTCTTAAAAGGAATTGTCAGTTGCAACTGGGTGGGGTGACACACCCATTTAATCCCAGCACTTCAGGGTCAGCCTGGGCTAGAATGGGGCCTTACCTCGAAAAACCAAAAAAAAAGAAAGAGAGAGAGAGGGAGAGAGAGAGAACGGAAGAAAGAGAATTGCCAGTTGGTAAGCATGTAGCGCAATGGATGTAATCCTGGGTTTGGTACCCCACCACAAGAATATAGCTGTCAGATCTGAGCTCAACAGCAGTCCTCCGAGCTCTGCCTCCCAAGTGCTGGGGTTAAAGGAGTGTGCCACCAAACCCTTGAGCAGTTCTGGAGGAATCTCTTGATGTATCATAAATGTGGGACCAGAAAAGAAGTCCTGAAGGAAACCACCACTTGGTGGTTTGGAATAACAAACTCAAACTGAAAATAATGCCACATCCATCCAACAGTTTTCTCAAAATCTAACCTGCTTTAGGCTATGTTGTGTCCTGGTTGTCCCTGGAGATTTGGTAGGTGTTTTCTTTTTTCCTTTAGTTGAGAATACTTTAACTTAATCTCAGGGCTTCCAGACCTCAAAACATGGCCACTTAACTGGGCTTTGTTAACAAAGCTGAAAACGAAACCTGTTTGCTGCACATTCCCAGGTGCCTCTCCGTGCCAGTGATAAAAAGGGTTAGTGAGTGTGCTAAGTGAAAAGCTCCTGTGCTACCTGGGTGTGGAGTCAGGACAGGTGATCCATTTTCTCACAGGATGCCTGGTAGAGGGGCCCCTGCTGTGCAGGTCCCCTCAGCTGTTCATGCAGGGGAATGGTGGTAGATCAGAAGCTGGGCCTCAGTGGCATGAGTCATCAGCTGTGGGAGAAGAGTCCTCAGGTGAGGAGAAGAGTCAGGTGTCCGTGGTAGGGGGAACTGGTGGGCACATTTCGTGTTGATACTCACCAACAAGAAAAATTACTGCTTCACAGTGCCTGTTGGTTACAGGAAAACCTTACTGTTGAGTTACAGCCCTGTCATTCCTTTAGCTTGCTGATGTGGTAACTGGCACAACATGGATTCTTTGGCCAGATCTCGCCTAGGTGGAGGCAGCTCACATCGTAGAGCTGCTTTGAATGCCCTGTATTATTGATGTGATGTTTATTTGGAGAAAGAGGGTTGGGGAGGGTAGAGATGATTGGAGAATCTGTATGTTACAGTAGTAGCTGATGTGTATTCATGGAACATGCTGAGGAGAACACTGGTTTCTCCCAGCTCTTGATTGTCAGAGGAAGTGGGACTTTGACCTTGATGGCCCAGTGTTGAGGAAATCAGAAAAACAGGAATATAAGCCTGGCGAGGTGGCACGGGCCTTTAATGCCAGCACTTGGGAGGCAGAGGTAGGAGGATTGCCACCCTGCCACTGCATAGTGGATTCCAGATCAGCCTGGGCTACAGTGAGACCCTATGTGGGGGAGGGGGCAACAAACCAGGAATAAATATATGTGCAAACTACTTTCTTGTGCCTATAATCGTGTCATTTGGTATTTTTTTTCTAGGTGGTACATGACCATTTCCTTGGGAGGACTTTTTAAAAAATATGTTTATTTCCAAGCCACCTGTGGTGGCTCACACCTTTAATCGCATCACTCTGGGAGGCAGAGGTAGGGGGATCGCCATGAGTTCAAGGCCACACTGAGACTTCCTAGTGAATTCCAGGTCAGCCTGGGCTAAAGTGAGAGACCCTACTTCGAAAAGCAAATAAACAAAAAAATAATAATAGAGAGGGGAAAAATGAGAGAATGGGCATGCTAGAGCCTCTTGCCACTACAAGTGTACTCTAGATACATGTGCCATTTTTGTGCCCCTGACTTTTTGTGAGTACTGAAGAACTGAACCCCAGGCCATTAGGCTTTGCAAGCAAGAGTCTATAAGCACTTAGCCATTTCTCCAGTTCTCATTTTTCCTTTATATCCAAAGATTTTTTTCTTTATTAAATATATTTTTAAAGTGTTTGTGAGAGTGAGGGGGAAGGGAGAATGAATGGGCGCACCAGGGCCTCTAGCCATTGCAAACAAATTCCATATGGCATGTGCCACCATGTGTACCTGGTTTATGTAGGTACTAGAGAACCAAACCTGGGTCCTTAGGCTTAGCAGGCCTTAACCACAGAGCCATTTCTCCAGCCAGTCCTCCCCCAATTCTCCAAGGTAGGGTTTTGCTCTTGCCCAGGCTGACCTGAAATTCACAATGTGTCTCAGGGTGGCCTCAAATTCACAGGAATCCTCCTACCTCTGCCTCCTGAGTGCTGGGATTAAAGGTGTGCATCACCACATCCTGCTTCCATCCATATATTTTGATTTTTTTTTTTTTTAATTTTAGAGGATGGGGAGAGAGAATTGGTGCCTCAGGGCCTCAACCAGTACAATGGAACTCCAGACACATGCCACCACTTGTGTATCTAGCTGGTTTATATGGGTATTGGGGAATCTATCCTTGGTCCTTAGGCTTCACAGGAAAGCTTCCTTTTTCAGCACTTGATTTACTATTGAAATGTGTCAGTGGCCTTTTGCTTAGCCATCTTTGCCTGCCAACAAGAACATCTGAGGAACACTTAATTAACATCTGCCTGTTTGAAAGGAATGTTTTTTTTTGGGGGGGTCTACTTACTAATAAAAACCTTTTAAGGCCATGCACACCTTTAATCCCAGCACTCAGGCAGAGGTAGAATGAATGATCATCATGGGTTTGAGGTTACCCTGAGACTACATAGTGAATTCTGGATCAGCCTGGGCTAAAGGGTTTCCCTATGGGGGGCTTTCAATATTTTTTTCTTTTTATTTGTTTATTTGAGAGAGAGAGTCAGATGTCATGAGAATGGGCACATCAGGGCCTCCAGCTGCTGCAAATGAACTCCAGATGCATGTGCCACCTTATGCATCTCTGGCTTATGTGGGTATTGGGGAATCAAACCTGAGACCCCTCAGGCTTTGTAGGCCATGCACCTTAACCACTAAGCCATCCCTCTAGTCCTTTTTTTAAAAATTATTTATTTATTTATTTGAGAGTGACAGACATAGAGAGAAAGACAGATAGAGGGAGAGAGAGAGAATGGGCGTGCCAGGGCTTCCAGCCTCTGCAAACGACGCGTGCGCCCCCTTGTGCATCTGGCTAACGTGGGACCTGCTGAACCGAGCCTCGAACCGGGGTCCTTAGGCTTCACAGGCAAGCACTTAACCGCTAAACCATCTCTCCAGCCCCCCCCTTTTTTTTTTAATGTTCAGGACTTTATTTATTTGTTTGAAAACAAAGAATGGGCATACCATACCTCTTCCCACTGCAAACAAACTCCAGAAGCATGTTCTGTTTTGTGTCTTGCTTTACTTGGGAACTAAAGAATTAAACCTGGGCCATTAGACTTTGCAAACAGCTTAATTTTTTTTTTTTTTTTTCCCGAGGTAGGGGTTTACCATAGCCCAGGCTGACCTGGAATTCACTGTGTAGTCTCAGGGTGGCCTCCTACCTCTGCCTCCCCAGTGCTGGGAGTGCGCCACCACACCTGGCTTAGTTTTTTTTTTTTTTTAATTAACAACTTCCATGATTGTAAACTATCCCAAGGTAATGCCCTCCCTCCCCCATTCAATCACTCTTTCATTTTGATGCCATCATCTTTTCCTCCTAGTATGATGGTCTTGTGTAGGTAGTGTCAGGCATTGAGAGGTCATGGATATCCAGGACATTTTGTGTCTGGAGGAGCACATTGTAAGGAGTCCTACTCTTTCACAACAGACTGCGAGCCTTGGAAGGTGTGATAGAGATATTGCAGTGCTGAGCACTCCTGGAAAGAAGTGACTTGGGAAAAAAATAATAATAATAAGTTTTAAAAAAAGGGGAGGCAGAGGTAGGAGAATCACTATGAGTTTGAGTCCACCCTGAGACTGAATTCACCCTGAGTGAATTCCAGGTCAGCCTGGGCTACAGTGAAACCCTACCTCGAAAAACAAAGCAAAAAAAAAAAAAAAAAAAAAACGGGCTAGAGAGATGGCTTAGTGGTTAAGGTGCTTGTCTACAAAGCCAAAGGATCCAAGTTTGATTCCCCAGGATCTACATAAGCCAGATGCACAAGGTGGCACATGCATCTGGAGTTTGTTTGCAGTGGTTAGAGGCCCTGTTTATGTCCATTCTTTCTCTCTAGTAATAAATAAAAATATTTATTTGAAAAGGAGAAAAAGGCAGAGAGAATGGACTTGCTGCACCATCCAGCCAAGGACAAATGAACTCCAGACGACACATGCGCTACCATGTGCATCTGGCTTATGCGGGTACTGGGGAATCAAACCTGGGTCCTTAGGCTTTGCAGGCAAGCCCCATCCATCTCTCCAGCCCTCTGTGTTCACTCATTTCGAAATGATCTCGCGCAGCAGCCTTCTGCCCCAGGCTCCCTAGTGCTGGGATTACAGGTGCACGCCACCTGCTGTTTAACAACCAGCAGTTGTTGCATAACTTATTCTAAATTTGCATTCATGATTTATTGAATTATTTTTAAAAATTCTAAGTTTGGATTGCTGTGAATTTTACATCCTCTCAGGAGTTTCAATTCTGGGCCAGATTAGATTGTGTAGAACTTGCCATTTGGTATAGAAGAAATCCCCACTGGTTTCCCATAGGGCATAGTAATGTGAGCTGATGCATGCTGAGCTACATGTGTGCATAGGAACAGTGGTCACAGTGAGTCAACATTCCCAGAGGGGAATCACTTTAATACAAAGGTACAAACAGAAACATCAAGATGTGCCATTATTTAAATTTAGGATGTGTGTGTGTCTGTGCCCCACGTCCATGCCTGCAGAGGCCAGAAAGGAATATAGGTGTTCTCTTGTTCTTTGGCTTTTTGAGGTATGGTCCCAGGTCTATCCCAGGCTGTCCTGGAATTCATTAGGTAGACTTGGAGTAGCCTCGAACTCCTTCCTCTGCCTCCCGAGTGCTGAGATGAAAGGTGTGTGGCACCACGCCTGGCAAAAATTAAATTCTTTTAGAATTTTTGTTTATTTTTATGTATTTATTTGAGAGTGACAGAGAGAATGAACACACCAGGTCCTCCAGCCACTGCAAACGAACTCCAGATGCATGAGCCACCTTGTGCATCTGGCTTACATGGGTCCTAGGGAATAGAGCCTCAAACCCAGGTCATTAGGTTTCACAGGCAAGCACTTAACTGCTAAGCCATCTCTCCCGCCTCCACAAAATAAATTTTTAAACAAAAAATACCACCAACTCTCCCCCTCAGTCCTGTAATATAATGAAATCAGACACAGTCAAGAAGGTATCCTAGAGCTGGGAAGATGGTTCTGTGGGTAAGTGATCAGCCTGGACTAGAGTAAGATCCTACCTCACGCCCCTCCCCCCCAAATTTTGTTTGTTTATTCGTTTTTTTGGTTTTTCTAGGTAGGGTCTCACTCTAGCCCAGGTTGACCTAGAATTCACTATGTAGTCTCAGGGTGGCCTCAAACTCACCGTGGTCCTCCTACTTCTGCCTCCTGCATGCGCCACCATGCCAGGCTCCCAAAAATTTTTTTTAGTTTGCCAGGTGTAGTGGTTCATTCCTTTAATCCTAGCACTCAGGACCTCAAGGTAGGAGGATCCCTACAAATTCGAGAAAATGGCTCAATAGTTAAAGGCACCAAGAAGAGAGCAAGCCTATAGAACCTGGAAGCTCATGAACCAGCTAGGTTGGCCTGCCTTTTTAATTTTTTTATTCATGGTGGAAGAGGAGCACCAGCTCCCCGAGGTGCCCCTGACTCCCTCTTGCAGTGCTGTGGACAGCCTCAGGCTGCTGCTGTTAGGGGAGAAGGGAATTTATTTGAAGTTTACAGATCCACGGAAGTTCCCTGATGGTGACAAAAGAGAAAATCCACCACTCAAAGCAAGAGCTAAAAACCACAGGGAACCCAGACAGAACTCAGGAACTTTGCATATCTTTAGCTTGTAATTCATGTCTGCCTCCTCCACCCAGGCCACTGGAAATCCAAGAAGCTTTAATAAAACTCCTGAATTTTAATAAAACCATTTATTTATTTTTAAAATTTTAATAAAACTCCTGAAGGTAGGAGATTCATGAATTTGAGATCAGCCTGGGCTACAGAGTAAGCTCCAAATAAGTCTGGGCTACAGTGAGACCCTACCTCAAAAAAGATACTAAATTGTCACCATTTCCAGTATTTGCAAGGAAAGTAGGAGGAGGTTATAGAGGCCTCCTTAGCTAACAGCACCCTAAAAAGGATGTAGATTCATAAGGTCTTGAGTCTTATCTGTTTGGCTTGGTCATAAAGCACCAGGTTGTTTGGGGTTGAGGTGGAACAGAAAACTCTTGTAGTGGTTTCTTGTGATTTCTTTCACCAAAGCTCTGTCAATTTTCTTGACCTTACAGACTATTGCCCAGACGAAAAGATGTTTGGTTTTCACAAGCCAAAGATGTACCGAAGTATAGAGGGCTGTTGTATTTGCAGAGCCAAGTCCTCCAGTTCTCGTTTCACTGACAGCAAGCGTTATGAAAAGGACTTCCAGAGCTGTTTTGGGTAAGATATTTGTTCTGTTCTTAATTT
Source organism: Jaculus jaculus (assembly GCF_020740685.1). Taxonomy (NCBI): domain Eukaryota; kingdom Metazoa; phylum Chordata; class Mammalia; order Rodentia; family Dipodidae; genus Jaculus; species Jaculus jaculus. Next base: position 760,719 of record NC_059123.1, read on the forward strand.
TTTGAGGTGTGTGTGTGGGAGGTTTCAAGATAGGGTCTCACTCTATCTGTCTCAGGCTGGCCTTGAACTCATGGCAATCCTCCTACCTCTGCCTCCCAAGTGCTGGGATTAAAGGCATGTGCCACCATCACCTGGTGGTTTTGTTTTGTTTTATTTTTTTCAAGGTGGGGTCTCACTGTATCCCAGGCTGACCTGCAGTTCACTATGCAGTCTCAGGATGGCCTCCATCTCGTGATGGTCCTCCTACCTCCGCCTCCCGAGTGCTGGGATTACACATGCACTACTATACCAGCTTATGGATGTATTGCTAAGCAAAGAACTGAAGCATTGTACAGTAATTAAAATTACTATAGAGGCCTGAAAAGCTGGCCTAGCAGGTAGAGGCGCTTGCTTGCAAAGCCTGCTAGCCTAGGTTCAAATCCCAAACTGCTCATGCGAGCCAGGTGCAAAAAGTGGTACAAGTGTCTGACATTCATAGGTACTGTCAAGAGATCGTGGTATGCCATCCTCCACACACACCCCCCCCCCACAGATGTAAATCAATAATTTTTATATGGGTGTGCCAGGGCCTCCTGCCGCTGCAAATGAACTCCAGATACATGCACTATTTTAAGCGTCTGACTATGCAGTTGCTGAGGAATCAAACCAGGGCCATCAGGTTTTATAAGCAAGCACCTTTAAGCATGGAGCCATCACTCCAGCCCCTAAATAAACACTGTGTGTATGTGTGTTTTATCTTGTTTTGACTTTTCTAGGTAGGGTCTCACTGTTAGCCCAGGTGGCCTTGAATGCATGGTGAACCTCCTACCTCTGCTTTGCCTCCTGAGTGCTGGGATTAAATACATGTACCACCACACTTGGCTCCCACCTTTTTTAAAAATTAAATTTTATTGTTTTTAATATTTATTTATTTGAGGGGGCAAATGGAGAGTTTATTTGGTTTTTCAAGGTAGGGTCTCTCTCACTGTAGCTTAGGCTGACCTGGAATTGTCACTATGTAGTCTCAGGGTGGCCACAGTGATCTCCTGCCTCTACCTCCTGAGGGCTGGATTAAAGGCATGCACCACCACACATGGCTTTTTCTTTAATATGTGAACTGTATAAATGTTGCAAGATGGTTATAGTCCCCTCAGGTAGTATGTTTCCTCTTCCCCAACCCTGGGATTACTATTATTTATTTTTAATTTTAAGATGCCAAAATGCATTGCATAGACTTGGTTATTCTATAGAAGTTAATGAAACAATAGGGTAGTTCATGTAGGATGGTTAGAAATCATATCTATAAACCATAAATGAATGCTTTTTCTCCAGGAGGTATATACTGCATAAATCCTTCAGGTCAAGGAGCCTGATGACAGTTTGGTTGTTTCCTGTCAGGTTGCACGAGACTCGCTCAGGAGACATCTGCAATGCCTGTGTGCTGCTTGTGAAAAGATGGAAGAAGTTGCCAGCAGGGTCAAAAAAAAACTGGAATCATGTTAGTTCATCTTCTTTCTCAATTATACCTCTTATTTAAAGAAACATTAATATTCCTCCTCATTTAGGAAGTAATATGTCCCTATGGTAGAAAAGTGTGAAAATACTGAAATACTAGGTACTGCTCAGACATGGTTGCTCCCCTTTTGATGTATTTGGGATAGAGTGAGTAGCTTGGTGTGACATTTCCTAAGGAGGTCTTAAGGAGGTCTTCAGTAGCCAGGTTTGAAAATTTTGCAGTGCACAGTTACAGGTTCCAAAACTAATAGCTGTTCATAGAGCTACTGCAAGACCTGAATGAGACAGTGTATGTATGGTTGCTATAATTTCTTTGCTTGTTTTTTCCAGGTAGGGTCTCCCTCTAGTCTCAGGCTGGTCTCAAAGTGACCCACCTGCCCCTGCCTCCTGAGTGCTGAGATTAAAGGCATAAACCACCATGCTTGGCTTCATGTTACACTTAAAAGTTTTATTTAGTTATTTATTTGAGAGAGAATGAATGGTAGTACCAGGGCCTCTTGCCAGTGCAAACTAACTCTAGGTGCATGCTCTGCTTTGTGTTTCTGACCAAATAATTGGAGAATCGAATCCAGGCTGGCATGTTATGCAAGCACCTTTACCTGATGAGCCATTTGCCCAGCCCCTCGTAATAGGGTTAGGTTTTCTGGGTTTTCAAGGTATAATGTACTTTAATGATGAGAGCAGTGCTGTGATTGAGAACCATCCAGGGCCTGGTATGTGCTAGGCCAAAGCTCTGGGGCTGACTTCTCCCTAGCTAATGGTTTCATATGCTAGCTTTCAGATTTATGAAACGTGTTTAAAAATAGGCACTTTAAAACTTGTTTTTCCTTTATATTACCCATACTGTTCTTTGATAGCAATATTATATATTACAAAGGGTTTCTTTTTTTTTTTTTTTGAGATAGGGTCTCACTCTAGTCCAGGCTGACCTGGAACTCATTATGTAGTCTTAGGATGGTCTTGGACTTGTGACTATCCTCCTGCCTCTGCCTCCCAAGTGCTGAGATTAAAGCCGTGACCTACCATACCCGGCAAATAAACCTTTTGGTTTTTTGAGGTAGGGTCTCACTCTAGCCCAGGCTGACCTGGAATTCACTCTGTAGTCTCAGACTGGCCTTGAACTCACAGTGATTGTCCTACCTCTGCCTCCCAAGTGCTGGGATTAAAGGTGTGTGCCACCACGCCCAGCTTTAAACATTCTTTTAAAAATATATATTTATTTACTTGAGAGGGAGAGAATGGGCACGCCATGGCCTCTAGCCACTGCAAACAAACTCCAGATGCATGTGCCACCATGTGCATCTGGCTTTAATTGGGTACTGGGGAATTGAACCTGGGTCCTTAGGTTTTACAGGCAAGTGCCTTAACTGTTAAACCATCTTTCCAGCCGGGCAGCCCCCTCCCCCATTAAGATCATGTTAAATATCCAGTATTTTCTTCCAGGTGGTAGATGCAAGGGCAGGACCCAGCCTAAAGACAACACTGAAACCAAAGAAAGTGAAAAGTTTATCTGGAAACAGGATCAAAAGTAACCCGATCAGTAGACTGCAGAAGGAATTTAAACGTCACAGTGAGTAGGATATGCACATTAGACCTGAGCAGCTCTCAGTTTGGATCTTTGCTGTAGCTGTCATATGCTGTTTGTGCATGATTTTCCTGCTTCAATGCCTGTTGTCCTTCTGGTGGTATGAGGGCCTATGTGTGGTAGCAGCTCTGGCACTGAGCTGTCTGTTAAACATTTTGTGCATTTGCAGAGTCTTAGCCATTGGGTGGCACTGTGGATGTAGTAAAGATGCTGTTTCTCTGAAGTCTTGGGATGTTGGTTTTGTTTTGTTTTTTCCCCTTTTCAGTTTTTTCCAGGTAGAGTCTCACCATAGCCCAGGCTGACCTGGAATTCACGGTGTAGTCTCAGGGTGGCCTCAAACTCACAGTGATCTTCCTACCTGTGCCTCCCCAGTGCTGGGATTAAAGGTGTGCACCACCACGCTCGGCAGGTTTTCTTCAGATTATACTAAGACCCACTCTGCTATCTTTTTAAAAATTTTTTTATTTATTTGAGAGTGACAGCGTCAGATAGGGAGAATGGGCGCACCAGGGCCTTCAGCAGCTGCAGACGAACTCCAGAGGCATGCGCCCCCTTGTGCATCTGGCTAGTGTGGGGCCTGGGGAATCAAACCAGGGTCCTTAGGCTTCACAGGCAAGCTCTTAACCACTAAGCCACCTCTCCAGCCCTTGTTTTTGTTTTTTGATTTTATGATGTACAGTCTCCCTCTAGTCCAGGCTGACCTGGAGTTTACTGTGTCATCTCAGGGTGAGTCAGTGCGGTCATCATGCTTGTTTTGGAGTGTGAAAAGATAGCTAAGACGACTAACTGCACGTGTCTGCCAGAGAGGAGAACTCACATCTTTTGATCACTGGTATATCCTTATCATGATTTTTACACTTTGGAACTGAGTATAAGCACAGAGGGGCCATTTCAAAGATTCTATTTTTATTTATTTATTACATTCAGAGAGAGAAAGAATGAATGAGAATGGGCATGCCAGTCCTTCATTGAAAATGAACTCCAGACACTTGAGATACTATGTGCATCTGGCTTACATCGCACCTGGAGACTCGAACCTAGGTCCTTAAGCTTTGTAGGCATGTGTCCTAACTGCTAAGTCATCTTTCCAGCTGCAACAGTATCTGTTTTAATTTTCGGTTACTTACTTGTATGGGGGTGCTTATTATGACCTTCATGTGAAGGACAGAAGGCTCTTTGAAGTCTGCTCCTCCTCTGAGGGTCTTTAGGCAGGTCTTTTGCCCCTCACATGAACTGCCAGGCTACAAACAGTGTCGGAGTGGCTGGCCTACCAGCTTCCAGGTCTCAAAGATTCCGTCTCTCATTGTGGAGGCATATCGGAATCACAGGTGTTTGTGCCCTTTGTGTATGGCTTTATGTGCTTGCTAAGGTGAACCCGAACTGGCAAGCTTTGCAAGCAAGCATATTTAACTGCTGAGCCATCTCCCCAGGCCCCCTGTTTTTTGTTTGTTAGTTGGTTTTATTAGTTGCTTTTAAAGTTGTTGTTTTTTAATTTTTTCTTTTAATGAGAGCACCAAGGTCTCTAGCCACTGCTAAGCCATCTCTCCAGCCCTGTTTTGGTTTGTTTTGTTTTTCAAGGTAGGATCTTGCTCTAGCTCAGGCTGTCCTGTGTAGTCTCAGGATAGCCTCGAACTCTCAGTGATCCTCCTACCTCTGCCTCTCCAGTGCTGTGATTAAAGGTGTGTACCACTACACCTGGCTGTTTATTTATTTATTTAGTTTGTTTTTGAGAGAGAGAGGGAGAGGATGGGTGTGTCAGGGCTTAGCCATTGCCAACAAACTTCAGATGCATGCACTACCATGTATGTCTGGCTTATGTAGGTCCCTAGGCTTCATAGGCAAGTGCCTTAACCAGTAAGCCATCTCCTCACCCTCCACCCCCTTTTTTGTTTGTTTGTTTTTCAAGGTAGGGTCTCACTTTTGCCCAGCCTGACCTGGAATTCACTATGTAATCTTGGTGGCCTCCTACTTTTCCTCTTGAGTGCTGGGATTAAACATGTGAACCACCTGGATCTATTCTTTTTTGGTTTTTCAAAGTAGGGTTTCACTCTAGTCCAGGCTGACCTGGAATTCACTATGTAATCTCAAGGTGGCCTCGAATTCATGGCGATCCTCCTACGTCTGCCTCCCGAGTGCTGGGATTAAAGATGTGTGCCACCATGGCCTGCTCATCACATGTCAGATGTGTGCAGCACCTTGTGCATCTGGGGAGTTGAACCTAGGTCCTTTGGCTTTACAGGCAAGCACCTTAACCACTAAGCCATCTCTCCAGGTTGTTCTTTTAAATTGTACTTATTTATTGCTTGTTTATGAGTATACCAGGGTCTTTTGCTGCTGCAAATGAATGCCAGACACTTGTGCTACTTGGCATTTGGCTTTTCGTGGGTACTGCGGAATTGAACCTGTGCTGTTGGGCATCGTAAGCTAGTGTCTTTAGCTACTGAACCATCTCCCAAACCCTAACATGTAATTTTTTGACTTAATGATGGTGTGAAAGTAATATGTAGTTTGTAAAAGTGGTACTTTGAATGTTGGTCTTTTCCCACACTAACAGTGTGTGGCAGTGGCTACAGCTCCCAATAGATTGTGGAATAAATCGGGTTTCCAGCTAACCCTCAGGCTACTGAGCTATGAGGTTTGGTGGGCAGGGATACCACGTGTCTCAACTGAGCCACGTTTACAGTGGGCTCTGGGTAAAGCTCTGTCAGAAGTGGAGGTGCACCTGCAGCAGACAGGCAGTGACAGTGAGAACTTGGCCTTTGCTTTTCCTGCAGATTCTGATGCCCACAGTACCACCTCCAGTGCCTCGCCAGCCCAGTCTCCATGTTACAGTAATCAGTCAGACGATGGCTCAGACACAGAGATGGCTTCCAGCTCTAACAGAACACCAGTTTTTTCCTTTTTAGACCTTACATACTGGAAGAGGTAAGAGCATCGTAGCCATCTGCAGACGGTGCTGCTTTGTGGCAGCTGAATGTGCATAGAGAATAGCTAGCTGCTGGTGTACACAGGGAAGGTGGACTAGCAAGACATGAGTAGAGCTTAGGTTTTGTTGCCATATGAAAAAAGTAATTTAAAGTCTTTTAAAATGTCATTGGCTGCTGGGTGTGGTGGTACATGCTTTTAATCCCATGTAGGTGGTTTGCCATGAGGTCCAGGCCACCCTGAGAATATTCCAGGTCAGCCTGGGTTAGAGCGAGACCCTACCTTGAAAACAATACAGAAAAGTCATTAGTAGCCTGGAGAGATGGCTTAGTGGTTAAGGCACTTGCCTGCAAAGCCAAAGGACCCAGTTTCAATTCACCAGGACCCATATAATAAGCCAGATGCAAAAGTTAGTGTGGGTGTCTGGAGTTTGTTTGCAGTGGCTGGAGGCCCTGGGATACCCATTCTCTCTCTCTGCCTATTAGTTACATACATATATACAATGTTTTAAATGTCATTGGGGGCTGGAGAGATGGCTTAGCGATTAAGGCGCTTGCCTGCAAAGCCTAAAGACCCAGGTTTGATTCTCCAGGTTCCATGTTTAAAAAGAAAATTCTAGATTGAAAACTCTGAAAGAATGAGTTTCAACCGTGACTAAAAATGAAGTATGTGGATATTAAAAGAGGTGGAGGGCTGGAGAGATGGCTCAGTAGATAAAAGTTTTGCAGGCAAGTACCTTAACTACAGAGCCATATCTTAAGCCTTTGTGTTTTTTGTTTTTTTTTTTAAATTTTTATTAACATTTTCCATGATTATAAAAAAAATATCCCATGGTAATTCCCTCCCTCCCCCCTGACACTTTCCCCTTTGTTTTGTTTTTTTTTGAGGTAGGGTCTCTTCTCTAGTTCAGCCTGATCTGTATAATTCACTGTAATCTCAAGATGGCCTTGAATATATCATTGCAATCCTTTTACTGCTGGGATTAAAGGCTTGCACTGCTATGCCTGGACTTTATCTCCCCCCCCCCAAAAAAAACATTATTTATTTATTTAAGAGAGAGAAAGAGGCAGAGAGAGAGAGAATAAATGGGCACACCAGGGCCTCCAGCCACTGCAAATGAATTCCAGATGCATGTGCTACCTTGTGCATCTATGTGCATCTAGCTTATGTGGGACCTGAAGAATTGAACCTGGATCCTTTGACTTTGTAGGCAATAGCCTTAACTGCCAAGCCATCCCCTCCGGCCCTATCTTTTTTTTTTAAATTAATATTTAATGTATTTTGTGAACAAATAGCTCATTAAAGAAAAACATAGGGGCTAGGGGCTGGAGAGATGGCTTAGTGGCTAAGGCACTTGCCTGCAAAGCCTAAGGACCCAGGTTCAAGTCCTTAGTACCCACGTATATAAACCCAGATGCACAAGCTTGCATATGCATCTGGAGTTCTGTTTGCAGTGGCTGCAGGCCCTGGCACACCCATTCTCTCATTCTTTCATAGATAGATACATAGATAGATAAGATAGATAGATAAGATAGATTCTTTCATAGATAGATAGATTAGATAGATATAAGGGAAGGAAGGAAGGTAGGTAAGGAAGGGAGGAAGATGTATGTATGTATGTATTTATGTATGTATGTATGTGAGAGATGGCTTAGTAGTTAAAGGTACTTGATTGCAAAAGCAAGATTACAACAAAATAAATGCCAGTTATCAATCAGTATGGTTACACCTACTTATTTATTATACCCAAAACTCTAACATCCTTTGTGATCTGCTTCTTTGCTTTATAATATATTTTGTTCTGTTTTCTTTCCTTTAGGCAGAAAATATGTTGTGGGATCATCTACAAGGGCCGATTTGGGGAAGTCCTCATCGACACTCACCTGTTCAAGCCCTGCTGCAGCAATAAGAAAGCGGTGGCTGAGAAGCCGGAGGAACAGGGCCGGCGCCTCTGCCCCTCTCCACTCAGGAGTGGAGACTGAGGTCCTGCAGGAACGGAAAGCAACTTAAATTTTTGAAAGGACCACAAAGCAACAAACTGACCCTTCTATTTTTCACTTGGATATCTGCTATTCTGCCAAAAGACATTTTCTAGAATAAATTTGAATGGGTTGTGCCCCTTCCCCAGTCCCACAAACTCTGAAGCCAGTGTCTAACTTACTGCAATGAAAAAGAAGTGTACATGATATTTAAGATGCTGACTATTTCATAGGAAAGCCGAATGCTGCTGTAAAGTGCTCTTTAAGTCTTTTTACCAGTCCCCTTCTAGTGAATGGACTTAGGGGACTTCAGGGGACAAAGGTGTGGGATTTGTTGTGTATGATAACCGCATGTAGTTTAGTCCTCCTGTTTGGAGAGGCAGTGGTTGGGGATGGCTGGCTACACTTTTTCCTCATGTGGATCATTTGTCCTAACAGTAGCATGACCTGCCCCTAGAGGTAGTTAATAGTTTTAAAGTACTAAGGTCTTGCCAAGGTTCTGATTATTCAATCCTGTACTACTGATTATTAAGCGGGACAGAATGAGCTTTTCTGGTACAAAGAACTTGAAGGGGAATGTAATTTCTAAAGACACAGGTAGCTTAACTGCATGCATCCTGAGTCACCCCGCTTCATCTTCACATTGATAAAAGACCTTATGTGAACCAGAGCTCCTTCTGAGGAGGAGGTGAGCCTGTACGATGAACAAGATAGGCAGATAGTACCAAAGCGTCACCACACATAGAGAACATGCTCGGTTAGAAATGCTAAACTAGCAAAATGGACTGACTTCTTAATTCGGGTTGGCAGAGGAACACAGGTGCGTGGTTCTCGGGACAGCTTCTTAGAGGGCTTGCAGTGTGTAAATAGTTGGCGGTGGTGTTACAGAACTATCTGGGGACGTCATTGAAAGCCGCACAATTCAGTTTTAGCTCTGGATTACCTCAGTTGACCTTTGTGGAGGTTTTATCTATAGAGTAGTTAGTTGACTTATTAAGCTGTTTGACCTATTATGGTTTTGGGTTTTTTTTTTTCCTCATCTATTTAAGGTGGATTAGAAGAAAGAGGTGGTCACTTGCGTTATGTTTGGCTTCTTTGAGTTGGGCTTTCTGAGCACTGAGATGCTGAATGTGGACGTCTTGCATGTCTAAATCCTCACCTGACACTGCTCAGTCAAACCCAACCCACAGTTCTCTGATCACCTCTTTTCTTAAAAGTTCAGGAAGTACAATAGCGCCTCTTCAGACTTGTCATGACGAGGGAGGAGCATGTGCCTGCCTTAAGAAACCAAGACTCATGCTCACTTTGAAAACTGGATTTGTAAAGTTGAAATTGTGTAAGGAGTGAGCCACTTTCTATGGGCATCCTATTGTTTTCTAGTTCTTAGTCTAAACATTTATATTTCTTCTAAGAAACAGCCTACCTAGTTGAAGCCACCATGTATGTGCACATGTCAGTCGGTTTGCCCATAGCCCTGGAGGATGGAGCACAAGAGTTCAGTCGTCATTCTCCTGCGTTAATTTGAAATGGGATTTTTTTGTACATTTTGGCTGCAGCATCGGTGGTAGAATATGCTATGATGGATCATCTCTACTTCTGTATTTATTTATTTATTACTAGTTCTCAACCAGCCTTCTCCCCTCCACCTCCCTGCCTGTAGGACGTGCTCTACGTAGTCATGCACTTTGTATTAATATATTAGAGACCTACAGATCTGTTTTTGTACTTTTTATACTGTTGGATACTTATAATCAAAACTTTTACTAGGGTATTGAATAAATTTAGTCTTATTAGAAAATAAAAGCTGTTTTGTGGCTTTATGTTAAAAGTGTTCCGTAGGAATAACATGAAACTTCAGATTAAAAGGATCCTTGAACTGATAGTAGTTGACATATAAATGTTTTTTAACAGCAAAGAAAATGTTCCTGGTACCCTGTTGGGGTCAGGTAGGAAAAGCATCACAGACACTCGAGAACTCAGCAGGAACACCTCTGGCATCCAGAGCTAGACCCAGGTTCTTAAATGCCTAGATCTGCCCCTTCAGCCACCTGCTTAAAACAACTTCACACAATTATGAGGAATCCCCCAGAAGTGTAATCCAGGTCAGATTTAATTTTAAAACTTTTTTTAATTTGGAGGGAGTATGGGTGGGGCAGGACCCCTGCCCCTACAACCAAACTCCATATGCATGCATCACTTTGTGCATTTGACCTTCTATGTGTACTAAGAAGCTTTGTTTTTTGCTTTTATTTATTTAAGAGAAAGGCAGAGAGAGACAATGGGCTGCCAGGGCTTCCACTGCAAACGAACTCTAGGTGCATGTGCCACCTGGTGCATCTGGTTTATGTGGATCCTGGGGAATCGAACCTGGCTTCTTATGCTTCTCAAACAAGTGCCTTCCTTCACTGCTAAATCATCTCTCCAGCATGGGAGTTTTGTTTTTCAATGTTAATCTTGAAAATGCATATTATATAGTGTTTTTTGTTTGTTTGTTTGTCTTGGTGAAGAATGAAAGTTTAGTGAACAGTTGTATGCTTTCAAAACTAAGCCAGAATTCACTCTTGGCTCCATAGTGTTGAGCAAGAGATCCTTAGAAACCAGTTTACTCTTGGCTGGTCATTTTCCTTGACCAGTGAACTAGGGAGGAGCAAGCCAAGTTGCATCAAAGGTAGGTAATTTCACAGGCTCATGTTTTCAAAGAAAGAGACCAAGGATCCTATGTAACAGTTCCTCTGGCTGTGGAGTTTGATTACTCATTGTAGCTAGCTGTGAGAAAGCCTTAGGTATCAAGTTCCTCACACACTGCTCACTGTTGTTTGAGTCAGGGTCTTGGAAAAGCCTGCTTGCAAGCTTCAGTGTAAAAGTTTATTCATTACATATATATCTATAAAATAAACTTATAAAATATACATACATGTGCACACACATAATTTACATATGTTGACAATCTGTAGCCAGTCAGTCCCTGGTAGTAGTAAATAGAATTTGAATAATTAGGCTGTTTTTCCTTCTCTTTTTATTGTGTGTGTGCAGTACATGCGCATGTGTATGCAGACTGTGCCCCTGTGCACATGGGCCAGAAGAAAGCATTGGCTGTTTCTTTAGGGAGCTCTTGAGCCCAAAGCTGCTGTTTTTACTCATCCTGGCTAGCCAGTGTATCCTGATGACTCTTTGGTCTCCAGTCCCCACAGGAATGGGGTAGCATGCATGCATGGCCACTCCTAGCTTTTAAAAAATATTTGAGAAAGGGAAACAAACTGGGATCAGGGTCTCCTGCCACTGTGAGTGAACACCAAATACATGTACCAATTTGTTTATTGGAGACAGAAGCAGACAGAACAAAAACGGGCGCGCCAGGACCTCTACATGGGTACTAGGAAGTCAAGCCCATCAGTCTTTGTCAGTCCATGTTATACAGCTACTGCTGAAGGTCATTAATGGCTTCCCCACGGAAAACCCCAAGCCCCTCTCTAGCACTTTGTTCCTTTTTTTTTTTTTTAAGTTCTGTGGTGCTGGGGATTGAACCCAGGAACTCCTTTTCACCACTGTGCTTCTCGCAATAAAGACAATTTTTTTAATTAACAAAAACTGCCAGCCTGAAACTACATAGTTAAATTGATTCCAGGTCAGTCTGGACTACTGGGAGGCGGGCCAGTTAGGACTGGAGAAATGACCCGGTGGTTAAGATGCTCGCTTGCAAATCCTAACAACCCTGTGGTTCAATCCCTGGTAGCCAGGTAAAGCCAGATGCAGAGTAGTGTGTGCATCTGGAATTTGCAGCGGCTGCACCCATTCTCTCATTATTCTCTACCTCTTTCTGCTTGCAAATAAGTTTGTTTTTTTAAAACGATATTATCAGGATATATATTAAGGACTCGCTGTAACCCAGGGTGACCTGGAATTCAGTATGTAGTCTCAGGGTGTTTTGAGGCAGCGTCTCAACCTAGCTGAAGTTGACTTGGAACTCACAGCAATCTTCATAATTTAGCCTGCAGGATTCTGCAGGCTACTGTGCCCTATGGATAGCATTTTTGCATTTCATGGTGTCCAGTTGGAAAGGAGGAGCCCCAGGGGCTTCCTCCACTGGTTACTGTATGAGCGCCCACTGGGTGGCGATAATCACTTAGCAACCTGAGAATGCATTAGGTCATCTCCCTTTTTCTTTGCTTTTTTTTTTTAATCCCACTTTTGGTTTTTCGAGGTAGGGTTTCACTCTAGGCGGGGCTGACCTGGAATTCACTATGTAGTCCCAGGCTGGCCTAGAACTCCTGTGATCCTACCACCTCTGCCTCCCGAGTGCTTGAATAAAAGGGTTCGCCACCACGACCGCCTTTTTAAAAAAAATATTTATTGACAGAGGAAGAGAATGGGCGCGCCAGGGCCTCCTGCCACTGCAAACGAACTCCAGACGCGTGTGCCCCCTTGTGCGTCTGGCTAACGTGGGCCCCGGGGAGTCGAGCCTCGAACCGGGGTCCTCAGGCTTCACAGGCGAGCGCTTAACCGCCAAGCCACATCTGCAGTCCGCGGCCGACCCTTGGCGGGGGGCCGAGTCTCGCTATGGAAACCTTGCTGTGCTGACACTGGCTGAAGTAACCAGGCCAGCTTCCGCTCGCAGCTCTCGGGCTCCGGAGCCGTGCCTCGGTCGCCGCGCCCCACCTTCCCGCGCCGCGGCGAACCCGGAAGTGCCTCTAGGGAAGCGGCGGCGCTTCTCCATGGCGACGGCCGGAGCCCCGCCCCCGGCACTGCCTGCGGCGACCGCGCGTGCGCACCGTGGGCGGAGGTGCCGGCTGGATCACCTGGGCGTCTGTCTTCTCGTCTTGAGAGAGAAAGAGAGAGGGGGGGAGGGAGGGAGGAAGGGAGAGAGAGGAAGGGAGAGAGAGGAAGGGAGAGAGAGGGAGGAAGAGAGAGAAGGAGGGAGAGGGAGGGAGGGAGGGAGAGAGGGGGGAAGGGAGGGAGGGACAGAGGGGGGGAGAGAGAGGGAGGGACAGAGGGGGGGGAGGGAGAGAGAGCGAGAGGAAGATAGAAGGAGGGAGAGAGAGGGAGGGAAGGGGAGGGAGGGAGAGAGAGAGGGGAAGAGGGAGAGAGGGAGGGAGGGAGAGAGAGCAAGAGGAAGATAGAAGGAGGGAGAGAGAGAGGGAGGGGGAGAGAGAAAAGCAAGGAAAGGAAACGAAAGAGGAAAGGAAAGGAAAGGGGAAGGGTAGGGAAAGAGAAGAGGAAGGGGAAGGGAAAGGAAAGAAGAGCCGGGAAAGAAAGAAAAGAAAAGATGAGTCAGGCGTGGTGGCGCACGCCTTTAATCCCGGCACTTGGGAGACAGGTAGGATGGCCATGAGTTCGAGGCCACGCTGAGACTACACAGTGAATTCTAGGTCGTCCGCCTGGGCTAGAGTGACAGACCCTACCTCGAAAAACAAACAGCCAAAAAAAAAAATTTTTTTTTTTTTTTTTGGCTAACGTGGTACTTTAATCCCAGCGTTTGGGAAGCAGAGGTAGGAAGGTTGCTGTGAGTTTGAGGTCACCCTGAGACCACATAGGTCAGCCTGAGGTGGAGTGAGACCTTACATCGAAAAAAACAAACAAAATAAATAAATAAATAAAAATTAGGGGCTGTTGTGATGGCTTAGCAGTAAGGCATTTGCTTGTGAAACCTAAGGATGTAGGTTCAATTCCCCAGTATCTACATAAGCCAGATGCACAAAGTGGCACATGTGTCTGGATTTTGTTCCCAGTAGCTGGAATCTATAGGGCGCCCATTCTCTCAAAAATATTTACTTGCTGCTGGGCGTGGTGGCACATGCCTCTTTAATCGCAGCACTTGGGAGGCAGAGGTAGGAGGATCACTGTGAGCTTTGAGGGCACGCTGGGATGTGGTGAATTCCAGGTCAGCCTGAGCTAGAATGAAACTCTGCCAAAAAAACTTGCCAAAAAAAAAGTAACATATTCCTGGGAGTGGCAGCCTACACCTTTTTAATCCCAGCTTTCAGGAGGCAGAAGTAGGATTGCTGTTGAGTTCAAGGCCAACCTGAATTCCAGGTGAGCCTGGGCTACAGTGAGACACTATCTCGAAGGAAAAAAAAGGAGGGTAAATGCCCGGCAAGGACTCTGGGAAGCTGGTGCTCACAGCATAAGGTTGCTTGTTGGAAGCTTGAGGAACTGCATGGATCTACATGGACGTGATATGTTCTGGGGCAGATGGTTGAAAAAGCAGCACGTCCAGAGAAGTTGTACCTGGTGTTGCAGGCTTGTCATCCTAGCTACTGAGGAGGCTAAAGCAGAAGGGTCACGAATTCAAGGCCTGGCAGAGCTACAGAGTGAATTCAAGACCAGCATTACCATCTTATAAGGGTGAGTCGCCCCTCAGAATAAAAATTTTTGGATCCTGAGAGATGGCTCAGAGGTTGAAGATGTTGCTTGCAAAGCCTAATAGCCCAGGTTTGATCCCCCAGTACCCATGTTAAGCAATGTGCACAAGGGGTGTGTCTGGAGTTCGTGTGCGCTGGCAAGATGCCTTGGTGCATCCATTCTTTCTTTCATTCTCTCTGCATGATATATATATATATATATATATATATACTAAAAAATAAAAACAACTGGGCGTGGTGGTGCACACCTTTAATCCCAGCACTTGGGAGGCAGAGGTAGGAGAATTGCTGTAAGTTCGAGGCCACCCTGAAAATCCATAGTGAATTCCAGGTCAGCCTGGGCTACAGTGAGACCCTATCTCGAAAACAACAACAACAAAGTTAAAAAATAAAAACAGCTGGGCACCAGTATTCAGGAGGCAGAGGTAGAAGGATCACCATGAGTTCAAGGCTACTCTGAAACTACATAGTGAATTCCAGGTCAGCCTGGAATGAAACTATGAACCTAGAATGAAACTCTACCTCAAAAAAAACAAATATTACAAATATTACATATATATAGAAATATTACATGTAGCCTGAGCTACAGGGAGAACCTACCTCCAGAAACCAGAAAAAAAAAAATGACTATTAAGTGGTGGTGCACCACTGTAATCCCAGCACTTGGGAGTCTGAGGCAGGAGTATCACAAGTTTGAGGCTACATATTAAGACTGTCTTGGGCTGGAGAAATGGCTTAGTGTTTAAGGCTCTTACCTGCAGAGCCAAAGGATTCAGGTTTTATACCCCAGTACCCACCTAAGTCAAATGCACAAGGTGGCATGTGTGCCTGGAGTTTGCTGCCCTGGTGTGCCCATTTTCCTTCTCTCTCTGCCTTTTCTTTCTTTCTCTCAAATAAATAAAACTCTGTCTCACTGGAAGTGGTGGCCCACGCCTTTTATCTCAGCACTCAGGAGGCAGAGGCAGGAGGACAGCTGTGAGTTCGAGACCACCCTGAGACTTCAGAGTGAATTCCAGGTCACCCTGGACTAGAGTGAGACACTACCTTGAAAAAAACAAACAAAACAACAACAGCAACACAAACTCTGTCTCAAAATGAAACAAGTATTTTACTAACTGCTAACTAGTGCTGGTGAAGGTACTAGATTTTGGGGATATACTTTTAGCTACCAGGCAATATACGATGAAACCATTTGAAAAATTATTTTTATTTATTTAAGGGAGCAGGAGGGAGAGAGAAAAAAAGAAGAGGAACCGGTAGATTTATAAAGAGAATGAGCACACCAGGGCTTCTAGCTACTGCAAATGATCTCCAGATGAATATGCCACCTTGTGCATCTGGCTTACATGTGTACTGGGAAATCAAATCTTTGCAGGCAAGTGACTTAGCCACTAAGCCATCTCTCCAGCCCAATTGTCATTTATTTTAATTTTAACTCTGTTCCTATTAAAATGTCCCACTTGAGTACTATGCTGTTATTAGTGAATAAGCAATCTGTAGTCGCCCCCTTAGGGCAACAGGCAGTGCGTCAGTCTCAGAGAACAAGCAATTTGTAAAGCATTTGCACAAATTTTAACCAGGCTTAATACTGTGACTTTCTCTATTATGTACTTAGCAATCAGAGCAATTCTTTAATTTCACATGTGTTGTTGAAAATAATTTTGCAATATTTCCAATTAAGTTAATTTTCATGTTGCTTTTGTGTTCTGTCATCACATGGCAAATGATGAAATTCTGCTTCATATTTTATTAATGAACATGAGCTGTGTTTTTCCATTTGGGTCACTGATAGCTCACTCTTGTTTAATTTCAGAAAAATTGAGTTAAACACCCAGACAACAAATTACACAGTGATCAGCTTCTCTAAGTGAACCACAGTTTAGATAGAGTTAAGCTACCTTTCCTTCATTTGTTCAAATCTGTAACAATCTAAAGCTTGATAGATAATTTTAGTTAAATGGACTAGATAAAATTTAGAAGTTTATTAGTAAGTAATATGACCCAGACTCAAGACAGAAGACTATAAGAATGATGATAGAAGATAGATGAACAGATTAAAGTCCACAGTTGAGAACTGTATTATCTAATCCAAAATTTACTGTGAGAGAATATGATTGATGGGGCAGACTCAGACTCGTTTCTTGTTTTATTTTTAAAAATTCATTTATTTATTTGAGAGAGATAGAGAGGAAGATAGAGAGAATGGGAGCACCAGGGCCTCTAACCACTGCAAATGAACTCCAGCCACTTTCTCCACCTTGTGCAACTGACTTTACATGGGTACTGGGGAATCGAACCTGGGTCCTTTGGCTTTGCAGGCAGGCACCTAAACTGCTAAGCCATCTCTCTAACCTGTATTTTTACTATTTTTGGTTTTTTGGTTTTTCAAGGTAGGGTCTCACTCTAGCCCAGGCTGACCTGGAATTCACTATATAGTCTCAGGGTGGCCTTGAACTCATGGAAATCCTCCTACCTCTTCCTCCCTAGTGCTGGGATTAGAGGCATGCACCACCACACCCAGCTTTTATTTTGGTTCTTCAAGATAGTGATCCTCCTACATCTGTCTCCCAAGTACTGGGATTATATGTGCTTTTAATTTTAATGCTACTACATCCCTTTTGGTCACACAGAAACCACCCCCATAGACAGAGCAGGACTAGGAGTTTGAATGGCTAGAAATGCATCCATCACTGGCTGCCCTTAGATGCACAGGATGAGTGGCAATGAAGCGGAAGCCACGTGGGGCTGCATTGCCTTCTTGCTGCCAGCATACTTTTTGCTTTTCTTAAATATTTTTTATTGATAACTTCCATAATTGTAAACATTATCCCATGGTAATCCCCTCCCTCCCCCCACTTTTGCCTTTGAAACTCCACTCTCCATTATATCCCCTCCCTATCTCAATCAGTCTCACTTTTGTTTTGATGTCATGATCTTTTCCTCCTCTTATGATGGTCTTGTGTGGGTAGTGTCAGGCACGGTGAGGTCATGGATATCCAGGCCATTTTGTGTCTGGAGGAGCACGTTGTAAGGAGTCCTACCCTTCCTTTGGCTCTTACATTCTTTCCACCACCTTTTCTGCAAGCCTTGGAAGGTGTGATAGAGATATTGCAGTGATGAGCACTCCTCTGTCACTTCTTCCCAGCACCATGGTGCCTTCTCAATCATCCCAAAGTCACTGCCATCTGAAAAGAGAAGGTTCCCTACCAAAAATGAGAGTGCATTAATGTATGGGTATGAGCATTAAGGGAAGTGCTCACTGGGCAGTTTGGCGAGCATAGTGTATACGTTTAGCCAGACAGCAGCAGACGTTATGAACGTCAGATGCTCGGGCTACATTGCACTTCCAGCTTTTCATGGGCACTGGGGAACTGAAGTTGGGCTAGCAGGTTTTTGAGGAAGTTACTTTAACTGTTAAGCCATCTCTCCAGCCCAAAGCTGAGTTTTGTTTTCTTTTTTCCCCTGAGGTAGGGTTTCACTGTAGCTCAGGCTGACCTGAATCTCACTATGTAGTCTCAGAGTGGCCTCGAGTTCTCGGCGATCCTCCTACCTCTGCCTCCCAAGTGCTGGGATTAAAGGGATGTGCCACCACATCCAGCGAAGCTGAGTTTTAAGTATAAAGATTTTTGGAAAATTGTTATGAGCATTTATTTACAAATTCAGAAATAATGTCATTGTGAATTCTTCCTTTGGAGGACACAAGAAAATTAACCTCAGATACTCAAGTGACCAAAAAGGTAAAGACAGGAGACTTTAATCAACCAGTAGCTCCAAGATCTCAGAAAGAGGAAGGTTTCCCATCGCAGCACCAGTGTCAGGACAGTGAAGCTGAAGTCCTGTGATACAACACTATGGGAGTCCGCTGGCTGGGAGGTTCATGTGCATGATCTTTAGGCCCCTGACGCCTCTGCCTACTGGGGCGTCTGAATCATGCCTTCTGTTTGGCTTTAATTCTGACTCTTCGATGCAGGAGGCTGAACCGTTGTGCCACTCACTCTATCACTGTCATTAGCTTGTGCAAAGTTCGCCAGTTTCTTTCATTCCCCACTAACTCCAGTTTCCACGCCCCCTCCACCGTATCTCTGTGCCCTCCTGAACGCAAACATCTTGTTACTCACTGGAGACAGCATCTCACTATGTAGCCCATGCTGGCCTCAGACTTTCAGCAATCTTCCTGCTTCAGCTTCCAGAGTGCTGAGATTCTTTTAGAAAAAGAAAAAGAAATTAAGAATTGGGCTGGAGGGATGGCTTAGCAGTTAAGATGTGTTTGCCTGTAAAGCCAAAGGACCCAGTTTCGATTCCCCAGGAACCACGTTAGCCACAGGTACAAGGGAGCACACGCATCTGGAGTTCCTTTGCAGTGGCTGGAGGCCCTGGCACGCCCATTCTCTCCCTCTTTCTTTGTCAAATAAAAAAATAATGAAATATAAATAAAAAAGAAAAAGAAATTAAAACTTCAGAAGTCTCTTTCCCCCCAAGGAAGAACGTAGTCCAGCCAACTTGGCTCCTTCTGCAGCCACAGCCCCCGCCCAAGGACTCCCATTTGCAGAGCAGTTTCCCTCCCTCAAGGGACGCAAAAGCCTTCTCCCTGGCGGGCGCTCTAGCTCTCTCTCTGTCCTGGCTTCCCTGAGCTAAGGTGTGTTTCTCTCTCTGCTCTCCCATTTTGTCTTGTCTCTCTCCCTGCTGCATAAACTTTCCTTCCACTCTCTTCTGGTTCTTCTCACTGTTTTCTGTGCTTCTCAGTTTCCTCTTGCACTTTCCAGTTTGGCATTTCTCTTGCTCCTGTCCTGTGCACTTTTATTTTCAATTTGTGCAGCTTTCCTACTGATCTTCCTCCCAGCCCCTAGATAATTTTTATTTATTTGCAAGCAGAGAGAGGAGAGAGACTGAATGGATACATCAGGACCTTCTGCCCCTGCAAACAGACTCTAGAGGCATGTACCACCTTCTGCATCTGGATTTACATAGGTGCTGAGGACTCCAACTCTGTGCCCGTAAGCTTTGCAAGCAAGTTCCTTTAACCACTGGCCCATCTCCCCAGCAGCTTTTAAAAAATATTTTTATTTATTTTTTTGACAGAGATAGAAAGAGAGAGAGAGAGAGAGAGAGAGAGAGAGAGAGAGAGAGAGAGAAAGAAAGAACACCAGGGCCTCCAGCCACTGCAAACGAACTCCAGATGCGTGTGCCCTTTGTGCATCTGGCTAACGTGGATCCTGGGGAATCAAACCTGGGTCCTTTGGCTTTTCAGGCAAACACTTTAACAACTAAGCCATCCCTCCAGCACCCCCCCTTTTTTAGAAAGGGTTCCATGTAGCCCCAGCTGGCATTAAATTCACTATGTGGCTGAAGTAGACCTTAAGTTCCTCATCCTACCTATCTCATCTCCCAAATGCTAGGATAATAGGTATGCAACACCACATCCAGCTCTGTTGCTCACTCTACCTAGAACTCACTCTGTAGTCCCAGGCTCACTTGAAACTCATGGCAATCCTCCTGCCTCAGCCTTTTGAGGGCTGGGATTAAAACAGTGAGCCACTATACTCAGTTTAGTTGTTTGGCTTTTTTTGGAGGGGGCAGTGGGGGCAAGCTGGGGATTGAACACAGGACCTCATACATGTTCCCTGGGAATCTCTGTTTTCCTTTGCCTGTCTTCCTCCCTCTCTCCTTCCCTCCCTCTCTCCTTCCCTCTATGGCATCTCTCCAGAGTCTTGTGTAGTGTTGAGAAGCAGGCTTCTACCGCCCATCACAAAATGTCTGGGATAATTTCTCATATTTCTTCTTAGATGCTGCCTGCTTTCCTATTCCTTGGTAAACTGACCATTCAGCTTTCTCAACATGAAATTGCATTAATTATGAGTAGCTGTGGCATAATAAATCCGCCCTGCGGGGAGCAAGCAGTTGCCAGACAATGTGTATTTAAGACCTTCACATTTTATTCATTTATTTTTCATGGTAAGGTCTGACTCCAGCCCAGGCTGACCTGGAACTCCTACCTCAAAAAAAAAAAAAAAAAAAATCTGTTTATTTATTTATTTGAGAGAGACAGAGAGAAAGAGGCAGGCAGAGATGGGGTGGGGGGATGGACATGCCAAGGCCTCCTGCCACGGCCAATGAACTACTGACACATGCACTGCTTTGTACATCTGGCTTTACGTGGGCACTGAAAATTGAACCTGGGCCATCGGGCTTTGAAAGCAAATGCCTTTAACTACTGAGTTATCTTTCCAGCCACTTTGTTTTATTTATTTATTTATTTATTTATTTATTTATTTATTTATTTATTTATTTTTGGTTTTCTTGGTAAGGTCTCACTCTAGCCCAGGCTGACCTGGAATTCAGTATGTAGTCCTGGGTTGCCTTGAATTCATGGTGATCCTCGTACCTCTGCCACCCAAGTGCTGGTATTTTTACTTACTTTTTTTTTTTTTTTGAGGCAGGGGTGCACCACTATGCCTGGCTCAACTTCTTAATATGTTTGCTTGCTTGCTTTTTGAGGTAGGGTTTCCCTCTAGCCCAAGCTGACCTGGAATTCACTATGTAGTCACAGGGTGGCCTCGAACTCATGGTGATCCTCCTACCTCTGCTTCCCGAGTTCTGGGATGAAAGGCATGCACCACCACACCCGGCCCTTTTTGTCTTTCCTTCCTTCCTGAGAGGACCCTTTGTTACTGTAAACAAACTCCAGATGCATGCACCATTTTGTGCATCTGGCTTTATGTATGTGGGTATTAGGGAATCAAACTCTGGCTAGCATGCTTTGCAAGCAAGTGCCTTTAACTTCTCCACCATCCCCCCAGCTCTATGTACAATGCTTTATTCGTCCACTCTTCTATTTTCAGACACCTAGGTTGGTTCCATAATTCAGATACTATGGACAGTGCTTCAATGAACATTCATGTCCCAGTATCTCTGCCATGTGTTGGACTGGAGCCCTTAGGATAACTGTACGGGAGTGGTGTACTGGTTACTTCCTCATTGTTGGACAAAATCTCCGACCAGATGTAGTGTAAGGAAGAAAAGCCCACTGTGGGGAGGGCATGACGGGCCAGGAGCTTGACATTGCAGAGAGGTGACTGCTGGTCCTCAGCTAGCTTTCTCCTTCTTCTTCAGTGTGTAAGCATTACCTTTTGTTTTCGTCCTCACTAACATTAGTTATTTGTAGTTTTTAAAACTTTATTATTTTTTAAATTTATTTGAGACAGAGAGAAAGGAAAAGAGAGAGAGAGTGAGAATGGGCACGCCAGGGCCTCCAGCCACTGCAAATGAACTCCAGATGCATGCACCACTATGTGCATCTGACTTATGGGGGAAATGGAGAATCAAACCTTGGTTCTTAGGCTTCATAGGCATGCACCTTAACCGCTAAGCCATTTCTCCAACCCAGTATTTTTCTTTTTTTGAGGTAGAGTTTCTACATAGCCCAGACTGACTTGGAATTCACTATGTAGTCTAGCCGCAGGCTGGTCTTGAACTCACAGCCTACCTCTGCCTCCCAAGTGCTAGGATTAGAAGTGTGGGCTACTGTGCCTGGTTTGTGTTCCCCCAGCCTAGCTTCCTCCCCCGCTCCACTAGGTAGGGTCTCCCTGTAGCCCAGGCTGACCTGGAATTCACTATGTAGTCTCAGGGTAGCCTTGAACTCACAGTGATCCTCCTACCTTTGCCTCCCAAGTGCTGGGATTAAAGGCATGGTGCCCTGCTTTTTTTTAAAAAAATATATTTTATTTATTTGAGAGAAAGAGTGAGAGAGCATAGATATGCCAGGGCCTCCTGCAATGGCAAACAAGCTCCAGACGCATGTACCACTTAGTGCATCTGTCTTTTATGTGGGTAGTGGGGAATTGAACTGGGCCATCAGGCTTTGCAAACAAGCACCTTTAACTACTGAGCCATCTCTCCAACCCTGTTAATTGCTTTCTTTCTTTTCTCTTTTTAACTTAAAAAAAAATATTTGAGAGAGCAAGGGACAGAGGCAGAGAGAGAGAAAGGGAGGGAGGGAGAATGGGCACATCAGGGCTTCCAGTCACATGCTCCACCTTGTGCATTTGGTTTAGGTGAGTCCTGGGGAATTGAACCAAGGCTCTTTGGCTTTGCAGGCATATGCCTTAACCACTAAGCCATCTCCAGCCCTTATTTGCTTTCTTAATGATTGTCATCATGACTGGGGTAAAATGGATTTTTTTTAAAAAATTTTCATTTTTGGGGGAGAGAGGAGAGAATGGGCACACTAAGGTCTCTTGCCACTGCAAATAAGCTTCAGACACATGTGCCACTTTGTGCATCTGGTTTTCCATGAGTACTGGGGAATCAAACCTGCGCTGGCAGGCTTTTCAAGCAAGGACTTTTAACTTCTGAGCCATTTCTCTAGTCCCTCAATGTAGTTTTGATTTTAATTTTTCTGATGGCTAGTGAGGTTGAACATTTTTTTCATGTTTTCAAAAAATATTTTATTTGCAGAGAGGGTGAGAGAGCCTACCAGGACCTCTTGCTTTACAAATTAAACTCCGGACACATGCTCCACTTTTGTGAGCTTTAAGTGGGTACTGGGCAATTGAACCTAGGCCATACGGCTTAGCAAGCAAGCACCTTTTATTTATTTTTTTGTTTTGTTTTTCGAGGTAGGGTCTCACTCTGGCCCAGGCTGACCTGGAACTCACTATGTAATCTCAGGGTGGCCTTGAACTGACGATCCTCCTACCTCTGCCTCCCGAGTGCTAGGATTAAAGGTGTGCGCCACCACGCCCGGCTTGCAAGCAAGCACCTTTAACTGCTGAGCCATCTCTACTGTCCCATTGTTCATGTTTACTGGTAACTTTCTGTTATTTCAGTTATTTTTCCCCATCCTAAATCATCTGAGGACGGAAGCCGGTTCCGTCTAGGCCAGCTGCCCATTTTCCTGGGATTGAAACCACTCATTCAAGGCGGCCCCGCTAATAAGCGCAGCTTGTAACTCCAGAGCCCGGATCCCGCGGTGCCGGAGGCGTGAACTTGCCAGGGCTCTGGGCAGCGCACACGACAACGGAACCAATGTCGCTGGCCGAATGCGGGGGTGGGGGGGGGGTGGGAGGCACGCCGGAAGGGACATGCTGGGGGAGGCAGCGAGACAGAGCACCGGAAGGAGGAAAGCTGAGGTAGCCCCCAGGCCCAAAACCGGAAGAAGGTTCGACGAGGGCCTGGTCGAGGTCGCCCAAGGCACGCACGAGTAGAGGGGCGGGGCATGGGCCGGAAGAAGGCGGGGTCTGGGCGGGGTCGGCTCGGGCGCGGCCTACTTAAGACGCGCGCGTGTGACGGGGCTGGCAAGGCGCGAGCGGCCAGGCTGACGGAGCGCTTTCCTGCTTGCTGCGGGCCGGGCGAGGGAGGGCGGAGGGCGGAGGGCGGAGGGCGGAGGGCGGCGCGCATCTGGGCCTGCTCGCCGCGGGCTGGGCTCCCGGCCTCGGAGGCGTCCTGGCCGCCGGGGAGGTGAAGCCGGGTTCGGCGGGGCGGGCGGAGGGGCCGGGCCTCCTCGGCAGCCTTTTAGGGAGGTCCTGTCTGGGCTCGGGGTGTCTGAGGGGAAAGGAGGCCGCGGCCGTGGAGAGGCACCGCCACCTGCACCGTGCGGCTCCGCGGGCGGTTTGGGGGTGTGTGAATTAGAGCAAGCACATTGACAGCCCACCCAGGACTTGGCGTCCCCTCCTCCGCAGCGATGCACTGCATTCTAGGCCAGTCTTATTTAAAAACGAAAAAGACCTCACTGCTCAAATTAGAGGTTTTATTTTAAATTTTTGTAAATACCATTTCATGGTTAAGGCTGAGGTGAAGGGTCACCCCATGATGTGGAAAACGCTTTTTTCCTGTTAGTCGTCCCTTTAACTGTTACTCAAAATGTGGTTTGCACTTCTGAAAAGAAGAGCTTGGACGCCGTTGCTTGGTTAGCAGTTCTCAAAGTTCTGGAAGTATCCCTATATTGTAAAATTTGCCTGCGTGTAGGCTGTCTGTATTGCCTATTGCTTGTAGTTAATTACCCTAAGAGTACTGGAGTCAACGTATGTTGTCCTATACTGCCATGCACCATGAGATTTTTGAGCTCATTTCTGTGGAAGGGAATCTTAAAGTGGGTCTAGACTGCTGGCTGTGTCCTCTAGTTTGCTTTTGTACTTAAACTTATTTTTTCCCCTCTTCAGCCTCATCCGTTTCAATGGTGCAACTCTCTTCATCCCCTTTTGGTAACCAGTCACCTTCAGACCATTCAGAGGAGGGAAGTGAGGGGAATATGAAATCAACCAAGCTCCCAGTGAACCACACTCAGCATGGGGAAAACCCGCGGGCTATGAGCCCCCTGCAGTCTATCAGTTCTGCCTCGTCTCCTTCCCAGGCGTATGAGACCTATATTGATAATGGACTGATATGCCTTAAGCACAAAATTAGAAACATCGAGAAAAAGAAGGTAACCTTTTCTCCTGTGTACCCTGTAGATGCACGATTAAACCAGGGTTAAGGAGCTGACAAATTTCTTTATATCAAAGAACACAAGTTTTAATGAGAATCTGACTGACTTTGTGATTTATTTGGGGAACAGTTAACCAGGTTAAATACTTGCTTCATTTGTCAACATGGCTAAGTAGCAATATTCTTCATAGTAAAATACATGCTACTTTTGAAATACTTTTAAGTGATTAGTTCCTTGAGTGTAGTAAATGTTTTAACACAGCTTTTTTTTTTTTAAGCTTGTCTTTCTTGTGACTTTCTGCAGTAGATATTGCAGTATAAACTGCTGAAGTCATTGGAAGCTTTACCAGGAAATGTTTCAGCAATAATTTTTGGTTGGTAGGTACTGGTTTAAGGTTGGTTGAGAAAAGTATTGTAGGACATCTTTTAGAAAGACTTAAGTATTATCAATCTAATGGTACAGTAAATGCTGCTGTACAGATCCAAATCATTTCTCATTCCCTGAGTCATGTAGCCCGTGAAACAGTACTGCACTTGGTGCACTGTCTCATCTGATTTTGACAGTAACGCTAAGTGATCAGCTCTCTGGGATTTATACTCTGTCATTTGATCCAAAGATCTAGCTAAACCTTAGGAAAGTTGCTTTTAGTGCAGGAGATTTTTGAGAAGAGATTTTTTTTTTTTTTTTTTTTTTTTTGGTTTTTCAAGGTAGGGTCTCACTCTGGCTCAGGCTGACCTGGAATTCACTATGTAGTCTCAGGGTGGCTTCGAACTCTCAGCGATCCTCCTACCTCTGCCTCCCGAGTGCTGGGATTAAAGGCGTGCGCCACCATGCCCGGCTCGAGAAGAGATTTTTGAGTCTGGTTTGACTGTTTCAGAAACTAGGAAGTAAAGAAGGGCCAGTTGCTCATAGTTTCTCTGTGGCTGTCATCGTTTATCTTTTGACTGCATGCCGTTGATTACAAGTACAATAAGATGTGTTTGTGCCTGGGTCAGCATAAATCCTCCACCACTGTGAGAACAAGTGAACACAGGATCTATTAATGGAGATTCATTAGTGGCGTTTGTCAGGTGGGAAAGGTGCATGTATGTGTTCTGTAGTCCTGCTGAATAGTATAGTAATATCATTAATTTTGAGTACCTATTTGCTAGTACCTGTGCCTTTTTTTTTTTTTAATTTATTTTTTAAAGTAAGGTCTTGCTCTAATCCAGGCTGACCTGGAATTCACTATGTAGTCTCAGGCTGGCCTCAAACTCACAGCAATCCTCCTACCTCAGCTTCCTGAGTGCAGGGATTAAAGGCAGGCACCACCATGCCCAGCCTTTTATTATTCCCCCCCCCCCAGGCTCTGGGAACACATTTTTAGAAAATATTTGAGAGAGGGAGAGAAGGAGGGAGAATGGGTGCACCAGGGCCTGCAGTTACTGAAAATGAAATCCAGATGCATGTGCCACTTTGCGCATCTCGCTTACGTGGGTTCTGAGGAATCAAACCTGGGTTCTTAAGCTTTGCAGGCAAGCACCTTACCCACTGAGTCATTTCTCCAGCCCCTGGGAACACATTTTAAGAATAAAGACAATATGGAATAGTGTAGTTTTACTTTTCTTTCTTTTTTTTTTGTTTTTTTTTTTTTGTTTTTTCAAGGTAGGGTCTTGCTCTAGTCTAGGCTGACCTGGAATTCATTCTTTAATCTCAGGGTGGCCCCAAACTCATGGCAGTCCTACCTTAGCCTACCAAGTTCTGGGATTAAAGGCATATGCCATCATGGCTGGCCAGAATAGTATAGTTTTATGTCAGGATGATGGGGCTAATAAGTGTGATTCTTTTTTTTTTTTGTTGTTTAATTCCTTACATAGTAAATTTTTTATGAAAAGTAGCTTTACACTTTTTTTTGTGTGTTTTCAGGGTAGGGTCATACACTAGTCCAGGCTGACCAGAAGCTCTGTAGCTCCAGTGTGGCCTTGAACTCACAGCAGTCCTCCTACCCCAGCCTCCTGAGTGCTGGAATTAAAGGCATGAGCTACCACCAGGCATAGTGGCATACACCTTTAATCCCAGCACTTGGGAAGCAAAGGTAGGGAGATTGCCATGGGTTCAAGGCTGACCTGAGACTACCTAGTGAATTCTAGGTCAGCTTGGGCTAGAGCAAGATCCTACCTTGAAAAAAATGGGGGAAAAAAAAGGCATGTGGTACCACACCTGGCCAACATTTTTGTTTTCTTCCAGCTAGGTTTTCACTCTGTAATTCCAGGCTGCCCTCAAACTCACAGTGATCCTCCTACCTCTGCCTCCCAAGTGCTGGGATTAAAAGCGTGGGATACCATGCTTGACAATCTATACATTTTTATACTTCTATTAGAAAGTTTTGTTTTAGGGAAATGCCACACAACAGATAATGAATTAGTTTAGGCACGGAACTAGAGCAGAGCCAGGCAATCTTCATGCCACTGTTCTTGTATCATATTCCTTGTGAGTGGTGGTCGTGGGTAGTGTGGGTTATTTAGCAACAATCCTGACAGCTGCCCAGAAGATGCCAGTAATATGTCAGCTCCAAGTTGTGATAACCCTAACTACCTGTAGACATGCCCACATGTCTCTAGGAGGTAAAATTACCCCTGGTTGAGAACTAGGAGATTGGGGCATATGATTGACTAGGTAAATTCTTATGTGTTAAGTAGACATAAGTAGAAACCATTAAGAGAAAAAGAATATACTGTGTATGTAATTTCAGAGTAATTTTTTTTAAGATTCTGGAAAGAGAATTGTAACAGGCATATGGGTTAATGCCAGTCTTATTTGCTAGACATGCAGACTGGCTAATAGCAGCTGTGAAGTTCTAGAATTCTACAGATTTTGTGTATCTTGCTAACTTGTATTGCTTTTGGTTTTCCGAGGTAGGGTCTCACTCTAGCCCAGGCTGATGTGGAATTCACTATGATGTAATCTCAGGGTGGCCTGTACTCATGGTGATTCTCCTACCTTTGCCTCCCAAGTGCTGGGATTAAAGGCATGTGCCACCATGCCCAACTCATATTTCTTTTCATATGAAAATGTTCCCCAACAACTCTCAAGACTTTCATATGTTATTGATTTGACTCTTTCACACCTCTTGCTACACATATCTAAATCAAAAACCCAAGATGGGTGGGCGTGGTCAGCCTGGACCAGAGTGAGACCCTGCCTTGAAAAACAAAAAAAACGAAAAACAAACAAACAAACAAACAAACATGGTGGCATATGTTGCCTTTGTGCCCAGTTTTGGGAAATTCAGTCAGTGCTACTAATTTTTTTTTTTTTTTTAGTGCTACTAAATATTATGAGGATCCTTTTTTTTTTTCCTTGAGTTTAAATTTCAAATTATTTATTTGGTTTTTTGAGGTAGGGTCTTGCTCTAGCCCAGGCTGACCTGAAATTCACCAAGTAGACTTAGGGTGGCCTTAAACTCATGGTTATCCTCCTTTATGCATGTGTGACCTTGTGTGCATGCATCACCTTGCGCTTCTAGCTTACATGGGTTCTGGGGAGTGGAGCCTGGGTCCTTAGGCTTCTCAGGCAAGTGCTTTAACTGCTGAGCCATCTTTCCAGTCCCACCTTTTTGTTTTTTTTTCAAGGTAGAGTCTCACTGTAGTCTAAGCTGACCTGGAATTCACTATGTGATCTAAAGGTGACCTTGAACTCTAGGTGGTCCTCCTACTTCTGCTTCCCGAGTGAGTGCCAGCATTAAAGGTGTGCACCACCATGCCAGGCTCCACTTTTTTTTTTTTTAACTTTTTAACCTAATTTATTCATAAAGTTGAAATTAGCTAACAGGTAGCATTGAAAATACATCTTCAATTATACAAAACAGTGTAAGCTAGTCACACATTAATAATAAACTCAATATACTTCTAATA
The DNA here is from genome assembly GCF_020740685.1 of Jaculus jaculus. NCBI lineage: Eukaryota > Metazoa > Chordata > Mammalia > Rodentia > Dipodidae > Jaculus > Jaculus jaculus. Next base: position 789,377 of record NC_059123.1, read on the forward strand.
TAAGAAATTAGATGCAGCACTTGCTATGAAAAGCTATACCTGAGCAAAAATGAACATGTTTAGTCTAAGGCTCTGGCAGTTGACTACAGAATATCAATTGTTTTCAGTTATGTTCAAATACAAAAATAGCAACAATGTGGAAAGTTACATTCATCAGAGATTAGCATTTAAAATATACATGAGTAATAAAGTTAGCATTCAGAGTAGCCTCCACTCAGCAGTTCCATACCAGCCACTTGTGGGCAGTGAGCTCACCTTATCCAAAGAACAAAAATCAAACACAGGATAAAGAGAAAGTAAGAGATTAGGAGCAAAACCAAAAACCAGGAGTGTATACCCATACACTGTGAACAATCTGTGGCATTGGGGGGACAAATGATAAAACCAGTAGAACCTGGGAAGCCGAGTATCCACAGGCAGAAAGACTCGTGACCTGGACTTGGGTTTCTTCCAACTTAGGATGGATCTTTCTGCCCCCAATCAGTAATGAAAATACTTTTTAAAAATAGCTTCTGCCTTGGAACGGTAAGATTTCCAGTCCATGTTATACACTGAAATGTCTAGGATCAAGTTAGATGAGTGTCCTATGGGTGGAGCCTAAGATTCAGGACTTGAAAACATGCACGGCTCACAGCACATACTGCAGGCAGATGGAACAGTCACTCATGCGCTTGCTACACTCGGTGCACGTGACCGTGTACCCAAACTCCAACAGGACACAATCAATGATAGCATCCATGCAGATATGGCACAGACTGTTATCTTCCTCTTCCTGTAGCTGCAGCCATTCACCATATGACTTTTGGTTTTCTTCATTCTCTTTGCACAACCGGTTGACTTTCTCTACCAGCTCCCATTTTTCACAGCATCCAGAATAGTTGACAAAATTCCGAGCCAGGATTTCCTTCAGCTGGCTTATACTCATCGCTCCCACCTCTTCAAGGCTTGACAGGTCAGACAGGGAAGCTCTCACTCTCTTCTGAGCAAGCCCGAGCTTTTGCTCCTCCGACTTTTCATCATCATCTTTGTCCTCGTCATCTTCATCTTCTGTGTGTGTTGAAGCTATTTCCCTCTGTACCTGTGCTGATACACCTGATCTGAAGGTCCCATCTCTATCCATGTGCTCTCCTTGGAAGGAAGACACAGTACTAGAGGGACTGTATAATTTGAAAAAAATAAATGAAAAAGCTAGAAGACTGGGATTGTGAAGAATTCAGGCTGCTTGAGTCGAGATCATCCTCAGGGCCTAGTCCATGATGGCACACTACTAGATCTACCAAGTCTTCCTTCTCTTGACAAGTAGTACTTGGTATGTTTCTGAGGTACTGCCATAGGTCCTTCATTTTTAGAAACATCAACTGAGGGCACTGGAAGGCTGTCTCTTGCAGTAGGTGACAAGTAGAACATATACGGAGACTTTCTTGTAAGACTGAACAAACAGCAAAAATCCTTGCAATGACAACATACATGCTTCTTTCTAAAGACTAAAAGTGAAAGTCCACAGGCTTTGCAAGCTATATAAGTCCCTTCAGGAGTTGCTGGTAGATAGGTGGAAAAGTCAGAGCTTGTTGTAAAACTTTTTGCCTCCTGCAAATCCTGTCTGCTGGCCCCTGACAGCTCCAGTTCCCATGACTTCATTCAGCAGCCCATAGCAGGGAGCCCACATAGAGGTGTCACCCGCCTTCATGGCCGCGAACACCTCAGCTCTGCCAGTGAACTCTGCATCATAGCAGCTCCTGTTCACACAAACAACCTCCTTGGTCCCAGGCTGCGGCAAATGTGGAACCTCCCCCCCCCGCCCCCTTGGTTTTTCAAGGTAGGGTCTCTAGCCCAGGCTGACCTGGAATTCACTAAATATTTTCACGGTGGCCTTGAACTCATGATCACCTATCTCTGCCTCTGGAGTGCTGGGATTAAAGGTGTGTGCCACCATGCCTGGCCCACTTTTTTTTTTTTTTTTTTTTTTTTTTATATAGAGATGTGGATAGGCAGAGAAATGGGTATGCCAGGACTTCTAGCCACTGCAAATGAAGGCCAGATGCGTACAGCACCTCTCCAGCCCCTACAGCCTGCTCTACTTAGAGCTGAGGCTGCTGCACCTTTGAGGTGCTGGAGCTCAAAGCCAGCCTGGGTTGGGTGGGGGTTCTCATTTTCATTGGCCAGGCAACTGTAGTAACCAACAACTAGTGAATCCTAGATGCTGCCTGACTGACTCCACAAATAAAAAGACAGGACTGTTACTGCTTTGCTGTTTTTTTTTTTCCTTCTGACTTGTACTTACATATAATTGCTGTCTGCTTATAGTAAAATTCTCACAGAATGATACCTTCAAGAACCTTGTTTTTGTAGTGAATAATGTCAGTGTTTTCTGTCAGTGTGTGTGGAAGATAAAAAGGTTTTCTTTTGTAGCTCAAACTGCAAGATTACAAGGATCGCCTGAAAAATGGAGAGCACCTTAATCCAGATCAGTTGGTAAATGGTGTATTTCTTTGTCAGACCTTCCCTCTCCCTGTCCCTCCCTCCTCTCCTTTTCTCCCCTCCTCTCCTCTTTCCTTCCTTCCTCTCTCCCTCCCACCTTTCCTTCCTCCATTCTTCCTGTCTTAGCCTCCCACTAGCTGGGTTATAGGTGTGAGTCATCTCCTTAATCGGTAGGTACAGTTAAGACAGAGGCCAGGGCTGGAGAGATGGCTTAGTGGTTAAGCGCTTGCCTGTGAAGCCTAAGGACCCCGGTTCGAGGCTCGGTTCCCCAGGTCCCACGTTAGCCAGATGCACAAGGGGGGCGCACGCGTCTGGAGTTCGTTTGCAGAGGCTGGAAGCCCTGGCGCGCCCATTCTCTCTCTCTCCCTCTATCTGTCTTTCTCTCTGTGTCTGTCGTTCTCAAATAAATAAAAAAAAAAAAAAAAAAAAAAAAAGACAGAGGCCAAAGAGGAGATGGGTCTGTTATGTTTCTGAAATGAGTTTTTAATCTTTATTAGATCACATTGCTTGATTTTTCTGTTGCACCACTAGGTTGCATAGTAAAAATGTAGACTAGATCAGTTATATGTATTTAAGTTAAATTTATGATAGGATGGGTTGAAAGAGAAAACTCCAGTGTTCAGCTTTTTTACTGGCTTAATCTAAACCTGACACTTTTTGATTCTATATGTATTGTAACTTGCCTCAGATTTTTGAAGTTATTCTCCTTTAATTTCTTTCATTATTCTTCCCTACTTTAAATTATACACACACACACACACACACACACACACACACACATATAAATTTATTTATTTATTTATTTATTTATTTATTTATTTATTTGACAGAGAAAGAGGGAAGGAGGGAGAGAGAATGGGCACACCAGGGGCTCCAGCCACTGCAAACGAACTCCAGACACGTGCACCCCCTTGTGCATCTGGCTAATGTGGGTCCTGGGGAATTGAACCTGGGTCCTTTGGCTTTGCAGGCAAATGCCTTAACTGCTAAGTCCTTCCAGCCCCTACTTTTTTTAAGAGTGTGTGTTTATTTGAGAGAGAGAGAAAATGGGCTGCCAGGACCCCCAGCTACTGCAAATGAACTCCAGGCATATGCATCACCTTGTACATCTGGGGAACTGAACCTGGGTCCTTAGGCTTTGTAGGCAAGTGCTATAATTGCTAAGCCATCTCTCCGGCCCGAACTTTTTTCTTTTCTTTCTTTTTTAAAATTTAAGTGGGGTTTCTATCCCAGGCTGACCGGAATTCACTATGTAGTTTCAGGATGAACTCAAACTCATCACAATCCTCCTACCTCTACCACCGAGTGGTGGGATTAAAGGCATGTGGCACCACACCCGGCTAATTTTTTTTATGTTTTGGTTTTAAAATAACTTCTAAAAAATATTTTTATTTATAAGAAGAGAGAGAGAAGAGAGAGAGACACAGGATGAGTATGAGTGCTCCACTGTAAGCAAACTCCAGATGCAGCCAGGCAAGGTGGCATGTGCCTTTAATCCCAGCACTCTGGGAGGCAGAGGTAGGGGAATTGGCATGATTTGAAGGCCACTGTGAGATTACAGAGTGAATTCCAGGTCAGCCTGGGCTTGAGTGAGACCCTACCTTGAAAAAAGACCCTCCAGATGTATGTGCCACTTTGTATATCTGGCTTTATGTGGGTACTGGGAATCAAACCTGGGTAGTTAGGCTTTGCAGGTAAGTGGCTTAACTGCTGGCCATCTATCCAGCCATGATTTTTTTTTTTTGGGGGGGGGGTTTCAAGGTAAGGTCTCAACTCTTGCCCAGAATGACCTGGGATTTACTATGTAGTCTCGGGTGGCTTTCAACTCACCGCAGTCCTCCTTCCTCTGCCTCCTGAGTGCTGGGATTAAAGGTGTGCATCACCACGCCTGACTTCTAATTTTTAAAAATTTTCATTTATTATTTGAGAAAGAATGGTCGTGCCATGGCCACTAGCCTCTGTAAATGAACTCAAGATGCATGCACCACCTTGTGTATCTGGCTTATGTGGGTACTAGGGAATCAAACCTGGGTCCTTAGGATTTGCAGACAAGCCCCTTAACCACTGAGCCTTCTCTCCAATCACCACTTCTGAACCTCTTTTGTATTTAAATTTTTTATTTTTATTTATATGAGAGAGGGAGAGAGAATGAGAATGTGCATGCTAGGGCTTCCAGCTACTGCAAACAAACTCCAGATGTGTATGCCACCTTGTGCATCTGGCTTACGTGGGTCCTAGGGAATCGAACCGAGGTCCTTTGGCCTTGGAGGCAAGTGCCTTAATTGCTAAGCCATCTCTCCAGCCCCTTCCCCCAACCTCTTTTTGAGACAGTGTCTTAATGTATCCCAAACTGACCTGGAACTCACTCTGTAGCCCAGGCTAGCCTTTATAGTGAAATTTACACCTCAGCCTTCTCAGTGCTGGGATTATATGTGTGAGCTACCACACCTAGTTTTATGAATTTTTGTCTCTTATTTAAAAACTTTCAGGGTCTCAGTAGGCTAGTTCAGGCTGGCCTGTGACTCAATCTGTGGTGTGTCAGACTGGCCTGAAATTCACAATGGTCCTCCTACCTCATTTTACTGAGTGCTGGGATAAAAAGTGTGTGCTGCCATGCCCTGCCTAAGTAACTCCTATTTGGACATACCTGAGCAGAGATGGCCACAAAGTTGCTGTTTTTTTTTTTTTTAATTTTTTTTGTTTATTTTTACTTAGTTATTTGTGAGTGACAGAGAAAGAAAGAGGCAGAGAGAAAGGGGGGGAAGAGGGAGGGAGAGGGAGGGAGAGAGAGTGGGCTCGCCAGGGCTTCTAGCCTTTGCAAATGAACTCCAGATGCATGCGCCTCCTTGTGCATCTGGCTATAGTGGGTCCTGAGGAATTGAGCCTTGAACTGGGGCCCTTAGGCTTCACAGGCAAGTGATTAACCACTAAGCCATCTCTCCAGCCCAAAAGTTGCTGTTTTCTTACTCTGCTAGGAAGCAGTGGAGAAGTATGAGGAAGTGCTTCATAATTTGGAATTTGCCAAGGAGCTTCAGAAAACCTTTTCTGCACTGAGCCAAGATGTGAGTATGTTTTCTTTGCTTTCCTAAAACTAGTTTAACCACTGGTCTTGAAGAAAATGTCATTGTCCAAAAATAGTGTTTGCTTTCTCACCTAACACTATGCTGAATACTCAGTTTGGGAGGTTGGGGAAAATAGTTTTTGATATTTCTGCAATCTCAAAGGAACACAAAGGACATCTGAATATAAGACATTGTGAATAAAGTATCTAATGTGGATTTTTTGTTGTGTTGGGACCTTGTGCTTGGCAAGTATTCTGCTAATGAGCTGTATCCCTAGTCCTTCATTTTCATTTTGAGATGAGGCTTTACTAAGTTTCCCAAGTTGTCCTTGAATTTGCTTGGTAGCCCAGGGAGGCCTTGAATTTGTGATTCATGTCTCAGCTGGAATTATGGGCATGATTCACCATGCTAGGAACCATGCTATTTTAGATATAATACTTTTTCTCTTTAGATACGCTACTGTAAATTGAGTTTTTTGTTTATACTTAACATAGTTGTTTTTCCCCACTCCAATCTGTTAACTTTATTTTGTTTTGTTCTCTTTTACTATGATGAGATCTTTCATATCTTCTTGGTTGGATGAGTAAAAGTATATTTGTATAATACTTAAATTTCCCCATCTTCTCTCTCTCACCAAAGTTGCTCTATTTTTGGTGTATATATGGTGTTCTGTTCTTTTTAGATCTAAATATTTGTGCGTTGGAGGTACCTGTTTGTGTATTCATGTTCATATGTTTGAGTTTACTTGTGACCAGGTGGCCTGTGCATGTGTATCCATGTGAAGGGCAGAGGTTGATGCTTGGTGTCTTCCTCAGTTGCTTTCTACCTTATATTTTCTTTTCTTTTCTTTTCTTTTCTTTTCTTTTCTCTTCTCTTCTCTTCTCTTCTCTTCTCTTCTCTTCTCTTCTCTTCTCTTCTCTTCTCTTCTCTTCTCTTCTTTTCTTTTCTGTCTTTCTTTTTCTTCTGAAGTAGGATCTTACTCTAGCCCAGGCTGACCTGGAATTCACTATGTAGTCTCAGGGTGGCCTTGAACTCACGACAATCCTCCTACCTCTGCCTCCCAAGTGCTGGGATTAAAGGTGTGCACCACCATGCCCAGCTCTCTGCCTTACATTTTGAGATAAGATTTCTCACTGATTTGGACAGACTATCTTGAAGCAAGCCCCAGGGATCCTCCTGTCTTTGTACCCCCAGTACTGTGCTGCCATACTTGGTTTTTACATTGGTGCTGGGGATCTGAACTCAGTTCCTTATACTTGTGCATTAAATAATTTACCCATTGAGCCATGTTCCTAGCTCCACATTAAAAAAAATTTTTTTTTTAAATACTGGTAGTGGTGGTACATACCTTTAATCCCAGCACTCTGTTTATTTGTTTTTCTTTATATATATATATATATATATATATATATATTTTTTTTTTTTTGAGGTAGGGTCTCAGTCTAGCCCTGGAATTCACTGTGTAGTCTCAGGGTGGCCTCGAACTCACGGCAATCCTCCTACCTCTATCTCCCAAGTGCTGGGATTAAAGGCTTGCGCCACCATGCCCGGCTCTGTTTTTCTTAATATATTTTATTTATTTGTTTGAGAGTGAATGAGGTACAGAGAAAGAGGGAGAGGGAGAGGGAGAGAGGGAGGGAGGGAGGGAGGGAGAGAGAGAGAGAGAGAGAGAGAGAGAGAGAGGGAGAGAGAGAACGAGCGAGCATGAGAATGGGCATGCCAGGGCCTCCAGCCACTGCAAACACACTCCAAATGCATGTGCCCCCTTGTGCATCTGGCTTACGTAGGTCCTGGAGAATTGAACAGGATCCTTTCGTTTTGCAGGCTGTGAGTTGGAGGCCACGCAGAGACTACATAGTGAATTCCAGGTCAGCCTGGGCTAGAGTGAGACCCTACCTTGAAAAACCAACCAACCACACAAAAAAAAAACTAGACAAAACAAAGTTGGAAGCTATCTTGTTTGGCCCAGCAGCATTCTTTGTCTTCTTGCTTGATTTCTGTCCCTCAGTAGGGCTCTATCATTTTAAGTCATTGTTTAGAAAATAAAGTCTACCATTCAGTAGTACCATCCAGTGTCTTATTTTTTATTTTTAAATAATTAGATTTTTTATTGAGAACTTAAAAATATACTTTATTTATTTGAGAGAGAGAACGGGTGTACTAGGTCCTCTAGCCATTGCAAATGAACTCCAGATGCATGCACTGCCTTGTGTATCTGGCTTACGTGGGCAATGGCCAATCAAACCTAAGTCCTTAGGCTTCACAGGCAAGTGCCTTAACCACTAAGCCGTCTCTCCAGCCCTTTATTGAGAACTGTAATACGTGAACATACTGTAATTTGACCATATTCCCATCCCATTTTCTTTTTTGTCTCTTCTTCCCCACCTCATGCCACTTACCCACTTTCTAAGTAGTCCTTCCTCTGTTTTACTGTCTTACTCCTTTTGTCCTCCTCTATCCTCAGTGTCAAAATTGATGGGCTCAGCCATCAATTTAATCCCAGCACTTGGGAAGCAGAGGTAGGAGGATTGCCATGACTTCAAGGCCACCTTGAGACTACATAGTGAATTCCAGGTCAACCTGAGCTAGAGTGAGACCCTACCTCTAAAAACCAAAAAAAAAAAAATCAGGAAAAATAAAAGGGATGGGTTCAGGGGCTTAGGGGCTGGAGAGATGGCTTAGCTGTTAAGGTGCTTGCCTGTGAAGCCAAACAACCCAGGTTCTATTCCCCAGTTCGTGGGTAAGCCAGATTTACAAAGTGGTGCATTTGTCTGGAGTTTGTTTGCAGTGGCTGGAGGCCCTGACATACTGTATTATTCTCTCTTTCTATCTGCCTCTTTTTCTACCCTGTCCAATAAATAGATAAATATACAAATAAAATATTTAAAAAAATTGGTGGACTGAGAACAGTGCAATATTACAGAGATATTGGCAACCAGTGTGGAGTCATGAATGTATCTGTTTGTTCATATAGGGAGCACAGTACACCCAGAGTATTCACTGGCTGATGTGCTCTTTCAAATTAGTTCCCAACACTGGGGAGGCCGAGGTAGGAGGATTGCTGTGAGTTTGAAGCCACCCTGAGACTACATAGTGAATTCCAGGTCAGCCTGGACCAGATTGAGACCCTGCCTTGAAAACAATCAGTCAATCAAATTAGCCCTCAAGTGGAGAAGAAAAAGGCCTATCAAGTTTCCACTCAAATATGGAGAAAGGGGATGTCAGTGGCTTTTTATTTATTTACTTGTTTTTATTTTTAAATTTGTTTGACAGCGAGAGAGAAAGAGGCAGAGAGTGGAAGAGAATAGGCATGCCAGGGCTCCAGGCACTGCAAATGAACTCCAGATGCATGTGCCACCTTGTGCATCTGGCTTACATGGGTCCTGGGGAATTGAACTGAGGTCCTTTAGCTTTTCAGGCAAATGCCTTAACTGCTAAGCCATCTCTCCAGCCCTGTTAGTGGCTGTTGGGACTTCCTAAGTTCTGGTTACCTGAGACAAACCTGTTTATTACTCAGTGTCTTAACTGGAAAAGAAAGCAGGGTTAGTTTATTAGTCATGAAATTTTTCATTTAATTTCAGTGATTTGGGATTAGATCTTGTAACAGGAAATGCTAACATGAATGGTAGAGAGATGTAAATCTGTATGTATTTTAACAGCTACTGAAAGCTCAGAAAAAGGCCCAGAGAAGAGAGCACATGTTAAAACTTGAGGCTGAGAAGAAAAAGCTTCGAACTATTCTTCAGGTTCAGTATGTACTGCAGAACTTGGCACAGGCTCATGTGCAAAAAGACTTCCGAGGGGGCTTGAATGGTGCAGTGTATTTGTCTTCAAATGAACTTGACTACCTCATTAAATTCTCAAAACTGACCTGCCCTGAGAGAAATGAAGGTCTGAGGTAAGCTAGTGCAGTGCTTTTCCTGAAATTGAACATGTAGCATTTTAGAGAACATTAATTTGACTCAGGATGGAAAGCTTTCACAGGTTTGATACATTATCTAGAAATATGCCACTGTGAATGTTCTCCCGGTAACACATTTTATAAATCTTTTTTTTGTAAACAATTTTTGATCATCATTTTAACCCTAGATTAATATTAACTAATAACAGTTATAGGTATTCTATTTTTTTTTTTACTCTTTGCCTTCTTACTTGTGCTATATTTATAGGTAAATAAAAATGAACTTGGTTAGTATTGTTAAACTTTGAAAATGAGAATTACATGGTCTAAGAATAAATGCTTAGAAATGTATCTGATAACTTAAACCCTTGAAAAATTGGGGCTACCTAGCTTTTCCTTCCACTTGATATTTTTGTTTTGATGGAGTAAATCAGTTAAACAGGTCTTCCTGCTTTTGCTTGTTAAGTATGGAATGTTCCAACATTGTGTTTGTTAGCTGTGTTCATGCAGAGTCAAGAGTTCAGCTCTTGAAGTCAGCCTGGTGTGGGAAGCTAGGTTAATGAACTCAGTCACCCACAGAGAGGCACAACGTCTCCTACCTGGGCTGATGATTTGCTTCATTTTCACCTGTTTGTTGCTTTGTCTCACTTTGACAGGCTCAGGGAAAGGAGCTTGCTTAATTTGAAAACTTAGCTGCTCTCTTTGAAGTTAAAAACAGTTTGAGTGTTTCCATTCATTGCATTATTTCATCTGAGGCACACACTTGATAACTAATAACACTGAATTGGCAGCTATAAATTCTTGATCTATTCTTTGATAGTCATGTTTGGCAAAATCTTTAATTTGGTAATTTTATGGAAAAATTTTCACTTTTGATATCCATAAATGGGCATTTAATAAACTTTTATATAATTACATTTTTTCCAGGCATAGTGGCACACACCTTTAGTCCCAGCATTCAGGAGGCTGAGGTAGCTGGATTGCAGGGAGCTAAAGGCCAGCCTGGGGCTACAGAGTGTGTTCCAGGTCAGCCTGGGCTAGAGTGAGACACTATCTCAAAAACAAAACAAAAAATTTTTTTTTAATTTCAAAGGGTAAAAGGGCGAAATTAATGTATTTGTGTATTTTAACTGTTGGGTTATATTTCATACATTGCACTGTTCTGTGTGTCCATCTAAAGCCATTCTGTTCTGCTGCTGCTTTTCCTTGTCAGTGTCGAAGACCAGATGGAGCAGTCATCCTTGTACTTTTGGGACCTTTTGGAAGGTAGTGAGAAAGCAGTGGTAGGAACGACATGTGAGTTTTCTCTACTCTAGACTTAAACAGTAAATCCTAGAAGTTTAGCATGACATTGAGGGTCTAAACTGTATCAGTCCATCAGCTTACATGTCTCAGAATACCGTATTGATTGGGAGAATGATCCCTTTATTTCTGTTAAAAGTAGCTATTGTATGTTCCTACTATTTAAAATGGGACTAACAGAATTTTGATGTCAGTATGATTTGAGAACAGGAGCTAAGTAATATTGCTGACTTCAACACTAGCTTAATCATTTTGGAGTTTAGTTCTTTATTCTGAATGGTAGTATGTATTTTGCTTAAGAACCTTAAACACTTTGTTAATACCAAGGCTTATCTATAAGGCCATTGTAGGAACAGATGAGTGGTTTTATTAATCTGTTGATTATTGCAAACAACTAGCTAGACTTCATTAAGTATGAAGTTTGTAGCTTAGGATAATGAAAACTTAGTAGATGCTAATAAGCAGGTATGTCATTGGTTAATTTCTTTCTGTTTAGAAAATATTCAATTATGTGTAACTATCAAGATTTTAACTTTGTTTAAATTTAAATCACAAGTGAAAATTTATTTTTTGAGGTAGGCATGGTTAGAATGCATTTGTAGTCCAAGTTACTTAGGAACCTTCAAGTAGAAGGCTTGCATGAGTCCAGGAGTTTGAGGCCAATTTAGGCAAAATAGCAGATACTGTCTGGAAAAATAGGAAATGAGTTTTAAATAACTTCTAAAAGAATTTGGTACTTTGTTTTTAAAAACTAAATGTATGCTTACTCTACAGCCAAATAGTTCAAATTTTAGTACCCAAGAGAGATGAAAACTTGTGCTCATGCATGAATATTCATACCACATGTACTGGTCAAAGAGAGATGAAAACATGTGCCCATGCATGAATGTTCATACCACATGTACTAGTCCAAGAGAGATGAAAACACGTGCCCTTGCACAAATGTTCATACCACATGTACTAGTCCAAGAGATGAAAACATGTGCCCATGCATGAATGTTCATACCACATGTACTGGTCCAAGAGAGATGAAAACATGTGCCCATGCATGAATGTTCATACCACATGTACTAGTCCAAGAGATGAAAACATGTGCCCATGCATGAATGTTCATACCACATGTACTGGTCCAAGAGATGAAAACATGTGCCCATGCATGAATGTTCATACCACATGCACTGGTCCAGGAGATGAAAACATGTGCCCATGCATGAATGTTCATACCACATGTACTGGTCAAGGAGAGATGAAAACATGTGCCCATGCATGAATGTTCATACCACATGTACTAGTCCAAGAGATGAAAACATGTGCCCATGCATGAATGTTCATACCACATGTACTGGTCCAAGAGATGAAAACATGTGCCCATGCATGAATGTTCATACCACATGCACTGGTCCAGGAGATGAAAACATGTGCCCATGCATGAATGTTCATACCACATGCACTGGTCCAGGAGATGAAAACATGTGCCCATGCATGAATGTTCATACCACATGTACTGGTCCAAGAGAGATGAAAACATGTGCCCATGCATGAATGTTCATACCACATGTACTAGTCCAGGAGATGAAAACATGTGCCCATGCATGAATGTTCATACCACATGCACTGGTCCAGGAGATGAAAACATGTGCCCATGCATGAATGTTCATACCACATACACTAGGCCCCTGCCCCAGATTCACATCAGTAAATCATAAACAAAACCCAGAGGGATCTACTCAGCAGTTAAGGAAAGTAATGATTAGGACATGCAGCAGCATGGGTGAGTCTCAAAGTCGTTGTGCTTAGTGAAAGAAGCCAGGTAATGATGAGTACACACTGCATGATCTTATTTATGTGAGTTTCTAGGAAAGGTCATTGGTTGTCAGACAAGGGGACAAATTGCAGAATGGGCATGAGTGCTTTTTTTGGGGTTGGCAAGAATGCTCTCTAGTGTGTCTCTGGTGGTAGCAACATGACTATGTCTCTCTTGGAACTATGCATTTGCAATAGTGAATTTTTTGATTTGTACATAATACCTCAAAGCCAATTAAAACAAAGCTAGGTATGGTGGTGTATGCCAGCTATCCTAGCATTCACTCTGTCAAAACCAAACAAAACAAAAATAAATGAACAGAATACTGATTTTAAAAAGACAAAAAAGCTGGGCTAGGTCTCACGAGATTAAGGTAGGAGTACCTTTGTGAGTGTGAGGCCAGCCTGGCTATCAGAGTGAGATCCTGTTTGAAAAGACAAAATTGTCTTACCATTCCTGTAAAAGGAGTAATAGACCCACATCAAATATGGGTTGTCTACTTTGGGAATGGACATTTAAAATGAAGTATGTTTAGACCTATATATTGTAGTTTAGCAACTTTAATGTCATTATAAGTTTTTTCTTAGTAATCTAATGGCAACTTGTTAGGAGTGTCATATAACTCAAGAGTGAAATATGTATTTTTAAACTTTTAAAAATTTTATTTTGTTTGAGAGAGAGATTGGGCGCACCAGGGACTTCAGATCCAAATGAACTCCAGGTATATTTTCTATCTTGTGCATCTGGCTTACATGGATCCTTTGGCTTCACAGGCAAGCGCCTTAATTGCTAAGCCATCTTTCCAGATCAAGAGTGAAATCTTTTTTTTTTGTTTTTTGAGGTAGGTTCTTTTTGTGTGCCACCAGACTGGGCTCCCAAGAATGAAACCTTAATCAATGAATTTTGTAGTTTTAAAAATACTTAAGCTGAGGGCCGGGCATGGTGGTAGACGGTTTTAATCCCAGCACTCGGGAGGCAGAGGTAGTAGGATTGCCATGAATTCAAGGCCACCCTGAGACTGCATAGTGAATTCCAGGTCAACCTGGGCTAGAGCAAGACCCTACCTCAAAAAAAAAAAAAAAAAAAAAAAATTAAAATAAAAACTTAGGCTGGTAAACTGGGCCTGGTGGTATACACGTGTAATCCCAGCACTTGAGAAGCCAAGGCAGGAGATCACAAATTCATGGCCAGCTGGGGTTACTAAGTGAGACCCTTTACCCAAATATCCAACCAAAAAGATAAAAACCAAAACAAGTGTCTAGATGGAGCTTTCTGCTGGGGATGACTGAGAAGCTAGCTTTCACTTTTTCAGAGCCTCAGCTAACAAGAACATAGAGTGGCTGGTCATGTCTTGGGGACAGATGGTAAAAATGTGTCTTAGCTCAGGGAATGTGTGCTTTTGTGAGTCTTTGATGAGGATCTCTGAAATGTAGTCATTTTTCAAATAGAACAAGCTCAGAGAAACTTAATTTGGTGAATTTTGAGAGTTTAGTCTTTGTCTATATTGATTTATGAAGTAAAGATAAGCTACTTATTTACTGTCATTGAAACCAACAGTTTTGAGGTCTTCCCCATGTAGACTAACTATTGTATTGGCCAATTCTATGCAGGTAAAAATAGAATTCCTATTCCCCACAACTTGTGGTGAACTTTCAGGTTATATGGTAACTAAGTCTTAATCACTCTTTCTTAGACAAACACGTGAAAGATCTACTATCTAAACTGCTGAACTCAGGTTATTTTGAAAGTATCCCAGTTCCCAAAAATTCTAAGGAAAAAGAAGTATCCTTAGAGGAAGAAATGCTAATGCAATCAGAAAAGAAAAAGCAGTTACTGAAGACTGAATCTATCAAAGAGTCAGGTTTGTTATCATTTGTGAAATTCTTTAGTGGTTTCTTGTTTTCTTTCTTTTTTCTTTAATCTTTTTTTTTTTTTTTTTTTTGAGACAGGGTCTCATTGTGTATACCTTTCATTGTCCTGGAACTTACTGTGTACACAGGCTGGCCCTGAACTTTCTGCTATCTTCCTCCCTTTGTCTTTTGTGGGCTTGAAGTAGAGCTATGCACTGCTGAAGTAGCCAGCTTTGCATTGCTGGGATGAACATCCAAACCAGCAGAGTTGATAAGAGGAACAAAATTTACTTCAGGCTTACAGATTGAGGGGGAGGCTGGTTCCCATTCATAAATCAAGCAGAGAGAAAAACCACCAGCAGCCAGCAAACACCAAAAAAGCACTAAGCAGCAGGGTCCTTGCCCGAGCTTACATTGCTCTGCACATCTTTTGGCTGGAATAAGATATGTCCCAGTGACACCTTTGGGTTGGTTTCCCGGATCCACCCCAATGACACTTCCTCTAGCCAGGTGGCCACAAACTCTAATAAAACACTTTCTATGGAGGATATACATTCAAACCATCACAACTACCTTGCCTGTTTTTTTTTTTTTTTTTTTTTTGAGGTAGGGTCTAACTCTAGCCCAAGCTGACCTGGAATTCACTATGTAGTCTCAGGGTGGCCTCAAACTCAGCGATCCTCCTACCTCTGCCTCCTGAGTGCTGGGATTAAAGGCGTGTGCCTCCATGCCTGTTATTTATTTATTTATTTATTATCCTTTTCCTGGAGCAAGGGTCTCACTCTACCCCAGGTTGACCTGGAGTTCACTATGTAGTCTCAGGCTGGCTTTGAATTTAAGGCAATCCTCCTACCTAAGCCTCCTGAGTGCTGGGATTAAAGGCATCCACCACCATGCCTGACTTTAAAATTTTTGTTAGCATATAAAGAAATGGACTATATTAGATATTTTCATACATATATAGCATTATAGTTTATTCTTATTCACTCCCCTTAGTCAGCCTTCATCTGCCTTACCCCTCTTGGTGGTCATACTCCATTATAGTGGTTGAGTTTTTTACTGCATTTTTAAACCATTTTGAAATGGTTACCTTATTTTAGCTTGTTGGTTTCAATATAGAGGTCTTTACTTGTCACAAGGGAAGCCTTGGTTTAGAAAACATCTCTAACCTTTACAGAACAATTTTGTTTTTAAAGTTGGGACTGGAGAGATGGCTTAGTGGTTAAGGTGCTTGCCTCCAAAGCACAAAGCACAAGGTGGTGCATCTGTCTGGAGTTCGTTTGCAGCAGCTGAAGGCCCTGGCATGCCCATTCTTTCTCTCTCTCTACCTCTCTCAAATAAATAAAACATTAAAAAAATTTATTTAGGGCTGGGGGAAATGGCTTAGTGGTTAAGGCATTTGCCTGTGAAGCCTAAGGATCCTGGTTTGATTCCCCAGGACCCACATAAGCCAGATGCACAAGGGGGCACATGTGCCTGGAGTTTGTTTGCAGTGATTGGAGGCCCTGGTGCGTCTATTCTCTTTCTTTCTGCCTTTTTCCCTCTCTCAATTCAATAAATAAAATATTTAAAAAATTATTTGAATGAGAAAAAGGCAGGGAGCTGGGCCTCCAGCCATTGCAAACAAACTCCATATGCATATGTCACCTTGTGTATCTGGCTTACCTGGGTACTGGGGAATCAAATTTGGGTCTTTAGGTCTCTCAGGCAAGTGCCTAAACTGCTAAGCCATCTCTCCATCCCAGTATTTTATTTGAGAGAGAGAAGGGGGGATAGGGAAAGAGACAGAGAGAGAATGTACATGCCAGGGTCTCTAGCCCCTGTAAACAAACTCCAGATGCATGCACCACCTTATGCATTTGGCTTAATATGGGTGCTGGGGAATAGAACCTGGGTCTTTTGGCTTTTCAGGCAAGACAGGCAAGTTCCTTAACCTATAAATAATCATTTTTTAAAGTTCTTTTTTTTTTTTGTTTGTTTTCAAGGTAGGGTTTCACTCTAGCTCAGGCTCTCCTGAAATTCACTATGTAGTCTCAGGGCGGCCTTGAACTCATGGTGATCCTCCTATCTCTGCCTCCCAAGTGCTGGGTTTAAAGGCTTGTGCCACCACTTCCAACTTTTTTTTTTTTCCTCGAGGTAGGGTCTCACTCTAGCCCAGGCTGACCTGGAATAAACTCTGTAGTCTCAGGGTGGCCTTGAACTCCTGGTGATCCTCTTACCTCTGCCTCTCTAGTGCTTCCTTTATCTATCTTTTAAGTGCTGGGATTACAGGCATATAAACCATAACAGTGTCAGAATGAACTTCATAGAAACATTAGTTTACATTGTGTTGCAAGAGAACATTAGCTTAAAAAAAGACATTTATGAGGCCGGGTGTGGTGGCACATGCCTTTTAATCACAGTACTTGGAAGGCAGAGGTAGGAGAATTGCCAGGAGTTCAAGGCCACCCCGAGACTACAGAGTGAATTCCAGGTTAGCCTGAGTTAGAGTGAGACCCTACCTCCAAAAACCAAAAACAAAAAGACAAAAAAAAAAAAAAAAAGCCGTATTTGGAATTTGTATGAATCTCTGTCAAAGTATAGTAGGATAGTTTCACTTAAAATTATGATTTTATTTATTTATTTTCAGAGAGAGGGTCTCACTTTAGCTCGGGCTAACCTGGGATTCACAATGTAGTCTCAGGGTGGCCTTGAACTCATTGATCCTTCTACTTCTGCCTCCTGAGTGCTAGGATTAAAGGAATGTGCCACCATGCCCAGCTAAAATTATGTTTTTAATGTAAGTTATAGTAGAGCCCAGTATGTTATTAGAAAAACATACATAACTGAAGACGAAGCTGTGGCTGTAGGGGAAAAATTGGTAAAATTAGGAAATAAACTACTTAATTAAATCTTTTTCATTTTGAGGTATGGTCTTGTTCTAGTCCAGGGTGACCTGGAATTCATTATGTAGTCTCAGAGTGGCCTTGAACTCATGTGATGCACTTACCTCTGCCTCCTGAGTGCTGGGATTGGAGGCTTGTGCCACCACTCCTGGCTAACTCAATCATTCTTTAAACAATTTAATTATGAACTTGACTGTAAAAACAGATCAGTTCTTTGTCCAATTTGTCTCATGCTGTCCTCCTATATCCCCTTTCCCTCATACCCATTCCACTGAGGAATATTGTAAACCATTTTCTTATTTTTTTTCTCACTTTTTAACATTTTCTATGATTATAAAAAATATCCCATGGTAATACCCTCCTTTCCCCCCACCTTTCCCCTTTGAAATTCCATTCTCCATCATATCCCCTCTCCATCTCAGTCTCTTATTTTGGTGTCATGATCTTTTCCTCCTCTTATGATGGTCTTGTGTAAGTAGTGTCAGGCACGGTGAGGTCATGGATATGCAGGCCATTTTGTGTCTGGAGGAGCATGTTGTAAGGAGCCCTACCCTTCCTTTGGCTCTTACATTCTTTCTGCCACCTCTTCTGCATTAGACCCTGAGTCTTGGAAGGTGTGATCAAGATGTTACTCAGTACTCCAGTCACTTCTTTCCAGCACTATGATACCTTCCTTCTGAGTCATCCCAAGGTCCCTGCCATCTGAAAAGAGAAGATTGGGTATAAATATTAAGAGAAGTGCTTACTGGGCAGTTTGATAAGCATAGTATATACACTTATCCAGACATCAGCAGATGTTACACCCTTAGGGCTCATGACTACTCGTTTTAAGTTTTCAATATCAGAGATGTATTCCCCCCCTCCCATTGAGTAGGCCTCCAGTCCAATTGGAGGGCAGATGGTTTCCACCATGACAGATGTGCCACTATTGCACCCGTTGGCTCATTTGGCCTGGCTGGTCAATTATAAGGCTTGCAGTGTCCACTGTTGAGTATCTTCACTGGTGGTATCTCTTTCTCCCATTGAACTGCATGTAGAATGGCTTCTTCCAGCTTTCTGTCAGCTGGTCTACATGGAGGAGGTTATCAGCTCAGTTCCAGCAGGATTCTCAGTGGCCTTGCAGCCCAAGTATGTGGAGTCTTCAGCAATAGGGTCTTACCGATTCCTGGTGGGAAACTTTTTTTTTTTTAGGTAGGTTCTCACTCTAGCTCAGGCTGACCTGGAATTCACATTTCACTGGGTAATCTCAGGGTGGTGTTGAATTCACAGCAATCCTCCCCTCTGCCTCCCAAGTGCTGGGATTAAAGGCATGCCACCAGGCCTGACTTTTTTATTTTTATTTTTAAAAGTAACTTATTTGAGAGAGGGAGAGAGAGAGAGAGGCAAAGGCAGATAGAGAGAATGGGCATGCCAGTTCTTTTTAGCCATTGAAAAGAAACTGGATGGATGTGCCACCATGTGCATCTGGCTTTACCTAGGCAATGGGGAATTGAATCTGTGTCCTTTGGTTTTCAATCAAGCGTCTTAAACACTAAACTAACTCCCTAGACCAAGTTTTTTTTTTTTTTTTTGACAAGGTTCTCATGTAGACTGGGCTGCCTTTAAGCTTTCAGTCTTGATGTGTTTTTAGACTATAGGCCACCATAGTTACTTGGAGAATAAATATTTTGTTTCATTTATTTATTTGGTTTTTTTGAGGTTAGATCTCACTTGAGCTCAGGCTGACCTGGAATTCAGTCTGTAGTCACAGAGTATCCTCAGTCTCACAGTGACCCTCCTACCTCTGCCTCCCAAGTACTGGGATTGAAGGTGTGTATCAACTGTACCTGGCTAAATATTTTTTTTTCAAAAGTTTATTTTTATTTATTTAAGATTGACAGAGAGAGAGAGAGAATGGGCATGCCAGGGCCTTCAGCCACTGAAAACGAACTCCAGATGCATGCTCTACCTTGTGCATCTGGCTTACGTGGGTCCTGGGGAATTGAGCCTTGAACCGGGGTCCTTAGGCTTCACAGGCAAGCGCTTAACTGCTAAGCCATCTCTCCATTGGCTAAATATTTAATTTTTTGAAAAATACTTTTATTTTTTTGAGAGGGAATGTGAATGGGCATGCAAAGGTCTTTTATTGCTGAAAATGCACTACAGATGGTTGTGGTACTTTGTGCATCTGTCTTTAGGTGGTTGCTTAGAAATTGAACCCTGGGCCAGGTGTGGTGGCGCATGCCTTTAATCCCAGCAGAGGTAGGAGGATTACTGTGAGTTCAAGTCCACCCTGAGAGTACATAGCGAATTCTAGTAAGCCTAGGCTAAAGCAAGACCCTACCTCAAAAAAAAAAAAAAAAAAAAAAAAAAAGAAAGACATTGAGCCGGGCGTGGTGGCGTACACCTTTAATCCCAGAACTAGGGAGGCAGAGGTAGGAGGATCACCATGAGTTCGAGGCCACCCTGAGACTACATAGTTAATTCCAGGTCAGCCTGGACCAGAATGAGACTCTACCTCGAAAAACCAAAAAAAAAAAAAAAAAAAAGTGAACCCTGGGCTGGCAGGTTTTGTAAGCAAGTGGCTTTAACTGCTGAGCAGTCTGCCCAGCCTTAAACAGTTTTATGTATATTTATAAAATCTTGTTTTGTTTTTTCAAGGTAGGGTCTCACTGTAGCCCAGGCTGACCTGGAATTCACTATGTTCTGTAGTCTTCAGATTGGCCTCAGACACATAGAGACCCTCCTACCTCAGCCTCCTGAGTGCCGGAATTAAAGGTATGTTCCTCCATGCCCTGCTAAAAAATGCTCTCATTAAAAAAAATTTATTTTATAAAATATTTATTTGTAAGCAGAAATAGAGAATGGGCATGCCAGGGCCTCTAGCTGCTGCAAAAAGACTCTGAGATATATACGCCTCTTCATCTGGCTTTACATGGGTACTGAGGAATTGAACTCAATTCATTAGGCTTTGTAGGTAAGTGCTTTAATGGCTGAGCCATCTCTCCAGCCCTAAAAATACTTTGATGTGCAGGAGAAAGAATGACCATGATGGACAGTGCCTAAGCTACTTGATATTACAAACTCTAGATACATGTACTGTTTTAGCAACTGGCTTTACGTGGGTACTGGAGAATTGAACCCTGTCCAGCAGAGTTTGCAAGCAAGTGCCTTTAACTGCTGAAACATCTCTTCAGCCTGAATAGTCTAATTTTTAATTAAGAATAAAATTTTAGCTGGGCGTACTGGTCCCCACCTATAATCCTAGAACTCAGGAGGCTGAGGCAAGAGGATCATGAGTTTGAGATTAGCCCCAGATATATGATGGGGGATTGGATAAATGGCTCAGTGGTTAAAATCACTTGCTTACAAAGTAGACTGATTAGGTTTGATTCCCCAGTTCCCACGTAAAGCGAAATGCACAGTAGCTCATGTGCTTGGAATTTATTTTCAGTGGCAGGAGGCCCTGGTGTATCCATGCTTACACAAGTGCTGTGTCTCTTTCTCTGTTTTTTTTTTTTCACAAATAAATAAATAAAATTATTAAAAATACTTCATAGGGCTTGGGAGATATCTCAGCAGTTAAATGTGCTTGCTTGCAAAGCTTGCCTACACAGGTTCAGCAACCTATCTAAAGCCAGAGGTATAGAGTGGTAAATTATATCTAGAGTTGTAAGAAGCCCTGAAGTGCTCAGCCTCTCTCTCTCTTTGTAGATAAACTGTTTTAAAGTAAATTAATTTATTTTTAGGCAAAACTTGCCTTTAGTGTCTCTTGTAGAAAGGTACTAGTTTCACTTAAAATTTGCCCAGAGCATTTGTGTGTTTCCTCTTTCTTTGTCTTTTTCTCTTACCCTTCTGTTTTGGGGATTAGTACTGGGCATTGAACATACTGGGTAAGTGCTCTACCATTGAGTTATGCTCCCCAGACACTCCACATGCTTTTGTGCAGCATTTAGACTAGTCTTGCTATGAATATATTTAATGGTATTAATCAGTCTAAAGTCTTGGAATTTATCTTGTATTTATTTAATAATCTTTTGTTTTACAGAGTCCCTTATGGAACTTGCACAGCCAGAGATACAACCACAGGAGGTGAGAGAAAGATTCTTTGCTGGAATTGATTGCCATTGTAGAAATGCTATAGTTGGGGGCCAAGGCTCAGGGTGGCCTTACTGAGCCTGAATCTTGCCTGTGTAGTGCATTAGCTTAGTGACTGGCTGGATGGTGAGCCAGCATGCCTGTTTTCCTCTGTGTAATGAGGCTGATGATGGTGTCTGTTCCCTGACATTATTATAAGTGCTAAAGGAGTTATCTTAATTTACTCAGAATTTGGCCTGCTACATAGTAACTTGTTCCATGTTAACTTCTGCTGTCTTTGACTCCTGTTAGAAATTGTGTTTTTTTTTTTTTTTTTTTTTTTTTTTTGTTGTTGTTGTTTGTTTTTTCAAGGTAGGGTCTTGCTGTAGTCTAGGCTGACCTGAAATTTATTATGTAGTCTCAGGCTGGCTTTGAACTCACAGTGATCCTCCTACCTCTGCCTCCTGAGTGCTGGGATTAAAGGTGTACACCATGCCTGACTGAATCTCTTTTTTAAATTTTTTTATTTAAAAGTAGATGAGAGAATGAGAATGGGCATGCCAGGGCCTAGTGCCATTGCAAAAGAACTCCATACACATGTGCTGCTTTGTGCATCTGCCTTTATGTGGGTACTGGCGAATCAAACCCAGGCCTTTAGGCTTTGCATGTAAGTGTCTTCAACCACTGAGCCATCTCTCCAGCCCTTAGAATTTTATTTTTTAAAATTAATTAATTTTTATTTGAGATAGGAAGAGAGAGAAAATGGGCATACTAGGGCATCTAGCCACTGCAACTGAACTCTAGGCGCATGTGCCTTGTGCATCTCACTTATGTGGGACTTAGAGAAATGAACCTTAGGCTTTGTAGGCAAATGCCTTAACCACTAAGCATCTCTCCAGCCCTGTTTTTTATTTTTATTTTTATTTTTAATTTAATTTTTTTTTGTTTTTGGAGGTAGTGTCTTTCTCTTAGAGTAACCTTGAACTCACATGCCTGGCAGAATTTTTTATTTTTTTATTTTAATTTTGAGGTAGGGTTTCACTCTAGCCCAGGCTGACCTGGAATTCATTATGCAGTCTCAGGGTGGCCTCAAACTCATGGTGATCTTTCTACCTCTGCCTCCTGAGTGCTGGGATTAAAGGCTTGCACCACCACTCCCATCTAGATTTTTTTTTTTTTTTTTTTTTTTTCTGAGGTAGGGTCTCACTCTAGCCCAGGGAATTTACTCTGTATTCTCAGGGTGGCCTTAAACTCACAGTGATCCTTCTACCTCTTCCTCACTAGTGCTGGAATTAAAGGCGTGTGCCACCATGCCCAGCAAGTTTTTTTATTTATTTGCAAGAAGGGAGAGTGTGAGGGGGGAATGGGTGCACCAGAGTCTCTTGCCCCTGCAAATGCATGCATCACTTTATGCCTCTGGTTTTATGGAGATACTTGGGAAATCAAGCCCAGATCATCAGGCTTTACAAGCATATGCACTGAGCCATTTCTCCAACCCCCCATTAGAATTTAAAGTTGAATAAGTCAGACGTGGTTCTACACACCTTTATTCCCAGGACTCATGAGGCAGAGGTAGGAGGATTGCCATGAGTTTGAAGCCACCCTGAGACTCCATAGTGAATTCCAGGTTAGCCTGGGCTAGAGTGAGACCCTACCTTGAAAAAAAAAAGTTCTGCCAGGCATGTGAGTTCAACGCCACCCTGAGACCAGGTCAGCCTGGGCTTGAGTGAGACCCTACCTTGAAAAACCAAAAAAAAAAGAAGAAAAATTTGTAGATGCTGAAATGAGTGTTTAGAGAAATAAACAGCCAGTGTAATAGATATGTTAGGGACATAAATGCAGGAAACAGATCTAAACAGTATGCCGTCCTGTAGTTGAACTGTCCTTAGCTGTAACTTAGAAGGGAGTCCTGTTAATGAAAGGGCTGGCAGAGGCAGAATGGCCTTGGTAAGAGGGACTCCATGAATCATGAGGCACCATAATGTGTGTAGTTCTTGCCAGTCTCAGGTGATCCTGCTGCCTTTTTTCCCCCTTTTAAATCTTATTTTAGAAGTTTTAATTTATTTGCATGTCTGTTTCTGTGTGTATGGGCACACCAGGGCTTCTTTTTGCTTTCAGAGCTCCCCGGACACTTGTGCTACTTTTATTGCTTTGTGTGAGTGTCTTGGGAATTGATCCTGGGCCTGTAAGCTTTGCAAGTAAGCACCTTTAACCATTGAACTATCTTTCTTGCTCTGAGTTTGCTGCTTTTGAAGTGTCAAAGTTGTATTTCTGTTAATTAAGGAAAAGGGAACAAAGAAGTTAGTAAATTTCTTCAAGTAGAATGAGGATGACTTTGATGTCAGCTCAGTGGCTCAAATTGATGCACCTAGGAATACTAATTACATTGAACAAGTACTTTTAAGGTTGTCTACTCAAGTACATTATTGCTTTGGTTTAGTTTCTTAACAGACGCTATATATCAGAAATAAATTACTCAAGCAAACAAGAAGAACAATCTTGGGAAGGAAATTATGGTAGGAAACCAAGTCTTCCCAAATGCTGGGATATGCTTCCTGAAAAAGGTGATGAAAAGAAGAAGCCGGAATCCTTGGTGTCCTGGGAGTCTCCTGCTAAGTACCAGGAGGTCTCCTTAGAGCAGAGAAAACTCAGGTCGACTTTGCAGGAAGAGCAGAAGCAGCAGGTCTCCCCGCTGCCTACCAGCCAGTGGAAGCAAGAGCCTCCCCAGTCCAGAAAAGGAGGTATCCAAGAGGAGCAGAGCACTCCGGAGACACCAAAGCCATGGACAGCTCAGCTGCAAAAAGAAGGTCCAAAGAAGCCGCCACCCGTGTCCTGGGCTTCTGTGCAGTATGAGCAGAATGTCAGCAGATCTTGGACTATTCCCACATGCAGGGAACAGGACTTGACACAGCCAGGGACTCCAAAGTCCTGGGAAAACAATATGGAGAGTCAGAAACAGTCCTTAGCACTGCAGTCCCAGATTTCTCCGAAGTCCTGGGAAGTAGCCACAACAGGCCCCTTTCCAAATGACCAGCTCCTGCCCAGGAAGTTTAATTCAAAACCCAAAGATGTGAGTAGATTGTCATATTGTAGTCTCTTGTCAGTGGAGGAGTAGTAAAGGAGATGTGGTGATAACTGTTTAGTTCTCTTGAAAAAATGGGAAATTTGGGCTGGAGAGATGGCTTAGCAATTAAGGCACTTCCTTGCAAAGCCTAAGGACCCAGGTTCGATTTCTTAGTACTCATGTAAGCTAGATGCACATGGTGACACATGTGTCTGGAATTTCTTTGCAATGGCTAGGGGTGCGCTCATTTTCTTTCTCTGTAGTAAAATAAGTGAAAAATTTAAAAAAGGGCTGGAGAGATGGCTTAACGGTTAAGGCACTTGCCTGTGAAACCAGAGGACCCAGGTTCAGTTCCCCAGTATCCACATAAGCCAGATGTACAAGGGGGTGCATGCATCTGGAGTTCATTTGCAATGGCTAGAGGCTGTGGTGCACCCATTCTCTTTCTCTGTCTCTTTCCTCTCTCTCTGCTTGCAAATAAATAAATAAAAATTTAAAAAAATTAAAAAAATTTTGAAATGGGAAATACACTACTAAAAAATTACCTAAGAGAGAGCCAGGCATGGTGGCATACGCCTTTAATCCCAGCACTTGGGAGGCAGAGGTACGAGGATCACTGAGTTTGCGGCTACCCTGAGACTATGGAGTGAATTCCAGGTCAACCTGGACTAGAGAAACCCTCCCTCGAAATATTAAAAAATAAATAAGAGAGATAGAGAGAGAGAGAGATATGAGAGCATGAATGGGTTCACCAGAACCTCTTGCTACTGCAAACAAACCCCAGATGCTTTTGCCATTTTGTATGTCTGGCTTTATGTGATTACTGGGGAACTGAACTCTGGGCCCAGCAGGCTTTGCAAGCAAGGACCTTTAACTGCTGAGCTGTCTCCTTATCCCCAGCATTTATACACTGCTTCTTGTTTGGTTCTGTCTTATGGAATATTTTACAGTTACTTCTCTTGGTTTTTCAAGGTAGGGTCTCACTGTAGCCCAGCTGACCCGGAATTCACTCTGTATTCACAGGATGGCCTTAAACTCAGGGTGATCCTCCTACTTCTGCCTCCCTAGTGCTGAGATAAAAAGGTGTTATTTCTTTTTTTGAGACAAACATCTCATTTGTAGCATAGGCTGGCCTCAAACTTATGATCCTCTGGTCTCAGCTTTTTTTAAAAATATTTAAATTATTTATATTATTATTATTATTATTATTATTAAAATTTTTGGTTTTTCAAGGTAGGGTTTTACTCTAGCTCAGGCTGATGTGGAATTCACTATGTACCCTCAGAGTAATCTCGAACTCACGGTGATCCTCCTACCTCTGTCTTCCAAGTGCTGGGATTGCTGTGAGTTCAAGGCCACCCTGAGGCTATATAGTGAATTCCAGATCAGCCTGGAGTATGACCTTGAAAAAACCAAAACCAGAGCAAAAAAAAGAAAAAACCCAAAAAACTCAATTTAATACTTAATAAAGCTATTTAGAAAACCAAATTTGAAAGCTTGGTGTGGTGATGAATGCCTTTAATTCCAGCACTTAGGTGGCAGAGGTAAGGAAGATCACCATGAATTCAGGACCACCCTGAGACTACAGAGTGAATTTCAGAATTTCAGATCAGTCTGTGCTAGAGTGAGACCTACCTCAGGAAAAAAAAAAAATTCTAGAACCTTTACCACACTAAACTGTTGATAGCTTGCTGTTTATATTAATTAATTAGTTATTTAATTAATTAATTATGGTAAGGTCTCACTCTACCCCAGGCTGACCTGTAATTCACTCTGTAGTCTCAGGGTGGCCTCCAACTCACAGCAATCCTCCTACCTCTGCCTCCGAAGTGCTAGGATTAAAGGCATGTGCCACCATGCCCAGCTGCTTGCTGTTTATTGGATAGAGTTTAAAACCAGGGATGTTTAGTTGGAAAGGTTAAAATTCAAATTTAATTTGCTTTTATGGCATAGACAACATTGTTATCAGAGTGCCAGAATCAGTAATTTACAGGAGACTTCTCTGTGTAAAGCAGTGTCTGGTGATCTTGGTTGTCTAGAATGTGGAGAGGGAGAGAGAAAGTCAATAGCAAAATAAGATTCAAAGGACTAGATGACATGGAGCTAATCACCAAAACTCATGCTTTCCTCCCAAATATATATATTGGCTTTTCAAGGTTGGGTCTCCCTATAGCCCTTTGTGTATTCACTTAGGGTCTATTAATTTATCTGATATGTTTGATAAATTTTGTGACTTCTCCTTCTGTGTAGAAGAGATACTGATAGTGATAAATTCAAAGTGTATAGCAGTTTTAAGGACTTTATCATAAGAGCTCATCACTTATGAATAGTAGTATCTCCTGCATGTTCTTTTTTTTATTTTGTTTTGTTTTGGCTTTTCATGGTTAGCATTCACTATGTAGTCTCGGGGTAGCCTCCAACTCACAGTGATCCTTCACCTCTGCCTCCCAAGTGTTGGGATTAAAGGCGTGTGCCACCACTCCCGGCCCCCCTCCCAACTGCTCTTAAAAATTCAATAAAATACAATAAAATACAATAATGGTATTTTCTCAATTCTAGTGTGTGTATATATGGATATATAAACAGATATAAGATGTATATATTTATAAACATCTTTTTTTGTGTGTGTGAGGTAAGGTCTCACTCTAACCTAGGCTAACCTGAAACTCACTCAGTAGTCCCACGCTGGCCTTGAACTCACAGGGATCCTCTTATCAGCCCTAGCTTAAATATCTTAACATTTGTGAAATCTGTTGTATCTTAAAAATGGAATATATGAGCCGGGCGTGGTGGTGCACACCTTTAATCCCAGCACTCGGGAGGCAGAGGTAGAAGGATCACCATGAGTTTGAGGCTGCCCTGAGACTACATAGTGAATTCCAGGTCAGCCTGGGCTAGAGTGAGACTCTGCCTTGAAGCCCCCCCCCCCCGCAAAAAAAAGAAAGGGGGGTATATACTTAATATGGTGGTAGTAATTTTTGTCCTCGTGAGAAGACAAATCACTGATAACTGTTATTCACTGGAGTTTTTGGTTTTTCAAGGTAAGGTCTCACTCTGTCTAGGTCAGGCTGACCTGGAATTCAAGGGTGGCCTTGAACTCACAGCGATCCTCCTACCTCTGCCTCCTGAGTGCTGGAATTAAAGGCGTGCGCCACTACACCTGGCTTGCACTCGAGTTTTATCATAGGGAACATAACGATATCAGATGTCTATCATGAAAACACTCACAAGGAAGTTCTGGGGGCTGGTGCTGTGGCTCCATGGTTAAAGGTACTTGTTTTAAAAAGCCTAGTGGCTTGGGTTTGATTCCCCAGTACCCACATAAAGCCAGACATAGTGACATGTGTCTGGAGTTTGTTTGCAAAAGCATGAGGCCCTTGGGTGTCCATAATCACTGTTTTGCTCAAATATATATATTGGTTTTTCAAGATTGGGTCTCCCTGTAGCCCTGGCTGTCCTGGAATTTACTATGTAGTCTCAGACTGGCCTTGAACTCACAGTGATCCTCCTACCACTGCGTCCTGAGTGCTGGGACTAAAAGTGTGTATCTATGCTGGGCTAAAAAAATATATATATGAAATATCTTTTTAAAGGAAGTTCTGCTGGGTGTGGTGTTGCACTCTTATTTTTGGTTTTTGTTTCTGTTTTTTGAGGTAGGATTTCACTCTAGCTCAGGCTAACCTGGAATTCACTATGTAGCCTCAGTGTGGCCTCGAACTTGTGGTGATCCTCCTACCTCTGCTTCCCAAGTGCTGGGATTAAAGGCGTGCACCACCATGCCTGGCTGCACTCTTATTTTTATTTTTAAAATTAATTTGTTTTTTATTAACATAATTGTAAATAATATTCCATGGTAATGTCCTCCCCCCCTTTCCCTTTGAAACTCCACTCTCCATCATATCCCCTCCCCCTCTCAATCAGTCTCTTTTATTTTGATGTTGCACTCTTTTAATCCCAGCCCTAGGGAGGAGGAGCACTGAGAGCTTGAGTTCAACCTGGGCTAGAGTGAGACCCTACCTCAAAAAAAAAAACAAAAACAAAAAGAAAAAAAAAAGGAAGTTTAGTTTTAGAAAGACTTCCATTAAAGTTGTTTTGAAGGGGAAAAACTGAAATTCAGAAAACATATTTATGTGGGAATTCTTGCCTGTGATAAATCTGGTAAAAGGGCATTGTTGAGTTTTCACGAAGCTGTAGTGATAAGCTAAGTTTCCTCACTAGGCTGTTGACTTTGAATTTCAGTTTCATAAATGGTGGGTTTGTCTTGTAGGTGCCTAAGCCCATGCCTCAGCCCGTAGGTTCTTCCTCTGCCCTTCCAAAGGATCCAGTATTGAGGAAAGAAAAACTACAGGATCTGATGACCCAGATTCAAGGAACTTGTAACTTTATGCAAGTATGAGTCATTTAAAAAAGCATCATAGGGGGCTGGGGAAATGGCTTAGTGGTTAAGGTATTTGCCTGTGAAGCCTAAGTACCCTGGTTCGATTCCCCAGATACACAAGACAGGGGGGGCGCATGTGTCTGGAGTTCATTTGTAGTGGCTGGAAGCCCTGGTGCATCCATTCTCTTCCTTTCTGCCTCTTCCTGTCTCTCTCTCTCTCTCTCTCTCAAATAAATAATATTTTAAAAAAAAGCATCATAGGGATTGGAGAGATGGCTTAGCAGTTAAGGTGCTTGCCTGCAAAGCCCAAGGACCCAGGTTTGATTCCCCATTACCAACATAAACCAAATGCAAAGGATGGTGTATGCATTTGGAGTTTGTTTACAGTGGCTGGAGGCCCTGGTGTGTCCATTCTCTCTGTCTTCTCTCAAATAATTAAAAGTTTTTTTTAAAAAAAGTGTCTTAAATGATATTCATGGAACTAGTAAACTTCTCATATGAAACATTATAATGACATTGTTAAAAGCCTAGATCCCACTGTGAACAATAGTATTCTGAATTTGCTGTCCTCTAGCAGTCAGGGAAAATAATTTCACTCCATCTGGGTTTCTTTCTTTTTTATTTTTATTTTTTATTTTTTCAAGGTAGGGTCTCACTCTGGTCCAGGCTGATTTGGAATTCACTATGTAGTCTCAGGGTAGCCTTAAACTCACGGTGATCCTTCTACCTTTGCCTCCTGAGTGCTGGGATTAAAGGCGTGCGTCACCACGCCTGGCTGCTCTAGGTTTCTTTTGTTTAGTTTTTCTGTCTGGGTTTCTTTTAAATGTGTGTGTGTATTTGGAAGCCACAGGACAACCTTGAGTGCCACTCCTCAGGAACACTGTCCACTTAAGTTTGAGATAGGGTCTCATTAGTCTGGAACTTGCTGAGTAGGGAGGTGAGTCTCAGGTCCTCCTATCACCACCTCCTCAGCTGTGCAATTACAACTGTGCAGCACTACTCCTACCGTTTTTAAATTTTTATTTATTTTTTCGAGGTAGGATCTCACTCTAGCTCAGGCTGGTCTGGAGTATACACTATGTAGTCTCAGGGTGGCCTTGAACTCATGGTGATCCTCCTACCTCTGCCTCCCGAGTGCTGGGATTAAAGGAGTGTGCCACCACACCTGGCTATTCCTGGCCTTTTTGCATGGGTTCTCATGTTTGCAAAGTAAGCACTCAGCCCCTGGGTTTATCTGAGAAATGAAAATAATAGTCTACTTCCTAAGTTTGTGAGTAAAATAAATATAGTAAAGCTTCATGTACTAAAGTGTTAGTACTCTGCAGGTCATCAGCAGTTGCATTGAGACTGAGGACCTGTTCCACACTTGGGCTTCTTTTAGACCCCATTGTGTAGGAAATTACCAAGATCGACATTGCCTTTGAAACTTTGATATCCCAACTATGTAAGATTATAAATTTGTGCTAAGTAAATAGTTAAATGCTATCTTTTTTTGTTTTTGTTTTTGTTTTTTTTGAGGTAGGGTCTCACTCTAGGTCAGGTTGACTTGGAATTCACTGTGTAGTCTCAGGATGACCTCAAACTCACAGCAACCCTCCTTACCTCTACCTTCCCAGTGCTGGGATTAAAAGCATGGGCCACCACACCTGGCCCTTTTTGTTTCTTTTTAAGGTAGGGTCTCACTCCAGCCCAGGCTGATCTGGAAATCATAATGTAGTCTCAGGCTGGCCTTAATCAGGGTTCCTCCTATCTCTGCCTCCTGAGTGTTGGGATTAAAGGTACATGCCACTGTGCCCGCTGTTAAATGCTAACTTTTGTGAAAGACCACATCTAACCCGTGAGATACACAGAATTTCAGAACCCAATGTTACTGAACAAATATAAACAGCAAAAAGATTTTGAGCTTTAGATTTAGGCCTGGGCTCAAAATGTAGTCCCTCTTTTTGCCAGGTGTGTAATTCATGGCAAGTTATTTAATCACCAGCCATCTCATTTACAGAGTGAAGGAGCTATTTACCCCTTTATATTATTTGAAGGTAAATGAAAGAACTAAGATGCTCCTTTAAGTGTGTAGCTCAAGTATTCAGAATGTGGGAGGTTTTTTTCTGAGATAGGCAGATCAGAGAGAATGAGAATGGTTTCTTTCCTTTTTTTTTTTTTTTTTTTTTTTGGTGTGTGTGTATATGTCTGTGTTGTGTATGTATATGCATGTGTTTGTGTGTGTGAGTATGGGTATGCATTTGCCATAGTGTCCATGTGGAGGTCAAAGGACAAGTTTCAGGTATTAGTCCTTGCCTCCACTTCATTTTGAGGTAGGGGTCTTCATTCTCCTTGTTTACTCCTCTATTTGCCCAGCTAGCATTTTTGAGAGCTACTGAGAAATTCTCTGGGATTACAGAATACTGGGATTATAGAAGCCTCTGGCAACTTGGGGCTTTATGTGGGTTCTGGAGGTCTGAACTCAAATACTCAAGTTTGCATGGCAAGTGCTTTATCTACTGAACCATTTCCCCAGTCCTGTCAAAATAGTTTCTCATCATAAAAGTTGTTACCAACTGGAACCAGTGAGTGGTTTAGTTAGCCCTGGCACTAGTTATGCACAATAAAAATTAGCATTTAGACTAAAATAGACCATGGCTAATACTTTATGCTTAAGACCCAGGAGTGTGTCCAAAATGCTTTTGTAGTTTTAACACCTGACACAGCCTTGAGTTTTGACTTAATTCTAGAAGAGTAAGTTGTTTTTTTTCCCATTGTGAGATAGCTAACTGCATGAAGCTTTAGTTAGCACCTTAGTAATAGCTCTGGTAAATACCATGAATAACCTAATGGTAAGCATTTAGATGAATCATCTGCTCCTTCTCACTATTTAAAAATCTCATCTTTAGGAATCTGTTCTGGACTCTGACAAACCCACAAGTGTCACTCCATCGTCACAGCCGCCTTCAGCTTTTGCAGATAGCACAGTGGGTATGTAATCATTCTGCAGACTTGGAGACCGCTTTCCAGCAGCACTTGTTTCTTTAATAAACCATTCGCTGTAAATAGCTTGTGGGCTAACATGTCTCTATTGCTTTATTTGTTTAATTATTATTATTATTTTTTGTTTTTCGAGGTAGGTTCTCACTGTAGCCCACACTGACCTGGAACCCACCATATAGTGTCAGGGTGGACGCAAACTAATGGTGATCCTCCTACCTCTGCCTCTTAGGTGCTGGGATTAAAGGGATATGCCACCATACCTGGCTTCCCCCCGCCAGGGTCTTACTTTAGCCCAGGCTGACCTGGAACCCACTATGTAGTCTCAGGGTGACCTTGAACTCATGGTGATCCTCCTATCTCTGCTTCTTAAGTGCAGGGATTAAAGGCATGTGCCACCATGCCCGCCCAGTAATTTAATACTTTTATATGTTTCATTTATTTATTAGTGAGAGAGAGAATGGGCACACCAGGGCCTCCAGCTATTGTAAACAAACTCCAGATGCATGCACCACTTTGTGCATCTGGCTTGTGTGGGTCCTGAAGAATTGAACCTTGGTCCTTAGGCTTCACAGGCAAGTGCCTTAATTGCTGAGTCATCTGTCTAGCCCTACTTATTTACTTATTTTTATTTATTTGACAGAGAGAGGGGGAGAGAATTGGGCACACCTGGGCCTTCAGCCACTGCAAACGAGCTCCAGATGTGTGCACCCCCTTGTGCATCTGGCTAACGTGGGTCCTGGGGAATTGAACCTGGGTTCTTTGGCTTCACAGGCAAACGCCTTAACTGCTAAGCTATTCCTCCAGCTCCCTATTTTTTTAAATGTTTTATTTATTTATTTGAAAGAGGGAGGGAGGGAGGAGGAGAGAGAGAGAGAATGAGAATGAGAATGAGAATGAGAATGAGAATGAGAATGAGAATGAATATGGGTGCACCAGGACCTCCAACTGTTGGAAACAAACTCCAGATGCATGCACCACCTTGTGCATCTGGCATATGTGGGGGGTCCTTGGGAATTGAAGCTGGGTCCTTTAGCTTTGCAGGCAAGTGCTTTAACTGCTAAGTCATCTCCCCAGCCCCCAAATTATATATGGATAAATTGTCATTGGGACTTGAGTGTCTTCCACTGACCTGCTTAGATTTTTAGAGAAAGTCTCCAGATGGGTGGGAATGCTGAGCAGCTGCTTCTGCAACACTTCGTGTTATACATGGGTACTGGAATGACTTCTGATGGGAACTTGCTTGACCTTTGGACTCTTTAAGTCTCGAGGGGAGGCTTTTGGGTCCTAATTGACAACATTACCTCAGTGATGTTTAGAATAGTGACTGCCATTTAGCTAAGGATGGAGCCTGACTCTGACAGATGCTTCTATTATCTGGCTCCTTGCTAGTTTCTGTCAGGAAAGGAGCAGCCAGATCAAAGCCAGTATCTAGCTGTAGGGAGCACTAGCTCAAGCCTTGGGAAGTGGAGAGAATAAGTAACTGAGGTAACCAGCATCAGCAGGGAGAAGACATGAAAACCGTAATTGAAGCCGGGCATGGTGGTGGCACACACCTTTAATCCCAGCACCCAGGAGGTAGAGGTAGGTGGATTGGCCTGAGTTCAAGCCCACCCTGAGAATACATAGTGAATTCCAGGTCAGCCTTGGCTAGAGTGAGACCCTACCTCGAAAAAAACAAAAACAAACAACCAAAAACCCTGTAATTGAAAAACATGAATACACATCACCAGAGAGGAAAAAACAAATGGCTAAGAGTTACTTTACAGTTGTGAAACTCAAATGTAGTGACCAGTCAGGATGGTTCAGGCTTCATCTTTCAGATTACTATCACAATTGTTTTGTTTTGCTTTTTTGTGGCAGTCTCATGCCTTCCCTGGATGACTTGGATCTCACTGTGATCTTCCTACCTTAGCCTCCCAAATCCTGGGATTAAAGACGTGAGCCACCACACTGGCTTTATTCCCATTAAGTTTGAAAGTCATAGCTTTTTTCTTTTGGAAGCCTTGAAATGCTAGTTTTACTCATTTAACCTTAAATGTCATCATGTATCACAAATTGACTTAGTGTTCTGACTCTTCTCTAGTCTTTTCTCTAAAATGCTAATAGGAAGTATATGCTGGACTTGAGACCAGTCCTTCCACCTGATGCTTATTCTGTAAAGAGTAGACTCTGGTCTCTTCCCAGTTGATTAACTGGGTTAACATTTTGTTTATTTTGAGGTAGGGTCTCGCTTTAACCCTGGCTGTCCTTGAACTCACAGCGATCCTCCTACCTCTGCCTCCCTAGAGCAGTGATTAAAGGCACATGCCATGACACCTGGCTCTGGGTTAACTTTTCTCTGTCCTCAATTGTTTGGCTTATTTCTTTCTCTACAGTATCATCAGAACAAAATTTATCCAGTCAAAGTGATTTTCTTCAACAGCCATTACAGGTAACTTCTCTGCTCTTCACTGTTCAGTGAAGCACTTCTTGATTTGACAGTAATGGTCAAATTTAATGATTTCAGTGTGCCCGGGATTAAAGGTGTGTGCCACTGTGCCTAGCTCAACATTTGTGGGTTTATTTATTTATTTATTTATTGTTTTTTCAAGGTAGGGTCTCACTCTAGCCCAGGCTGACCTGGAATTCACTATGGAGTCTCAGGGTGGCCTCGAACTCATGGTGATTCTCCTGCCTCTGTCTCCCAAGTGCTGGGATTAAAGGCGTATGCCACCATGCCCAACTTGGTTTTTTTATTTTTTATTCTTTAACAATTTATTTTAGAGAGACACAGAGAGAAAATGGGTGCACCAGAGCCTCTAGCCACTGCAGATGAACTTTAGACGCATACATTACTTTGTACATCTGGTTTACATGGTTCCTGGGAATCAAACCTGGGTCCTTTGGCTTTGCAGGCAAGCGCCATTTCTCCAGCCCAACATTTTGTATGTTAAATGACCTGTTTGAATGAGTATGTCTGTCTTATATTCAGAGCCACTGGTCTCAAACAGATGTTTACTCGCCATTACTTAAGATAGTTTACTTTGGCCAGTGTGCCGTAAGTGGTAATTGGGAGGCAAGAGCTGTTGTAACTTCTAAATGAATGAACATATATTTGTCTTTTTTGTTTGTTGTTGTTTTGTTTTTTTGAGGTAGGGTCTCGCTCTAACTCGGGCTGACCTGGAATTCACTATGTAGTCTCAGGGTGGCCTTGAACTCACAGTGATCCTTCTACCTCTGCCTCCCAAGTGCTGGGATTAAAGGTGTGTGCCACCATGTCCTGCTCTTTTTTTTTTTTATTTTTTTTTATTAGGTATGGTCTCATTCTAGCCCATGCTACACTGCAGCTCACTCTAGTTTCAGTCTGGCCTCAAACTCACAATGATCCACCTACTTCTTGACTCTGGAGTGCTGGGATTAAAGACATACACCACCATACCTGGCTTGTGTTTGTCTTCTTTATTTTTTACTTAAAATGTTATTTGAGACAGAAGGAGGCAGATAGAGAAAGAGAATGGGTCTCCAGAGACTGCAGATGAACTCCAGATGGATTTGACACCTTGTACATCTGGCTTATACATGGGTACTGGAGAATGGAACCTGGGTCCTTAAACTTTGCAGGCAAACGCCTTAACTGCTAAACCACCTCTCCAGCCCTTGTCTTTGTTGCTAAGTAAATGTTTTTTTTTTTTTTGGTGCTGGGGCTCAAGCCTACCTTCTGTGTGCCTATTACTGAATGTCCTACTACTGAGCTATATTTGTAACCCTGCAATGAATACTTAAAGTAAAAATTCTGAGTTTTTTTTTTTTTTTTTTTCTTTTAAGCAGTAGAGTCTCTGTGTAGCCCTGGCTGGTGTTGAACATTTGATTCCTGCCTTCTGCTGATATTATATGTGTGCAGCACTTCACCTTAATTTAAAATTCTTTCAAGTACAACAAGTGACCAAAGTGACCAAAGAAGCCTTACAATGGCTAGTTACATCCCATAGCAGCCAGTGTTGGCTGATGTTGGCAATTGTCTCATTATTTTATTTTATTTTTTTTAATTATTTTATTTATTTATTTGAGAGTGACAGACAGAGAGAAAGACAGAGGGAGAGAGAGAGAATGGGCGCGCCAGGGCTTCCAGCCACTGCAAACGAACTCCAGACGCGTGCACCCCCTTGTGCATCTGGCTAACGTGGGACCTGGGGAACCAAGCCTCGAACCGGGGTCCTTAGGCTTCACAGGCAAGCGCTTAACCGCTAAGCCATCTCTCCAGCCCTGTCTCATTATTTTAATGAGAAGCATAGAAGAAAGGTGTAGTTTTAGAAACTTCATAATAGTTCCAATGCCCTGCTTGTGCCTATGGAGATATATAGAATATTTTGCTGTTTGTGGTGGCACACGCCAGTAGAATATTGCTGAAGAGGTGGAGGCAGGAGGATCAGGAGATACACAAAATATTCTAAGTATCTGAAAACCTTTTTTCCGTGAGCTATTAAGCTTTACCTCTGCCTCCTCACTCCCTGAAGCAGAAGAGTATTGTGAAGGCCTCTTTAAGCCACTGAAAGTTTGCTTAGCATTGCTTCTACTGTGAGCCATTGACATTCTTGGAGGGTATTATTATTATTATTAGGTTTTTCGAGGTAGGGTCTCATTCTAGCCCAGACTAACCTGGAATTCCCTATTTAGTCTCAGGGTGGCCTTGAACTCATGGTGATTCTTCTACCTCTACCTCGCAAGTGCTGGAACTAAAGGCGTGTGCCAGTACGCCCGGCTCGTCCTGGAGCTTTTGAGAGCTGCATGGGATCACTGGGGTGCACCACGCTCTCAGTGTCACTAGATTTCTGTTCTCATGCAAAACCTGTGTGCTATAGATCTCTTTCTGTGCTGCTTGGAGTGTTTCATGCTTGTAGCCGTCACTACCTTAGTCTCTGCTCTATCTTCTCCCAGTCTTTATTTTATACGTGCTTTCAGCTCTGTTGTTTAAAATATTTGTGTGTGTGTGTGTGTTTGTGAATGGGTGCACGTGTTCCATGCATGTACCATTTTGCATCTGGCTTCATGTGGGTGCCAGAAAACTGAACCCAGAGTGACAGGCTTTTGCAAACAAGAGCCTTGAACTGGTGAGCCATCTGCCCAGCCTTTCAGTTTTAATTTTTAAGTAGAATTTTGGTGCCATTTTAATTTATGGAGAGCTTATTTTTCTTGTTTCTCTTTCCACCTGCCTCTGAGACAGAAGCACTCAGAGCAGATGCCTAGTTAGGCTTCTTGCTGGCAGACTGTCAGCATGCACTGAGCTCACTTTAAGTGACCTGCTACAAGCTGCCTGACACCTGGCATCTAGGGCCCGCACCTGCCAAGACTGACCTCTGTTAGCAGGGCTGAGGAGGAGTGTAGCTGAAAGGTCGTACAGCAGGCTGTGTGGCAAATCTAAGCTGCTCTGCCACTTTAGTGTGATCTCGGACCATTTATTTCTTTGTCTATTCCTGATGTCAATAAAACGGAGATTGTTGTGCTTACTTCCCAGGTGTGTTGTTAGGCTTAAATGTGTTAATACGTGTAACACATACTTCACACCAGCAAGTGCTAGTGAGAGAACACACCAAGGAGCTCCAGGCCTCCGAGTACAAAGTGAATGAAGTGTGCTCTGACAGTGCTTTTCGTCTTCCCATGCCCAGGCTTCTCCGCTTACTGGCAGCTCGAACGCTTGCTGGGATATTTCTGGTCAGGCTTCTTCGGGACCTGAAACAGAGCTTAGGACCTCAGAGGTCATAGAGACCTGTGGTCTCAGTATTTTTTCTGTCTCCGAGAATGGCAGGTGAACTTATGAATTACTGGCATGATAGGCTGGATGGTGTAATAATTGTGCTTATTAATGTGTTACTTTCCATAGACATTGTGGTCCTGAAACTTATACAGGTAACTCTTGTGGCTTTGCCATATATTTGGATTTAATAGTGTATTGTCTTATCTGATAAATAGATGCCAATTTATATTTGCTTATTTATTTATTTTTGGGTTTTTGAGGAAGGGTCTCACTATAGCCCAGGCTGACCTGGAATTCACTATGTAATCTCAGGGTGGCCTTGAACTCAACAGCAGTCTTCCTACTTCGGCCTCCCAAGGGCTGTAATTAAGGGCATGCGCCACCATGCTGAGCTTATTTTTGTTTTTGTTTTTTTCAAGTTGGGGTTTTATTCTAGTCCATACTGACCTGGAATTCACTGTGTAGTCTCAGGGTGGCCTTGAACTCATGGTGATTCCCCTACCTCTGCCTCCCGAGTGCTGGGATTAAAGGTGTGCGCCACCACACCTGGCTTATGTTTTTGTTTTTTGAGACAGGCTCTTACTCTAGCCCTGGTTGACCTGGAACTCACTCTGTACCTCTGGACTGGTCTTGAACTGATGGCAATCTTCCTGTTTTGGCTTTCCCAGTGCTAGAACTGGAGGTGTGTGCCACCACACCAAGCCTACAGTTGGTTTTCTTAGGCAGTTAGCTCGGAAACTCACTAACGTCCTTAAATTAGAAAAATTTCCTAAGGAAATAACTAACCTAAGGTTTTTCTTAAGCCTGATTCTACTGTGTAAATGTAATATTTTTACTTATTAGAGAGAGAATGGGAATGGTTGCACTGGGGCCTTTAGCAACTGCAAACGAACTCCAGATGCTTATGCTATCTTGTGCATCTGACTTACATGGATTCTGAGGAATCAAACCTGCCTCCTTAGGCTTCACAGACAAGTGTACAACTGCCAAGGCATCTCACCAGCCCATCGTGTACATTCAGAGCAATATTAGATTCTTAGTTGGAAAATAACATTTCAGGGCTTGGAAAGAGCTAGGTCGTGGTACAAAGTTGAGCCCCTCATATGAGATTCACTTTGTCAGCATGCTGCCAGAGCAAATACTAGAGTGCATCCTCAGCAGCTGAGATTTGGAATTGTAAGCAAAAGCTATTCTCTGCATTCCTGAGTTCTCATGTCACCCTAAAGAACTTGCTGACTTCACCAGCTTGGGGCTTAGTGTAAGTTAATAGCATGTCATCCGGCAGGTATGGCTGATGCTGAGTTTCTTCTCCCTAGGCAGCAGTTTCTCTGAGCAAGCCGTCTGCACTCGCTTCTCCAAGTCCTGTCCCGCCAAAGGGCTTCCAGTCACCTCCTGCAGGTGGGAGCTCAGTGGCCATTAGCACGGCACCTTTTCAAGCCATGCAGACAGTGAGTATGGGGCTGGCGTGATGAGGCTGTTGAACAGCACAGTCACTCCTGCCCTGCTTACTTTAATAGTGGATGAAAAGCTTACCTTTTGCCTTACTATCATGTGGTCTCTGTCTGTTGGAAGTACTGTTTATGGCAGTGTTAAATCCACAACCTTGGAATTTTCATTATTTTTAAATTATTTTTCTCAAGGCAGGGTCTCACCCTAGTACAGGCTGACCTGACACTCATTCTGTATTCCTAGGCTGGCCTAGAACTCTCAGTGATCCACCTACTTCTGCTTCCCCAGGGCTGGGATTAAAGGTGTGCACACCATGCCCGGCTCAATGAGAATTTTGTTAGAGCATTGTTCCCTTTTGAGAAAATTAACAGACATAGCTGAGGACTCAAGTTAAACAAAAATGTGTAATTCAATCCTCAGCACCCCTCCCAAAAGAAATATGTGGGTAAGAAACATAACTTTCTGTAACAACTTAACAATACCATTTGATAGTGCACTAGCAAGATTCTTAGCTTCAGTAACATGGGGCAGTGGTGTCTCTATTGAAACTTTGATTTTATCCTGATCTTATGCTCCTTCTTTGAGGTTTGTTCAAAATTATGAGTGTTTTGAATATGTATTCTTCTGCAGCTTGTGCTGTAAACCTATTTCAAAGATAACGTTACAGCTCAGTCTGTATTCATTCTCTAAACATAGACTAGCATTAAACAGTTCTCAGGGAGAAGAAACCTCTGAGGGATGCAGTGCCTTCCTGATGGTACTTGGAAATGGTGGGGGTGGCCCCTTTGGAGTAGTGTGTGGGGGAAGCACAAAGCAGTGCAGAGGCGCTAAACTCAAACATGGACCTCATGAATCCTCCCACTCTACATAGCTGCTTGGAAAGCCATACTTCCAGTGCTTTCCTTCTTTCCTGGAAACCTGTCCTCACAGTATTGTTTATTTTTCCTAGCTAAAAGCAGCATTCGAGCCGGGTGTGGTGGCGCACACCTTTAATCCCAGCACTTGGGAGGATCACTGTGAGTTCAAGGCCACACTGAGACTACATAGTAAATTCCACGTCAGCCTGGACTAGAGTGAGACTCTCCCTCCAAAAACCAAAAAATTAAATAAACAAATAAAAGTAGCATTTGGAAGGCAGAGGTAGGAAGATTGCTATTAGTTCAAGGGTACCCTGAGACTATATAGTAAATTCCAGGTCAGCCTGGGCTAGAGCGAGTCCCTACCTCGAAAAACAAACCAAAACAACAACAACAAAAAAAGATTTAGAGATGGCTTCGCGATTAAGGCATTTGCCTGTGAAGCCTAAGGACCAATGTTCGACTCTCTAGGTCCCACATAAGCCGTATGCACAAGATGAGGCAAGTGCAAGGTCTCAAATGCCCAGTAGGTGGTGCAAGCATCTGATATTTGATTGCAGTGGCAGAGGCCCTGGCAGGCCAATTCTGTCTGGCTGTCTGTCTCTCTCTCTAATGATATATATTAGAGCTGGAGAGAGGGCTTAGTGATTAACAAAACCTAAGGACCCAGGTTCAATTCTCCAGGTCCCACATAAGCCAGATGCACATGGCTGTACATGCACCTGGAGTTCGTTTGCAGTGGCTAGAGGCCCTGGTCTGCTCATTTTCTCTCTCTTTCTCTTATAAATAAAATAGAAATAAAAATATATATTAAATTTTTTAAAAAAAGTATTTAAATATTTTTTATTTGTAAACAGAGAACTAGAAAAGAGGCAGAGAGAATGTGTACCCTAGAACCTATAACTGCTGCAAAGGAACTCCATATGCATGCACTACTTTGTGCATCTGGCTTTATGTGGGTACTAGGGAATTATACCTGGGTTATTAGGCTATGCATTTGAGTTAAGGCTAAGCACCTTAACTGCTGAGCCATCTCTCTAACATTTTTTTTTTTTTTTTGAAGTAGGGTTTCACTGTAGTCAGGCTGACCTAGAATATACTATGTAGTCTCAGGGTAGCCTGGAACTCATAGAGATTCTCCTACCTCTGCCCCAAGTGCTAGGATCAAAGGCATGTGCCACCACGCCCAGCCACAACCATTTTTTCTTCCCCTGAGGTAGGGTCTCATGCTAGCTCAGGCTGACCTGGAATTTACTATGGAGTCTCAGGGTGGCCTCGAATTCTCAGTGATCCTCCTACCTCTGCCTTCCAAGTGCTGGGGTTAAGGCGTGCACAACCACGCCTGGCCTATTTTTTTTAAAAACGTTTTATTCATTTCAGAGAGGGACAGGGAGAAACAAAGTAAAAGTGCACAAAGGCCTCTTGCCACTGCAAACTCCAAATACATGTGCCACATTGTGCATCTGGCTTCTTTACGTGGGCACTGGGGTATCAAACCTGGGACAACAGGCTTTGAAAGCAAGCACCTTTAGCTGCTCAGCCATCTTCCCAGCCCCATTACAACCATTTGAAAGGAATAATTCAGTGCCATTAAGTACATTCACAGTGTGTACACCCCTTACCACCGTTTCTAGACACGAGTCCTCACTAAACAGTAACTCTGCCCACAACCCATGATAACCTCTTTTCTACTTTTTGTCTCCATGAATTTACTTATTTTAGGTACAGCATAAAAGTGAAATGATCCAGTGCCCAACCTGTTTCTCTAAGTATAAAGGTTTTGATAAGGAGCACGTATTTTAGTTTCATTCCTTTCTTGGCTGAATACTATTTAAATTTATATATGTACCTAATTTCACTTGGATAATTTTTACCTTTTGACACTTAGTCAAGACTTGGCTTTAACTTCTTTTGGGTTATATCCAGAGATTGTTGGATTTATACTTTTTTTTTTTTTTTTTGTTTTGTTTTGTTTTGTTTTCTCAAGGTAAGGCCTTACTCTAATAACCCAGGCTGACCTGGAGTTCACTATGTAGTCTCAGGGTGGCCTCAAATTCATGGTGATTCTCCTACTTCTGCTTCCCGAGTGCTGAGTTTAAAGGTGTGTACCACCATGCCTGGCAGGATTTATACTTAAAAAAAATTTTTTTTAGAGAGAGAGTGAGAGAGAGGGAAGGAGGGAGGCAGACAGAGAAAGTGAATGAGCACACTAGGGCCTTCAGTCACTGCAAATGAACTCCAGACAATGTGCCACCTTGTGTAGCTGGATTAGGTGGGGGTCCTGGAGAATTGAACTTGGGTTCTTTGGCTGTGCAGGCAACTGCCTTAGCCACTAATCCATCTCTCTAGCCGGATTATACTTTTTCAGGATCCACCATACTTTTTTTTTTAAAATTAATTAATTTGTTAGAGAGAGAGAGAAAGAGAATGGGCATGCCAGGGCTTCCAGCCATTGCAAATGAACTCCAGGTACATGTGCCACCTTGTGCTTCTGGTTTATGTGGGTCTTGGGGAATCGAACCGAGATCCTTTGGCTTTGCAGACAAATGCCTTAACCGCTAAGCCATTTGTCTAGCCCCCCTGCCTTGCTGTTTTTCCATAATGCCTATAACCATTTTACATTCCAGGCAGCAATATATGAGGGTTCTAATCTCTTCATACCCTTACTTGGACTTTCTGTCTTTTAATAATGGCAGTTCTGATGGGTCTGAAGTGGTATCTCACTGTAGATTTTTTTTTTTAGGTAGGGTCTCACTCTAGCTCAGGCTGACCTGGAATTCACTATGTAGTCTCAGGGTGGCCTTGAACTCACAGCGATCCTCCTACCTCTGCCTCCCAAGTGCTGGGATTAAAGGCATGTGCCACCACTCCCGGCCGCACTGTAGTTTTGACTTCCATTTTCCTGGTGACTAATGATGTTAGCCAGGTTTTCATGTGTTTATTAGATGCTTGTTGTATTTGGGGAAATGCCTATTCAAATGCTTTGCCCATTTAACAGAAGACTCAATCTGGTAAAGTTCTGCAGACATTTCCTCTGAACCTTCTCTTTCAAGGTGTTTAATGTTAATGCACCCCTGCCTCCACGGAAAGAACAAGATGCACAGGAATCCCCTTATTCACCTGGCTACAATCAAAGCTTCACTTCAACAAGTACACAGACCCCTCCCCAGTGCCAGCATCCGGCTGTCCCCGTAGAACATATGGTCCTGTCTCAGGAGACTGGTGAGATCTCAGCATACATTTGGAAGACTTAAACAACAGCTAATTAAATGGAAAGCAGATCTGTAGTGACCCTATGAATGTCTTCCTGACTGGGGACATTATCTCTTTGTTTCTTGGGTGTTCAGAAGTGCTCAACATCAGTTTGGTCAAGTTTACCTAGTAATTTTAATTTTTTGTTTAGAGGTAGGATTTCATTCTACTCCAGGCTGACCTGGAATTCACTATGTAGTCTCAGGCTGTCCTCAAACTCACAGTGATTCTCCTACCTTGGCCTTCCTAGTGCAACGATTAAAGGTGTGCACCACCCTGTTTGGCTAATTTTAACTTTGGAAGAGGTAGTAGGACTTTGATGGCTGATTTAACCTCGTAGGGTATAGTTTTAATTCTGATTACTTTGGTTATCCTACCGTGGCTAAGGTGGATGGGCACGCTGGCTGTTCTTGTGAAGATTTTGAAGCCATTGTGTTACCTTTTTCTTCACTTTCTTTTTATTGTTGTTGTTAGCTTTTAATTTGGTGATTTGGCCTTTTCCTTTTTATAGAAACTTTTCAGCTGTTATGAAGAGAAAGTGTAGTGTAATGATTGTGTTACTGATTAGAGACTGGGGATTGTTTGCTAAGCAGGCATGCTGCTTTGAATTAGGAAAGCATAAGGCAACCTAGTACTTGATTTTAAATACAGAAGCCCTGATTTTTTTTTTTGGGGGGGGTGGAGTCTGTGTATGTTTGAGGTAGAGTCTCATCTAGCCAAGGCTGACCTGGAATTCACTATGTAGTCTCAGGGTGGCCTTGAACTCACAGTGATCGTGTACTTCTGCCTCCCAAGTGCTGGGATTAAAGGCGTGTACCACTACGCTGGACTCTGGTGGGTTTTGATACTCGTATTACAGCCCTGATGACCTGAGCAAATGGACTTAAAGAGTCTGGGTGTTTTTCACTTCAGTGATGAAAAGTGGTAATGTGAACCCTGGATTTCTCACTGTGTTCTCACCATACTGCCAAAATATAGGGCACTTTATATAAAAGATACTTTAGTTATATGCTTTCTCAATTTTGAATTCTGTTAAGGTTGGGATTCATGGGCTGGGGGGATGGCACAGTGGTTAAGGTGCTTGCCTGCAAAGCCTAGCAACCAGAGTTCAGTTCTCCAGTACCCATGTAAAGCCAGATATACAATGTGGTTTGTAGCAGCTGGAAGCCCCAGTGTGATCCTTCTATCTCTCTATCACTCTGCTTCCAAATAAATAGACAAAAATATTTTAAAAAAAGATTAGGATTCATGGGCTGAGGATGTAGGTTGCTTGTCTAGCATGTGCAAAACTCTTGGATTGATCCCCTGCACTGCGTAAACCAGGTATGGTGATGCACACCTATAATTGAGATGGCAGCAGGAGGATCAGAAGTTCAAAGTCATACCTAGGTACATGAGTTTGAGGCGAGCTGTGGCAAATGAGACCCTGTCTCAAAAAAAAAACAAAAGAAGCCGGGCGTGGTGGTGCACGCCTTTAATCCCAGCACTCGGGAGGCAGAGGTAGGAGGATTGCCATGA
Source organism: Jaculus jaculus (assembly GCF_020740685.1). Lineage (NCBI taxonomy): Eukaryota > Metazoa > Chordata > Mammalia > Rodentia > Dipodidae > Jaculus > Jaculus jaculus. Next base: position 833,946 of record NC_059123.1, read on the forward strand.
GTTCGAGGCCACCCTGAGACTCCATAGTGAATTCCAGGTCAGCCTGGGCTACAGTGAGACCCTACCTCGAAAAACCAAAAAAAAAAAAACAAACAACAAAAACAAACAAACAAACAAACAAACAAAAAAAAACAAAAGAAGTCATTTTCTTTTATTCCCTGATCATCTGGAATATTGAGCTTTTTCCTTCCTTCCTCCCTTCCTTTCCTTCCTTCCTCCCTCCCCTTCCTTCCTTCCTTCCTTCCTTCCTTCCTTCCTTCCTTCCTTCCTTCCTTCCTTCCTTCCTTCTTTCCTCTCTCCTTCCTTTTCCTTCCCCTCTCCTTCCTTTTCTTTCCTCCCTTCCTTCCCCTCCTTCCTTTCCAACCCCCTTCCTTCCCCTCCCTCCCTTCCTCCTTCCTTCCCCATCTTCCTTCCTTCCCTCTTTCCCTTCCTTTCTCTTCCTTCCCTTCCTTCTCTCCTTTCCCTTCTCTCCCTCCCTCCCTCGTTCTCTTCCTCCTTCCTTCTTTCCCTTTTTTCCTTCCTTCCCTCCCTCCCTTCCTTTCTCCCTCTTTCCTTCCTTTTTTCCTCCTTCCCTTCCTCCCTCCTTCCCTTCCTGTCTCCTTCCCTTTCTTTTTAACTTCCTTCCCTTCCTTTCTTTCCTTCCCTTCCTTCCTCCTCCTTCCTTTCCTTTCCTTCCTTGCTTCCCTTCCTTCTCTTCCTTTTTTCCTCCCTCCCTCCCTGTCTCCCTCCTTCCTTACTTCCCTTTTTTCCTTCCCTTCCTCCCTCCCTCTCTCCCTCCTTCCTTACTTCTCTTTTTTCCTTTCCTCCCTCTCTCCCTCCTTCCTTACTTCCCTTTTTTCCTTCCCTCCCTCCCTTCCTTCCTCTCTCCCTCCTTTCCTTCCCTTTCTTTTTTCCTTCTTTCTCTTCCTTCCCTCCCTTCCTCCTTTCCTTTTTTCCTCCTTCCCTTCCTCCCTCCCATTCTTCTTTCCTTCCCTCCATCCTTCCTTCCATCCTCCCTCCCTGCCTTCTTTCCCTCCCTTCCCTCCCTTTCCCCCTTCCTGCCCTACCTCCCTCTCCTTCCTTTCCTTTCTCTTCCCTTCCCTCCCTTTCCCTTCCCCCATTCCTTCCCTTCCCCTGTCCCTACCCCCCTTCCCTTCCTTCTTCCCCTACCTCCCCTTTCTTTCTACCTTCCCTTCCATTCCCTCCCTTTCCTCTTTCCCTCCCCTTCCTCCTCCTCTTTCCTCTTCCCCCTCCCTCTCCTCTTCCTCTCCCCTCCTACTCTCTCCCCCTTCTCTCCCTCTCTTCCCCTCCCTCTCCCCTTCTCCCTTCCCCTTTTCCCTCCTTCCCTTTTTTTTTTTCTTCTATCCCTAGCTGACCTGGAATTCACTATGTAGCTTCAGGTTGGCCTGGAACTCACAGTGCTCCTCCTACCTTGGCCTCCCAAATGCTGGGATTAAAAGTTTGTACCACCAAGCCCAGTTTGATTTTTTAAAAATTATTTATTTATTTTCAAAGAAAGAGAGAGTGGGTGCACCAGGGTTTCCAGCCACTGCAAATGAACTCCAGTTGTATGAGCCACTTTGTGCATCTGACATGGGTACTGGGGAATTGAACCTGGGCCATTAGGCTTTGCAGGCAAGTGTTTTATCTGTCCTGATCCCCTCCCCACCAGGTAGGGTCTTACTCTAGTTCAGGCTGACCTGGAATCCACTCTGTAGTCTTAGGGTGGCCTTGCACTCTCGGTGATCCTCCTACCTTTGCCTCCCGAGTGCTGGGATTAAAGGCGTGTGCCACCATGCCCAGCTCCCCCCCCAACCAATGTAGTGTCTCACTCTAGTCCAGGCTGACCTGGAATTCACTATGCACTCTCAGGCTGGCCTTGAACTCATGGTGATCCTCCTACCTTTGCCTCCCAAGTGCTGTAATTAAAGGCATGTGCCACCATAACTAGCTTGATTTTTTTTAAATATATTTTATTTATTTATTTGAGAGAGAGAGAAAGTGAGAGATTGGGTGTACCAGGGCATTTAGCCACTGCAAATGAACTCCAAATGCATGTGCCTCTTTGTGCATCTGGCTTACATGGGTCCTGGGGTATTGAACCAGGATCCTTTGGCTTTGCAGGCAAACACCTTAATGGCTAAGCCATCTTCTCCAGCCCTTTTTTTTTTTTTTTTTGGTGATAATCCTATCCCTGTAGTGCAGGATGACTTGAAACTAACACTGTTGTCCCAGGCTGGCCTTAAAACGAGAGCAATCCTATCTCTGCCTCAGTTTAAAGGCATGTACCTTTAACTAAATTATTTTTTAATTAATTAATTAATTATTTATTTATTTTTACTTTTAAAATTTTTATTTATTTATTTGAGAGCGACAGACACAGAGAGAAAGACAGATAGAGGGAGAGAGAGAGAATGGGCGCGCTAGGGCTTCCAGCCTCTGCAAACGAACTCCAGACGCGTGCGCCCCCTTGTGCATCTGGCTAACGTGGGACCTGGGGAACCGAGCCTCGAACCGGGGTCCTTAGGCTTCACAGGCAAGCGCTTAACTGCTAAGCCATCTCTCCAGCCCAAATTTTTAAAATTTTATATATATATATATATGGAGGGGGTGGAGAGAATGGGCATGCAGGGCCTCTAGCTGTTGCAAGTAAACTCCAGATGCATGCACCAGTTTGTGTATCTGGCTCTACATTGGTACTGGGGAATTGAACCTGGGTCCTTTGGCTTTTCAGGCAAGTGCCTTAACTGCTAAACCATCTCTCTATCTCCCATTCGATTTTATGACTGTGTTTGACTACCCTGTCACTTCATGTGAGTGGCATCACACACATGTTCTTGTTTTATTTAACATTATGTTTTCAAGTCTCATCCATGCTCTAGCATGTGCCAAAAGACCTCCTGTAAAGCTAGTACTCTATTTCTCACATATGAACATGAAGTATATTATTTTTTAAAGGGAGAAAGCATATTAAAGGTTTTATATGGTGATTTCAAGTACAAAGAATATTAGTCTTTTATTACAATTTAACTTGAACTTTTTTTTTTTTTTTTTTTTTGAGGTAGAGTCATGCTGTAGCCCAGGCTGACCAGGAATTCACTATGTAGTTTCAGGGTGGCCTCGAACTCACTGTAATCCTCCTATCTCTGCCTTCCGTGTGCTGGGATTAAAGGTGTGCACCACCATGCCCGGCTTTAACTTGAACTTTGAATTGTTTTCTTAAGCTGCAGATTACCATCCTGATGGGACTGTTCAAGTAAGCAATGGCAGCCTTGCCTTTTACCCAGCACATACAAGTGTGTTTCCCAGGCATGTTCAGCCGTTTGTCAGTAGCCAGGGGTCTGTGAGAGGATGTACGCATGGAGGGAAGTTACTGACCAATCCCTATAGGTCCCCTGGTGGCTACAAAGGTATGCTCTGTGTCTACTTTATTACATTAAATTGTCTTATCTATATATTCATGTGACTTACACCATTTCTACTTTTGTTCCCCTTTTGTCATTATCCTTTATAGGGTGATACATATCTCTAGTAGATAATAGTTTTTTGTTTTACTAGTAGATAATAATTTTTTAAATATTTATTTATTTGAGAGCGCACGCGCACATGCATCAGGACCTCTGGCCACTGCAAATTAATTCCAGACATGTGCCCTCTTATGCAGCTGGTTTACATGGGTCCTGGAGAATTGAACCTGGATCCTTTGGCTTTGCAGGCAAACACGCCTTGACCACTAAGCCATCTCTCCAGCCCCTATATAATAGTTTTAATATATCTGTTTTCTATAGCAGAACTAAATTCCTCTGTGCAAAACAGATTCTTGCCATATACTGAAGAAAAGTCAATCAGCATGCCTTTATTTTTAATTTTTTTTTTTTTTGTGTGTGTGTTTGTAATTTTTTTTTCCTTTGGTTTTTGTAGGGGTCTCACTGTAGTCCAGGCTGACTTGGAATTCACTATGTAGTCTCAGGATGGCCTCAAATTCATGGTGATCCTCCTACCTCTGCCTTTAGAGTGCTGGGATTAAAGGCATGTACCATCATGCCCAGCTTTTGTAATTTTTTTTTTTAAATGAGAGAGAAAGAATTGACACACCAGGGCCTCCAGCCACAGCAATCAAAATCCAGATATATGCATCATCTTGTGTGCTGTGTGACCTTGTGGGTCTGGTTTATGTAGGATCTGGAGAGCCAAACATGGGTCCTTAGGCAAGCGCCTTAACCACTAAACTGCGCGTGCGTGCGCGTGTGTGTATTTTTTTCTTTCTAGGTAGGTTCTCTCTCTAGTCCATGCTGCCCTGGAATTCACTATTCAGGGTGGCCTCAAACTCTTGTTTATCCTCCTACCTCTGCCTCACAAGTGCTGGTATGTGCCATTATGCCTGGCTCATTTTTTGTGTCTTTTAAAAATGTTTTTATTTACTTGCTTGAGAGAGATTGGTTACACAAGGACCTTTAGCCAGTACAAGAACTCCAGACACATACCCCATTTTGTGTGTATGGCTTTATGTGGGTACTGAGGAATTGAACCCAGTTCTGTAGGCCTTACAAGGAATTATCTTTAACCACTGAGCAATCTCTCTAGCCCAATCATCTTGCTTTTAAAGGATGGACTTTTGTTTGGATATTTGAATAATTTCTTTTTTTTTTTTGTTAATTTATGTAACTCTGTGAAAAAAAATGCATCATAATTAGACAGTTCTCATTTTCTAGTTATTTGTCTTTGAGACCATGCTATAGGTAAAGACATAAAATCTGAGACTATAATAGTGAACATTCTTTTAGTTTTTTGCTATGATTCCAAGTCCTGTAGCTACTGTATGATAACAGCAAAAGTATTTGAAGCAGAAGGCATTAAGTACATAATTGCTATACCTCTCAACCCCATCTACTCCTTCCAAACCTTGTTTTAGTAGGGAGTAGAACTTAGTGATGCTTCGTGTTGTATTTTGCTATGGAAGCATGTTCATTTATTTACTTTTAAAAGTTATTTATTTGAAAGCAAGAGAGAGAATGGGCATGCAGGGCCTCCAGCTACTGCAAACAGACTCCAGACACATGTGCCACCTTGTGCATCTAGCTTACCTGGGTGCCAGGGAATTGACCCTGGTACCTTACTTAGCCTTCATAGGCAGGTGTCCTAACTGTTAAGCCATCTCTCCAGCCCTGGAAGTATTTTAAAATATTAATTTGTGAGGAGAGAGAGATAATATGGATGTGTCAGGATCTCCTGCTGTTGTAAATGAACTCCAGATGCATGGGCCACTTTGTGCATCTAGCTTTACATAGGTACTGGGGAATTGACCCAGGCCAGCATGTTTTGCAAACAAGCACCTTTAACCAATGAGCCATCTCTCCAGCTCATGTAAGCATGTTAGTATGTTTTGATTAAAGAACATAAATCTAGTGGTGGCATTTTAAGATCAGTTCAACATTTTTTTTTTCTTCTGGTTTAATTTTTACAAAGAAGCTAGTGTACTTTTTCTTTTTCTTTCTTTTGTGATTTTTCGAAGTAGGGTCTCACTCTGTTGCAGGCTGACCTGGAATTTACTGTGTAGTCTCAGGGTGGCCTTGAGCTCACAGAGGTCCTCCCACCTCTGCCTCCTGAGTGCTGGCAATAAAGGCCACCACACCCAGCGTTTTTGCACGTGTATTGTGTGGGTGGGTGCACATGTGCACACATGCATGTATGTGCCACCACGCCCAGCTTCTTTTGCATGTGTAGTATGGGGGGCACGTGTCTTGTGTGTATGTGTATGGGGTTGCATGTGTGCACACATGCATGTGGGATAGCCTCAGGGGTCATGTTCAGGAGCACCGTTGAACTTTCTGTGAGACAGCACCACACTAGCCGTCAGCTCATCCATTAGCTAAACCTGCTGGCCAGGGACCCTCAGGGATTTGCTTTCTTCCCCACCATCTTATGCAGGTTCTTGGTTTACCCGCTAGGTTTTGATGGTTACAGAGGACCTCCTTCAGTTTCCAATGGGAATTACAGCCAGCTACAGCTCCAAGCTAGAGAGTATCTTGGAACACCTTGTGCCCAAAGGGTAAGTAGGAACAGCTGTCACCATTGACTCATGGCACAGCGGTAGGTGATGACAGCATCTGTAGAGTGTCCTTCTGTCAGAGCTACTGCAAGTGCTGGGGGCTTTGAGGGCCATGTCCTTCCTGTTATCCAGGGAAGGCGAGATTTAAAGGTGTAGTGGATTTTGTTAATAATGTTCATACTAATTTACAAGAAAAACTGGGGTTAGTAGGTTAAATACCTTGTCTAAGGTCACTCAGCAAGTAAATGGTAGGATTAATATTGGATTACAAGGTTTTTAACTCCAGAGCTTATATACCTAGCTTTTCTATATTGCCTTGAATTTAGCTTACTTGTACATTAGCAGAGCTCTTCTTTCTGTTTTTTTTTTTTTTTTTTTTTAAGTATAGGGTCTCACTTTAGCTTAGATTGACTTGCAGCTCATTCTGTAGCCCCAAGCTGGCCTCAGACTCATGGCAGTCCTCCTACCTCAGCTTCCCAAGTGCTAGGACTGAAGGTGAACACTACCATGCCTAGCATGTTTTCTTTCTTCTTTAAAAAATACTTTATTAGTGAGCAGAGAGAGACAGACACAAAGAGAGGGAGGAAGAATGAATATGGGCATACCAGGGCCTCTAGCTGCTGCAAATGAACTCCAGATGCATGTGCCACTTTGTGCATCTGGATTTATGTGGGTACTTGGGAATAGAACCTGGGTTGTTAGGCTTTGCAGGCAAGTGCCTTAACTGCTGAACCATCTATTTAGCCCTTTTTTTTTTTTTTTTTTTTTTTTTGGTTTTTCAAGTTAGGGTTTTTTGCAGTCAGGTCAACATTGCTGGTAGAAATCACCCAACCAAGAGTAGCTAGTGGGAAAAAAAAGGTTTATTTTGGCCTTCAGGCTCGAGGGGAAAGCTCCATGATGGCAGGGAAAATGACGACATGAGCCAACATAAGGTGGACCATAACAACAGGAGAGTGTGCCAAACACTGGCATGGGGAAACTGGCTATGACACCCTTAAGTCCGCCCCCAATAATACACTCCCTCCAGGAAGTGTTAATTCCCAAACCTCCATCAGCTGGGAACCTAGCATTCAGAACCCCTAAGTTTATGGGGGACACCTGAATCAAACCATCACAGGGTTTCACTCTAGTCCAGGCTGACCTGGAATTCACTCTGTATTCTCAGGATGGCTTTGAATTCACAGCAATCCTACCTCTCTGCATCCTGAGTGCAGGGATTAAAGGCGTGCCCCACCACGCTCGCCTTTTTTTTTTTTTAAGATTTATTTTTATTTATTTATTAGAGACAGAGAGAAGGATGAGAGGGAGGAAAGAGACAGAGAGAGGGAGAGAATGGGCACACCAGGGCTTCTAGCCACTGCAAACAAACTCCAGTTGCATGTGCCGCCATGTGCACCTGGCTTATGTGGGACCTGGGGAATTGAACCTGTGTCCTTAGGCTTCGCAGGCAAGCGCCTTAACCACTAAGTCATTTCCTAGCCCATTTTCTTTTTTTTTTTCTCAATTTTTATTAACATTTTCCGTGATTATAAAAAATATCACATGGTAATATCCTCCCCCCCCCACTTTCTCCTTTGAAATTCCATTCTCTATCATATCCCCTCCCCATCTCAATCAGTCTCTCTTTTATTTTGATGTCATGATCTTTTCCTCCTCTTATGATGGTATTGTAGGTAGTGTCAGGCATGGTGAGGTCATGGATATCCAGGCCATTTTGTGTCTGGGGGAGCACGTTGTAAGGAGTCCTACCCTTCCTTTGGCTCTTAATTCTTTCTGCCACCTCTTCCGCATTAGACCCTGAGCCTTGGAAGGTGTGATCGCAGTGTTACTCAGTACTCGAGTTACTTCTTCCCAGCTATGATACCTTCTGAGTCGTCCCAAGGTCACTGCCATCTGAAAAGAGAAGATTCTCTACCCAAAGTGAGAGTAGTGTCAATATAAGAGTATAAATATTAAGAGAAGTGCTTAATGGGCAGTTTGATAAGCATAGTATATACACTTATCCAGACATCAGCAGATGTTACACCCTTAGGCTGGCCCCCTCTTTTCTTTCTTTCTTCCTTCCTTTCTTTTTAATATCTTTTCCTGTGTGTGGTGTTGAGAATTGAACCCAGGGCCCATGTATGCAAAGCAGATACTCTGCTGACCGAGCTGTAGCCCTTGATTAGCATTTTCAACCTGTGGAATTTTATAAGTTTTTGAGTATGAATAATGACTTGATTTGAGATGTCTGGGGTATTTTTTGGGGGAGGGTTGGGGGTTTTATAATGACACAAAAGTGATAACCATCAGCATAGCCCTACTTCAGGTTTTGATGCTGGCCTTTTCTGGGCTAGGGATGAATGAAGGTACTGGTGTCAGGGCGGTGTCTGGGAACACAGCTCCTACTCATGGGCAGAGCCATAAGTTCATCACCTCACTCCTGTGTACTGTGTTGCTCAGCTGTGCTGCTTTTGTAGGTTATGTGTATTAGATTCATTATGTGTTTTGTTTTTACGAGGTAGGGTCTCACACTTGTCCAGGTGGGCCTGAAACTCACTGTGTAGTCTCAGGCTGGCATTGAACTCATGGCAGTCCTCCTGTCTTGGCCTCCCGAGTGCTGGCATTAAAGGTGTGCATTACCACACCAGGCTTTTTGTTTTTGTATTTGTCTTTGTTTTTCAAGGTAGGGTGTATGCTGTTAGCCCAGGCTTACCTGGAATTCACTATGTAGACTCAGGCTGGCCTCAAACTCACAGCAACCTTCCTATCTCTTGCCTCTGAGTGCTGGGATTGAAGGCATGCACCACTATACCAGTTTTTTTTTTCTTTTTTTCCTCATGTGTTTTCAATCTATGGTGTATCAGGACACAGCCCCACTGTTAGTCAAGTATGTCTGTGTTTGGTAACTTACTGAGCTCTGTTACTAACATGTGTAAAATAGTTGTGCTTAAAGAGCTCACAGGTTCATGAGGAAGAAGTAGTGAGAATGGAGAACACATGTGGACTTTCGAAGACTTGAGCTCATGGCTCTCCTGCTTCGTGACCTTTGGCATGTCCCTCTACTTTTTTCAGTTAAGATTCTTCCTGGGACAGTGCAGATCAGCTGAGCCAGTGTGCATACATGCCTAGTGCTGTGGGCCTGATTAGTGAACACCAAGTGTGCAGACACCAGCTGTTATTGCACGAGCCTGCAGGACTTAAAGGGGGCTGGTGATTCATTTTTATTTATTTATTTTTGCTTTTTGAGGTAGGGTCTCACTCTAGCCTAGGTTGTCTGGAAATCATGGCAGTCTTCCTACCTCTGCAATCCTCCTACCTTTGCCTCCTGAGTGCTGGGATTAAAGGCAAGTGCCCGGCATTTATTTACTTTTTAGTGATTCATTTGCAAGCAGAAAGGGCCAAAGACAGATGGGGGGCAGGAGGGAATGGGTGTGCCAGGGCCTCCAGCTGCTGCATATGCATTTGGCTTTACATGGATCCTATGGAATTGAATTTGGATCCTTAGACTTTGTGGGTATGTACATTAACCACTAAGCCATCTCTCCTGCCCCATTTTGTGATTAATATAGTTTTAAGTAATAGCACTATCTGTTGTTTACACCAGCATTTCATTGTTTTGTTTGCTCCTTTAAATTCTTCTGAGGAAATTTAAAAATTAGTAATAGTAGCTGCTGTTGGGTAGGGCCTGGGAGCCTGAGTCAGAGACTTATTTTTGTTGCATGTCTTCTTGCCTTGCTTAAGATTCTTATTGCAGGTATTAACTCTGCCCCACCAATTACTTTCAAGAACTGTAAGGAGCTGGGCGTGGTGGTGCACGCCTTTAATCCCACCACTTGGAGCATTGGGAGTCAGGTGGCAGTGTTACTCTTGAGTATTAACTGTCAGTAGTTTCAGTCACAATCTAGGAAATAGATATATAGTACAATATAATTTTTTCAATTCACATATCTAAAACAAAAAATAACCAAAGAACTCATCCTGGTATGGTTTGTAGTAGTCTTTAGTTTGACTTACAAATTGGGCCATATTGAAGAAATGTGTTCTATTGCTTTATGTCCTTTCCTGCTGAGATGAGGGACAGAGGTCGGTGTCGCACATCTGAATTTCTGTTATTACACAGCACTGTGCCATTTACATAGTGCTTTCTAAATGCTAACCATTGTTCTGTGTTTTTGGTGACATGATAAATATTAATGCATTCATTTCAGGATAATTTCCAGCAGTGTTATAAGAAAGGAGGGACACCTGGTGGTTCTTCAGCAAACTCAAGAGGTAAGGGGGATTGCCTGAGTAGTTTATTTACCCAGAGCATAATTGTTTGTATATCATTCTGCACCTTCTAGCATTTTCTCCCTAAAACACACTGCTTTCAGCATTTATTGATGTTTTCAGTTTGCTTAAATGTACAACTAAAGTACTAAAGGCGATAGTAGACTACTTGGAAGGCCAGGGAAACTAATTGTTAATTTTTAAAAATTAAAAAAAAATATTTTTTATTTATTAGAGACAGAGAGGGTGGGGGAGAGGGGGAGAGAGAGAGGGACAGAGGGAGGGAGGGAGAGGGAGAGAATGGGTGCACCACGGCTTCTAGCCGCTGCAGATGAACTCTAGACACATGTGCCACCATATGCATCTAGCTTACATGGGACCTGGAGAATTGAACCTGGGTCCTTAGGCTTCGCAGGCATGTGCCTTAACCACTAAGCCATCTCTCCAACCCTAATTTATTTATTTTTTATTGACAACTTCCATAATTATAGACAATAACCCATGGTAATTCACTCCCTCCTCCCTCAGTTTCCCCTTTGCAACTCCACTCTCCATCATACTCCTTATCCCTCTCAGTCTGTTTTATTTTGATGTCATTATCTTTCCCATGATGGTCTTGTGTAGGTACTGTGAGGTCATAGATATCCAGGCCATTTTGTGTCTGGAGGAGCACATTGTAAGGAATCCAACCCTTCCTTTGGCTCTTAAATTCTTTCCTCCACATCTTTCACAATGGGCCCTGAGCCTTGGAAGGCGTGATAGAAATGTATCAGTGCTGAGCACTCCTGTCTGTCACTAAGTCATCCCAAAGTCACTGCCATCTGAAATAAGGTTCTCTAACCAAAAGTGAGAGTAGCATTAATATATGGGTATGAACATTAAGAGAAGTGCTTACCTGGCAGTTTGGTGAGCAAAGTATATACATTTCCCCAAAGGGAAAGACTGACTTCAAGAGTGGGTTATATAGTATTCCTTGCAGGTAGATATCATTAATTGGGGTGGGGGGGGGGAGAAGAAGAGTGGAGGACTGACAGCAGCAATTACACCCCTGTTACTCATGACTACCATCCTAGCTCAGACTGGCCTTGAACTCATAGTGATCCTACCTCAATTTCCTGAGTGCCAGAATTGAAGGCATGTGGCACCATGGCTGCCTCTTAAGTGTCAATTACTTGTGTTTCCTTTTAATGTTTTGGTATTTTGAGGTAGGGTCTCTAGCCCAGGCTAACCTGGAATTCACTATGTAGTCTCAGGGTGGCCTTGAACTCATGACGATTCTTCTACCTCTGCCTCGAGTGCTAGGATTAAAGGTGTAAGCCTTCATGCCTGGCTTATTTTTTATTTATTTAGTAGTTTTTGTTCATTTATCATTTATTTGAGAGGGAGAGAGAGAGGGGAAAGAGGAAGAGGAGTGAGTGAGGGAGCCAGCTCCAGGGCCTCTAGGCAAATGAGCTCCAGAGGCATGCACCACCTCATGCATCTGGCTTATGTGGGCCCTGGGGAGTTGAACCTGGGTCCTTTGGCTTTGCAGGCAAGTGCCTTAACTGCTAAACCATCTCTCAAGCCCTGTGTTTTTCTTTTTTTGAGGTAGTGTCTCATCTAGTTTAGGTTGACCTAGAACTCACTCTGTAGCCCTTGATCCTAATGGTGATCCTCCTACTTCAGCCTCCTGAGTGCTTGGATTATAGGCATGAGCCATCATTCCCAGTTCTACATTTTCTTTTTTTAAACTTTTTTGTTGTTATTTTATTTATTTTAAAGTGATAGAGAAATAGGTAGAGATAGAGAGAATGGGCGCGCAAGGGCCTCCAGCCACTGCAAACGAACTCCAGACCCGTGCGCCCCCTTGTGCATCTGGCTAACATGGGTCCTGGGTAATCGAGCCTCAAACCAGGGTCCTTACGCTTCACAGGCAAGCGCTTAACCGCTAAACCATTTCTCCAGCCCCTTTTCAACATATTTTATTTATTTGAGAGAGGTAGAGAGAGAGAGAATGTGTGCACCAGGGCCTCCAGCCACTGCAATTGAACTCCAGATGCATACGCCCCCTCATACATCTGGCTAATGTGGGTCCTGGAGAATCGAACCAGGATCCTTTGGCTTTGCAGGCAAACGCCTTAACTGCTAAGCTATTTCTCCAGCCCTGTTTCTTTTCTTTTTTTAATTTGGGAGCTGGGTGTGGTGGCACATGCCTTTAATCCCAGAACTTGGGAGACAGAGGTGGGAGGATCTCTGTGAGTTTGAGGCTACCCTGAGACTACATAGTGAATTCCAGGTTAGCCTGAGCTAGAGTGAGACCCTACCTCGAAACTCCTCCCTCTGTCCCTGCCAAAAAAAAAAAAAAAAATTGGGAAGGTTCTGGAGAGATGGTTTAGTGGTTAAGGCACTTGTCTTGGAAACGTAGGAACTTGGGTTCAATTCCCCAGTCCCCACATAAGCCCGATGCACAAGGTGGTGTGTGCATTAGGAGTTTGTTTGCAGTGGGTAGAGGTCCTGACATGGCCATTCTCTCCCCCTCTGCCTCTCTCTCAAATAAAATATTAAAAAATTAATTTGCATGTGTGTGCATGTGCATACTAGGGTCTCTTGCTGCTGTAAACAAATGCCCATTTGGTTTTACGTGGGTAGCTTGGGAATTGAGCCTGACCTGGCAGGCTTTACAAGCACAAGGATCTTTAACACCTGAACCGTCTCTCCTAAGTGTATGTTTTCTTAAAAATAAAAAATGTACTGCCAGGCATGGTGGTGCACACCTTTAATCCCAGCACTCAGGAGGCTGAGGTAGGAGGATTGCTGAGGTTGAAGCCACGGAGACTACACAGTAAATTCTAGATCAGCCTGGGCTAGAGTGAGACCCTACCTTGATAAAACAAACAAACAAACAAAAATGTGCTTTACACCAGAGCATACTTTAATTTATAACTTTAGACAGTTTCTTATGCTGACTACGTTTGGGTTCACGTAATGTTTCAGGATAGTGGTGTTATCACAAATAGTGTTGGTAGTTACTCTGCCATCAGTACATTGACAGATCTGAACATGCAGCATTTTAAAACACAGGTTACTTGTTAAAATGTGGAAGGATAATTAAGAGATTCAGAGTAGACGGGTGTGGTGGCAGGATTGCTATAAATTTGAGGCTACTCTGAGAATACATAGTGAATTCCTGGGCTAGAATGAGACCCTACCTCGTAAAGCCAAAAAAACCCTTTAAATTCAGAGCAAGCAAGAAAGAAGTTTAGGGCTGGAGAGATGGCTTAGTGGTTGAAGCCAAAGGGCCCAGGTTTGATTACCCAGGACCCACATAAGTCAGATATACAAGGTGGTGCATGTGTCTGGAGTTCCTTTGCAGTGGCTGGAGCCCCTGACACACCCATTCACTCTCACTATCTGTCTCTTTCTCACTCTCAAGTAAATAAAATAAATAAACATATATTTAAAAGTTTAAGACAACTTTAGCAGAGGAAAACAGTCTTTCAATTTTGAGAAGGTAGCTAGTATTCATAATGCATTTGCTTATGTCTGAGCAGGGCTTCTATAGAACACTTAAGTTGAAAGTTGATTGAAAACAAGGGCCAACTATTTATCTTGGGGCTCAGCCCTGTCAGGGCATCTATGAATACCTTGTTGATAATACTAAAAATGGGTATCTTTACAGAATCTTGAAGATTTCCTTCCTTCCTTCCCTGCTTCCATGGTTGTAAGCAATATCCCATGGTAATTCCCTCCCTCCCCCCACTTTCCCCTTTGAAACTCCACTGTCCGTAATATCCCCTCCCCCCCCCCTCAGTAAGTCTCTCTCTCTTTTTTTGGTGCCATCATCTTTTCCTCCTGTTATGATGGTCTTTCGTACATAGTGTCAGGCACTGTGAGGTCATCGCTATCCAGACCATTTTGTGTCTGGAGGAGCACATTGTAAGGAACTTTTTTTTTTTTTTCTTTTGAGGTAGGGTCTTGCTCTATCCCAAACTGGCCTGGAATTAACTATGTAGTCTCAGGTGGGCCACAAATTCACTGTGATTCTCCTTCTTTTGACTCCCAAATTCTGGGGTTAAAGGCATGTACCACCATGCCTGGCTAATCTCAAATATTTTCTCCTTTCTTTTCTTTCTTTTTTTTGGGGGGGGGGTTGGGAGGAATAGGATTTCCCTCTATCCCAGGCTGACCTGGAATTCACTATGTAGTCTCAGGTTGGCCTTGAACTCACAGCAGTCCTCCTACCTATGCCTCCCAAGTGCTGGGATTAAAGGCACACACCACCACACCTGGCTTTTTCTTTTCTTTTTTAATAAAGACATGTGCCACCATGCCCAGCTAGATTTCATCTTTTCTTTTAAATTTTTTTTTTTTTCGAGGTAGGGTCTCACTCTGGTCCAGGCTGACCTGGAATTAACTTGTAGTCTCAGGGTGGCCTCGAACTCATGGCGATCCTCCTACCTCTGCCTCCCGAGTGCTGGGATTAAAGGCGTGCGCCACCACGCCTGGCTTCTTTTTAATTTTTTAAAATTTATTTTACTCATGTGAGGGATACACACACACACACACACACACACACACACACACACACGGCGGGAGACAGAAAGAGAGAGACAGGAGAAAGAGAATATGAATGGGTATGTCAGGGCCTTCAGCTGCTGCAAACAAACTCAAGATGCATGTTTGTACATCTGGTTTAAGTGGGTCCTGGGGAATCGAACCTGGGTCCTTTGGCTTCAAGGCAAAAATGCCTTATTCACTAAGCCATCTTTCCAGCCTTCAAGTGATCTCTTCTATGTTAGCGTAAGTATAATCTAGTTGCATTTCATTTCTTTTGTTTTAGAGTTTGTGTTTCAGTAGCCCATTAATGTTAAGTGTTAGTAGTCAAAGCTTCTTCATTATGATACACTCTCTGTTGCTAATGGCACAGCAGGGTGGAGAGAGTCCTCTCAGGTGAGCAGTCCAGAGAAAGAGAGTGAAGCCTTCAACAGCGGGGACTCTGGACAAGGAGATTCCCGGAGCATGACTCCTGTGGGTGTGTCAGTGACAAATCCGGCAGCCACTCTCCTGCCAGTGCACATCTATCCCCTGCCTCAGCAGATGCGGGTTGCCTTCTCAGCAGCCAGGACATCCAATTTGGCCCCTGGAACTTTAGATCAACCTATCGTGTTTGATCTTCTTCTGAACAACTTGGGAGAGACCTTTGATCTTCAGCTTGGTAGATTCAGTTGTCCAGTGAATGGCACATATGTATTCATTTTCCACATGCTAAAGCTGGCGGTCAATGTGCCACTGTATGTCAACCTTATGAAGAACGAGGAGGTCTTGGTGTCAGCCTATGCCAACGATGGTGCTCCAGACCACGAAACTGCAAGCAACCACGCCATTCTTCAACTCCTCCAGGGAGACCAGATATGGTTGCGCTTACATAGGGGAGCAATTTATGGAAGTAGCTGGAAATATTCTACGTTTTCAGGCTATCTTCTTTATCAAGATTGAACATCAAGGATGTTCACATTTAGTGAGATTGAAGGAAAAGTAGTCCTTGCCTGGTGACTATGCTGGGAAATTGTTTCATTCCTAGAGGAAGAGGAGATCCTTTACTTTTTTTTTTTTTCCCTCCCAGGTGAAAAATTTAAAGCAAAATGTCAATTAGCATTAATCTGGCACTTTATAAATTGTGATGTATCCTCGCTAGTCACTTAACCCTTAACTGTACTAATGGTCAGCCTACTGAACTGACTGCCTCAAGTTCAGACAACTTATAATGCCTTGTTGTGCCTCAATAAAAAACTTACCTGCACCTCCAGTTCTAGTTAATTAAAAATTTTGTTGAGAGGTTAAGATAACTTGTTTTTAGCATCTGTCACTGATATATATTGTTTATTCATAGGTTCATGGCATTATTTTAAAACAAATAAAGGATCAATATAATGTAATTTTTCCCCCCAAAAAAGTCTGTAGGAAAACATCAGTGTCAAAACACTACCTGCATGTGGTGGTGCATGCCTTTTTATCACAATATTCAAGAGGCTGAGGTGGGATCGCCATGATTTTGAGCCAAACCTGGGCTACAGAGTGAGTTCCAGATCATCTTGGCTAGAGTGAGACCTTATCTTGACCAGAAAAAAAAGGGGGTGGTGAAGGGATGTTTGAGCAGTTAAATGTGCTTATTTGCAAAGCATGATCTACTAAGTTCAGTTCCCCAGCAGTCACATAAAGCTAGTACACAAAATGGCACATGCATCTGGAGTTCTGCAGTCACAAAAGGTCCTAGCACACACATTCTCTGTCCCCTGAAAAGCTGAAGGATCCAGATTCGATTGCTCAGGATCCATGCAAGCCAGATGCTCAGGTGGCATATGCATCTGGAGTTCTTTTGAAGTGGCTAGACGCCCTGGTGCACCCATACTCTTTTCTGCCTCTTCCTCTCTCTCAAAGTATTTAAAAAAAATTGGGCTATAGTGAAGGCTTAGTGGTTAAGCTACTTGCCTAGCGAAGCCTAAGGACCCATGTTTGACTCTCCAGATCCCACATAAGCTAGACACAGGTGACTCAAGCACACAAGGTCGCACATGAGCACAAGATGATGCACACGTCTGGAGTTCTATTGTAGTGGCTTGAGGCCCTGGCATGCCAATTCTTTCAACAAAAAAATTACAAAAAAATATATATATTTTTTAATTTTTATTAACATTTTCCATGATTATAAAATATATCCCATGGTAATTCCCTCCCTCCCCACCCCCACACTTTCCCGTTTGAAATTCCATTCTCAATCATATTACCTCCACATTACAATCATTGTAATTACATATATACAATATCAACCTATTAAGTATCCTCCTCCCTTCCTTTCTCCACCCTTTATGTCTCCTTTTCAACTTACTGGCCTCTGCTACTAAGTATTTTCATTCTCACACAGAAGCCCAGTCATCTGTAGCTAGGATCCCCATATGAGAGAGAACATGTGGCGCTTGGCTTTCTGGGCCTGGGTTACCTGACTTAGTATAATACTTTCCAGGTCCATCCATTTTTCTGCAAATTTCATAACTTCATTTTTCTTTACTGCTGAGTAGAACTCCATTGTATAAATGAACCACATCTTCATTATCCACTCATCTGTTGAGGGACATCTAGGCTGGTTCCATTTCCCAGCTATTATAAATTGAGCAGCAATAAACATGGTTGAGCATGTACTTCTAAGGAAATGAGATGAGTCCTTTGGATATATGCCTAGGAGTGCTATAGCTGGGTTACAAAAATATTTTTATTTTCAGCCATTTAAGCTGACTGGATTCCTTTCCTCATGGGGGCCTGGTGTGTGGTGGCTGCAGAGAGCAGCCTCCTTACTGGTATAGTGACCTGTTGCTTGTGCAGGTAGCTCTAAGGGACCTTGGAGACAGCCTTTTGGTGGACATCCAGATTTCTGACCCCATGCTATTCCCTGCCTAGGCTCCTGACACGTATGTGGGGTGCTTTCGGAAAGCTCCATCTCACAGTGGCCAGGGTTCATGTTGGCTAGGTTGTCATATCCATCTGCACCAAGCTGCAGAATAAAGAACATGTGACTGAGGCCCTGCACAGAGCCAGGTTTAAGTTTCCTGACTTCCAGAAGATCCACATCCCGAAGAAGTGGGGCTTCCAGTTCAATGCAGATGGGAAGGGGCTCATCCCTGATGGCTGTGGGCTCAAGTATATCTCCAGTCTTGGTCCCCTGGACAAGGGGTGAGCTCTCCACACATGAGCTTCTGTTGCTCTTTACTTAGCAACCACACTTACTGGCCAGAGGAAGTGGGCTATAACACCCATAAGCCCACCCAATACACTGACTCTAGGAGGTTTCGGTTCTTGCATTGCCATCAACTGGGGACCTGGCACTCGGAGCATGTAAGTTTATGGGGCACCTGAGTCAAATCACCACTCGCCCTTGTTTCAGTTTGCCTTCTTCGTATGCTAGGACCCTAACTCAACCTTATAACCGAGCCTGCCTCTTAAAGGCTTAACTCCCCAGTCTAAACCTCTAACAAATAATACACTCTTCCTGTGCCAACTAAGGTACTAGCAGGGCCCTAAGTTGATCTTGGCCCTCTACCTAAAGCACACAGCCGATTAAAAACAAAAGTCCTGAATGTTAGTTCTAGGAGCCGCCTCTTTGCAATGGAAAAATCCCCAGCACTGAAATACAGTATTTTCTCCCAAACTGAAACTTTCTGTCCCTACTTCCTCTAATGGAATCAGTGAGAGCCATTCCTATTTCTTCCACTAATAGGATTGGCTAGCTGCAAAACCTCCCATTCCTCTGACCCCGCTTCCTTCTAACCCTGTAATTAGTACCTCAGCCTGTGAGTGGATTGTGGCTCTGGATCCTGTGCCAGAGACTGCCTCAGTAGACTGCCAAGTAGACCCAGTGCTGTTCTTGAGCCACTCTGCCTTTTCTCCATCAACCTTGTACCATACAGCACTTACTGAAGTTTACTTTTTACTGTTTAGATATTTATTTTTTCGAGATCTTGTCCAACAGTGTTGGCTAGGGTGGCTGGCAATTCCGAGCTGAAGTCACCCTCTCACGCCAGGCACCTGAGTGCAGAGACTACAGACATACCCGGCTTCAAAAACTAATTTTATTTCATTATTATTTTATTCTAATTTACTTATTTTTGAGGTTAGGGTCTTGCTATAGACCGAGCTGACCTGGAATTCACTGTGTAGTCTGATGCTGGCCTTGAGCTCAGTGATCTTCCTACCTCTGCCTCCTGAGTGCTGGGATTAAAGGCATGTGCCACCACGCCTGGCTCCAAAATTTATTTTAATGGAAAGAATATACAGGAGAGGAGAGAGGACTTGGTTCTGGCTGGAGAAGGAGTAACGTGAATTTGAGGCTGGGTAAATTCTGGCAGATGGCGTTGCTCATCTTTGTAGGTTTCTTGAGATAGGAACCTGAACAACGACTCAATGAAACTGCATTTTGCCCAAAGTAACCTTTTCTTTTTTTTAAAAAATTTTTATTTATTTATTTGAGACCGACAGACACAGAGAGAAAGACAGATAGAGGGAGAGAGAGAGAATGGGCGCGCCAGGGCTTCCAGCCTCTGCAAACGAACTCCAGACGCGTGCGCCCCCTTGTGCATCTGGCTAACGTGGGACCTGGGGAACCGAGCCTCGAACCGGGGTCCTTAGGCTTCACAGGCAAGCGCTTAACCGCTAAGCCATCTCTCCAGCCCACCTTTTCTTAAAAAAAAAAAAAAAAAAATTGAGACAGGGAGAAAGGAGAGAGAGTGGGTGTACAAGGTCCTCAATCCACTCCACACAAACTCCAGATGCATGGGCCACCTTGAGCATCTGGCTTATGTGGGACTTGGAGAATCGAACCTGGGTCTTTAGGCTTCACAGGCAAGCGCCTTAACCTCTAAGACATCTCCCCAAAGTCATCTTTACTAATTGGAGTTAGACCCCTCTTCTGGGTTTACCTTGGGGAAAAAAAGTGCTCAGTGTTCTTAATGCCTTTTCAGTTGTGGGTCCAGATACTACGCTAGTAGGTGGAAGTGCCCGTAAACCTTTCTGTCTTCACTTTTCCGAGCGGGTCTGGAAGTTTGTGCCAAAAACACATGTTTAACAAATGTTCTGTGAGTGAATGGCAGAATGAATAGTGGTGGCCCACCACACATCCAATAGACGGGCACACGTGATTTTTGTGGGCTACTTGATTTCAAGATCCCAGCAGGTCTGTCCTGGAACAGGTTAGTTATGATACCCCAGTACTTATAAGAGTAAAAAGGAAATGTTCCTTCATCTAGGTACGTATAATTTGTAAGCAGGTGTAAGGAAGCAACCAGCCCAACTCCCTGGAGAGGCAGGAGGCTGTTTCCGTACAGCAGCATGGCGCCTCCCGTAGAAGCCTAAGAGCAGTCCCTAATAGGGAACAAAGTGAGAGAGCCTTCCGTACGGCAACATGGCGTCCTCCCGCTGGAGCTCAGCAGAGCAGTTCTGGTGAACAAAACAGGGCGTCTTCCGTACAACAATAAGGTGGCCTCTCCCTGAAGCGTGGCAACGCAGTTCCCCCACGGGGAACAAGCGCCAAGCGCTTTTCGTTCTTAGCATGGCGGCCTCCGACGGGGAACAGGCCCAGAGCGGCTTCCGTCCAGTACCATGGCGTCCTCCAGCGCAGTTCCCAGTGGGCGGGGGCGGGGAGGAAGCCAGGGTGTCTTCCGTACAACAATAAGGAGGCCTTTCAGAGAAGCGCTGTAAGGCAGTTCCCCCTGGGGGACGAGCGCCGAGCGCTTTCCGTTCTCATCACGGCGGCCCCCAGCGGAGTTCCCGGATGGGGAACAAGTCCAGAGGGGCTTCCGTACAGCAACCTAGTGGCCACCTACAGGAGCCTGGAAGCGGAGTTTCCTGAAGAGTAGCAAGCTCGGAAGTACTTTCCGTACAAGATCATGGCGTCCCCTGTGCGAGTCGGTCAGCGCAGACGCCGGGGGAAGGGGCTGCCATAAAAGAGACACGGCTTCCTCTCGCCGCTTCTCCCGCCTCCCACCGGCTGTCGTAAAGAGTGAATGGGGAGAGAGTCGTGGGGGGAAGGAGGGAAGCGGGGGGCGCGGAGGCTGAGCGCGTAGCCAGCGGCCGCAGGTGGCGGCGGGCCGTGGGGCCGAGGCGGGCAGGGACCCCCCCAGGCTGCGGCCCGGGGTCCGGAGCCCCGCCGGGGACATGGACCTCAACCGGATCATCCAGGCGCTGAAGGGCACCATCGACCCGAAGCTGCGGATCGCGGCCGAGACGGAGCTCAACCAGGTGGGTCTCGGGCCCGCCTCCCCTCCTCCTCCCGGACTCTCTCCCCTCCGCCCCTCCTTGCTTTTCTCCCCGTCTCTCCTCCTCTCCTCTGCCCGCCCCGGCCCGGACCCCGAGCCGCCGGGGCACCTGTTGTCCCGCGTCTTTCCCGTGCGGCGCTCGCCGACCCTTCCTGGTGTTTTCGGGCGGTGGTTTCCTTTCCCAGCGCTCCGGCGGGAGGTGGTGGTGAGGACCGCGCCTCGTACAGTGACAGCTGAGCTGGCTTTTCCGGGGGGCTGCTGTGAGGAAAACCCGCCTGCTTCTGGGGTTGCGGGGACTGGGCACGAGCAGGTAGTTTTCGTGGGGCTCCCCTAAGGGCTGCCCGGTGGTACTGCTTCGAGGCGTTTCTTGCCAGTGCGGAGATGTATGCCTTTCCTTTATTCTCCATTCACTCTTTCAAAGTCAACCTTAACTTTATTCCAGCATTACCCCCGACATTTGAACAGTGTAAGGATCCCAAACTCTAGCTGTACATGTAAGAGGGAGCCCATGGACTCCTTACTAAAAAGTACAAATGGAAATCCGTTCCTCCAGCTGGGGAGATGGCTCAGCAGTTAAATGTGCTTGCTTGCAAAGCCTGCCTGCCCGTCCAGGTTCCCGTAACCCCAATGCCCACGTAAAGCCAGATGCACAAAGTGGAGCCTCCGTGGGGAGTTAGTTTGCAGCGGCAAGAGGCCCTGTTGCTCCCCATAAAGTTATTAAAAAGTATAAACTCTAATCAGATAGAATGACACCTGTTTGAGGCCGTAATGACACTTGAATTGTGAAGGGACATGCCAAAACTCTTGGCACTCAAGGCATTGCCGAGGATCAGCAGCATCAGCCCCACCTGAGAACTTGTTGGATATGCAAATTATAGGGCTTCCCCTCGGTTGACAGAATCCGGGACTCTGGAGGTGGAAAGAAGTTTGGATTATGTTTCAAAGGATGGTGAGGCAGTCCTCAATGTTTCAGCTGGAGTTGATTTCAATGTTTTCACTGACTTACAAGCACAGAGAAAGAGAATGAGAATGAATATAAGTGGGTACACCAGGGCCAGTAGCCTCTGCAGACGAACTCCAGACGCTTGCATCCGGCTTTACGTGGGTACTGAGGAATCAATCCCAAATCGTTAGGTTTTGCAGGGAAATCCCTTCACCGCTGAGCCATTTCCCCAGCACATATACATTATCATATCTATTATAATATGTATCATTGCTTGCCTGTGTGTGGTGTATGCATGTGTGTGTGCCTATTTAGGCCCCCCCCACATCAAGTGCTCACCAGTGGCTTGAATAGAAAGTTTGTTGTTCCACTCCATCACTCGTCTATCAGTTCTTTAGGGCCATAGTTTCTTACTAATTGTGCGTGTCGTTTTTTTTTCTCCCCTTATGGCCATTCTTGGGCCTCTGCTCCCTTACTGCGCTGGGGTTACAAATGTGCTGGTCATGCCCAGCTTTTTATGTGGGTCCTGGGAATGGAATTTGAGCAGTCTCTTAGGCCATGCTTGCACAGGAAGTGCTCTTAACAGCTGAGTCCTATCTCCAATACTCATATTTTTTAAGTTTCTATTTGTTTATTGCAGTGCTAAGGATAGAAACCAGGGCCTTGGCCTCCCAAGTGCTGGGATTAAAGGTGTGCACCATCAGGCCAGGCTGATAAATTCTTGTATATATATATATGTATATATATGTGTGTATATATATATATATATATTTTTTTTTTTTTTTTCGGGGTAGGGTCTTGCTGTAGCCCAGGCTGGTCTGGAATTCACTGTGTAGTCTCAGGATGGCCTCGAACGCGAAGCCATCCTCTTAGCTTTACCTCCTGAGGGCTGGGGTTAAAGGCCTGAGCCACCATGCTACGCCTTCTTATTTGGGGCTGTCCCTCTCAGGATAGCATTTTTTTTCTCATCAGTGACTGGGTCTCTGACTGCCCACTGTGACATTCTTTCTTTGAGAAATGTTTTTTTTTTTCTTGGCTGTTTTTTCAAGGTAGGGTTTCACTCTAGTCCAGGCTGACCTAGAATTCACTATGTAGTCTCAGGGGTGGCCTTGAACTCCTACTTCTGCCTCCCAGGTGCTGGGATTAAAGGCGTGTGCTACCACACCTGCCTGAGGAATGTTTTTTCATAGGACCCTGAGATTGAATTCTTTAAGCCTTTATTGTTTTGCCAGGAGCATTGGGTAGGGATACTTTCTTTTGGTAGGAACATGGTGGGCTTCAGTACCTCACCTAGAAAGATCTAGAAAGGCAGTGACTGCTCTGGCTGCTCCTCTTACATAGAGACAGCGTTGGTAGAGCCCAGTCCTCCTGCCTTAGGAAACATTGCTGGAGAGTGATACAGGCAGGCACCTGATGTTCTCTAGCCTCTGTACACACACAGGCAAACTCTGTATGTGCACACATCACACCACAGGCACTACACAAACAAACCAGAGAAGGGAAAAAACCTCCAGGCATGGTAGAGTGCCATATCATCTCAGCTCTGGGAAGCTAGAGTCAGGCAATCCCTGGGGCTCATTCACTAGCTCGTCTAGCCAAACTGGTGAGCTCTAGATTCAGCAAGAGATTGTCTTAAGAAAATAAGATGGAGAGCCAAAGGCATATGCACACATGTGAACATACTTAACTCATACATGAGCTTACAAACATGAACATGCTTACACATATATGCTCATGCAAAAAATTTTGGTGGTTGTGGATGAAAAGGAATTTACCTTAAATAAAAGAGATCTCAGATTCTGAAGACGATGAAGATGAAAAGATGACTCAGTTTTCACTGAGGGAATGGAGTTTGGAAAGCAGTGTTCTTGGATGGAAAGAAAAAATAAGTTGGAGAGTGAGTGAGGCAGACACCTGACATTGGCCTCTGGTGTCCACACAGATGTGGTTGCACACATGGGTGCCTGCACACATACAGATGTACATACTCACATGCATGCATGCATAGAATAAGGTTTTCATTTATTTGGACAGTAGTGTATTCAGTAATGCTGGTAATCATGTTTCACTTAGAGTCCCCTCTTTTTATAAGAATTTTTTTGTAATTTCAGTCCTACAAGATTATCAATTTTGCCCCCAGTTTGCTTCGGATCATAGTTTCGGACCATGTGGAGTTCCCAGTGCGCCAGGCAGGTGAGTTATCTTTTCATTTTATTATTATTATTATTATTATTATTATTATTATTATTTTTCGAGATGGTGTCTTGCTGTAGCCCAAACTGACCTGGAATTCACTATGTACTCTCAGACTGGCCTTGAACTCATAGCAATCCTCCTACCTCTGATTCCCAAGTGCTGGGATTAAAGTCAAGTGCCACCATGCCCATTCTTTATATATTTATTTTTTTGGCAAAAGGAGAATGAGAATTATATCTTAATTTAATTTAATTTATTTATTAAAGAGAGAATGGGTGTGTCAGTGCCTCTAGCCACTGCAAATGACACATGTGCCACCTTGTGCATCTGGCTTATGTGGGTTCTGGAAAATTGAACCTGGGTCTTTTTGCTTTGCAGGCAGTTGCCTTAACTGCTAAGCCATCTCTCCAGCCCCAATTTTCTTTCTCTGTCAGATAAATAATAAAATATCTTTAAAACCATGACCAGAGTGCTCACTACTGTAATACCTCTATCACACCTTCCAAGGCTCAGGGTCTAATGTGGAAGAGGTGGTAGAAAGACTTTAAGAGCGAAAGGAAGGGTAGGACTCCTTACAACGTGCTCCCCAGACACAAAATGGCCTGGATATCCATGACCTCACAGTGCCTGATACTACCTAAAGAAGACCATCATAATAGGAGGAAAAGATCATGACATCAAAATAAAAGAGAGACTGATTGAGATGGGGAAGGGATATGATGGAGAATGGAGTTTCAAAGGGGAAAATGGGAGGAGGCAGGGTATTACCATGGGATTTTTTTTTTATAATCATGGAAGTTGTTAATAAAGATTTGAAAAAAAATCTTTAAAATCATCTTCTTGGGCTGGAGAGATAGCTTACTGGTTAAGCGCTTGCCTGTGAAGCCTAAAGACCCCGGTTTGAGGCTGCATTCCCCAGGACCCACGTTAGCCAGGTGCACAAGGGGGCGCACACATCTGGAGTTAGTTCACGGTGGCTGGAGGTCCAGACGTGCCCACTCTCCTCTCTCTCTGTCTCTCTGCCTCTTTCTCTATCTGTCACTCTCAAATAAATAAATAAGTAAAAATAAAAACAAAAAGAATAAACAAAAACTTATTTAAAAAAATCTTCTTGGGCTGCAGAAATGGCTTAGCGGTTAAGCGCTTGCCTGTGAAGCCTAAGGACCCCAGTTTGAGGCTCGATTCCCCAGGACCCACGTTAGCCAGGTGCACAAGGGGGCACACGCATCTGGAGTTCGTTTGCAGTGGCTGGAGGCCCTGGAGCGCCCATTCTCTCTCTCTTTCTCTGTCTGTTGCTCTCAAATAAATAAATAAAAATAACCAAAAAAATTAAAAAAAGAATCTTCTTGATACTAGTGTGTCCATGCTTTCTCCTCAAACACAGCTGCTATCTACCTGAAAAACATGGTGACACAATACTGGCCTGACCGGGAGCCTCCTCCAGGAGAAGTCATATTTCCATTCAACATTCATGAAAATGACCGGCAGCAGATCCGAGACAACATTGTGGAAGGGATCATCCGATCTCCCGATCTGGTGAGGTATGCTGTACTCTGTAGCAGGCAAGAAGTGGCTGTATCTGTGATGTCCTAATGCATCTTTTGACTCAAGTTTTTTCTGTTTTGTTTTTAAATCTCATAGGGTGTCCAATGCCAATCAGATGCTAACCATGGTCAGTACCCCATGGAACTGCCATGTGTCTATGTGCCAAGGTGCTTGTTTCCCAGCCCCCTGAACCTTCAGTGGTTCTACCCAGTAATGCCCGGAGAATGGCTTCTCTTAGCCATCCTGCACTTGGCTTTGGGGAGAAAGGATTGTGAGGTTGCCTGAAGATGAAATTTGAAAAGGTGAAAACCTTCAGTCCTATTGCTGCTCCAAGGACAGGTGCTGTCAGCACATGCATGGAGGGTGTCCCTGACTGTTAGCGCACGGGTAGACAGCCTTTGTGGCTTGCTCCTTCTCAGTCCGAAAGGTTCACTTGTGGTCATCCCTGCAGACTCTTTATTCTTACTCTCTAATTTATTTAAAAGTATTGCAGAGAGGGGCTGGAGGGATGGCTTAGCAGTTAAGGAATTTGTCTGCAAAGCCAAAGGACCTAGGTTTGATTCCCTGGGACCCATGTAAGCCAGATGCACAAGGGGGCACACATGTCAGGAGTTCATTCGCAGTGGCTGGAGCCCTGGTGCACCCATTCTCTCTCTCCCGTTCTTTACCCCCCCTCTCTGTCAAAAAAAAAAAAAAAAAAAAGTCTTGCACAGAGCCAGAGCCAGTCATGGTGGCACTCCGTGAATCCCAACACTCAGGGATGCAGAGGTAGGAGGATCACTGAATTCGAGTCCAGCCTGGGACTGGAGAATTGAACCCAGTCTGGTAAGCTGTGCAAGCAAGAGCCTTTAACCATTGAGCCATCTCTTAAGTGCCTTGAGTTTTTTTATTTTTTCAAGGTGGGTTCTTATTTTAGCCCAGGCTGGCCTGGAAATCACTATGTAGTCTCAGCATGGCCTCGAACTCATGCGATCTTCCTACTTCTGCCTCCTGAGTGTTGGGATTAAAGTTGTGTGCCATTATTACACCCGACTTGAAAAGATTTTAATAGGCTTACTTTTCCTCCTACTTAATTCACTACATATGATTGTTTCAGTCAATAATATATACCACTATGTTTCACCCAGGGCTGGAGAGCTGGCTCAGCATTTAAAGCTTAATGGCTTGGCCTTAATTTCCCACACTCTTTTAAAGCCAGTTGCACAAAGTGGCATGTGCATCTGGAGTTCATTTGTAGTGGGAAGAGGCCCTGGCATGCCAATTATATTTTTTTCTTTTTTTGAGGCAAGTCCAACAGACTGGCCTTTTTTATTTTTTATTCTTATTTATTTATTTGAGAGCAACAGACAGACAGAGAAAGAGGGAGAGAGAGAGAGAGAGAGAGGAGAGAGAATGGCTGCGTCAGGGCTTCCAGCTACTGCAAACGAACTCCAGACATGTGTGCCCCCTTGTGCATCTGGCTAACATGGGTCCTGGGGAATTGAGCCTCAAACCAGGGGCCTTAGGCTTCACAGGCAAGCGCTTAACCACTAAGCCATCTTTCCAGCTCCCCCCTTTTTTGAAACGTGTGAGAGAGAAAGAATTGGCATGCCAGTGCCTCTAGCCACTGCAGTTGAACTCCAGATGCGTGTGCCCCCTTGTGTGCATGTGTGACCTTGCATGCTTGCATCACTGTGCATCTGGCTTATGTGAGACCTGGAGAGTTGAACATGCGTCCTTAGGCTTCATCGGCAAGTGCCTTAACTGCTAAGCCATCTCTCCAGCCTTCTTTTTTTTTTTTTTTTTAAATATTTATTTATTTAAGAGAGAGCAAGAAATAAAGGCAGATAGAAAGGATGTGTGCACCAGAGTTTCCACCCGCTGCACACGAACTCCAGATGTATGCACCACCTTGTGCATCTGGCTTACATGGGTCCTGGGAATCAAACCTGGGTCCTTTGGCTTTGAAGGCAAGTGCCTTAACCACTAAGCTGTCTCTCCAGCCCCAATTTTCTTTCTCTGTCAAATAAATAATAAAATATTTTTAAAGATTACATCACTGCATTGTAAAGTTTGTAGAGACTACATCACAGCATTGTGATTTCTGAAGGCGTGTTTCTATAACTATGAGCTTGCTTAATGACCCATTTCTCAATGTGACCTACACGAAGTGATGTACAACTATATAGTACACAGGTACATGTTGGAGCTCTTTGGCTTGTGATATTTATATCCTTGGGTTTTGGCCTTTTCTCCCCCACCTGACAGAGTTCAATTAACAATGTGTCTGCGCGTCATCATTAAACACGACTTTCCTGGTCACTGGCCCGCGGTGGTCGACAAGATAAACTATTACTTGCAGTCACAGAGCAGTGGAAGCTGGCTTGGTGCCCTACTGTGTCTGTACCAACTGGTGAAGACTTACGAGTAAGTTGATGTCCACTGGGGGAAGTGGGCAGCCGGTGTCCTCAGGAAATCATGGTGGGGGTTCTGCTGTGCCATTGCAGACTCCAGGCACTTTGGAAAGAGTTGGATCAAGCCCAGTGAGCGCTCATCTGCTGGTTACTCAGCAGGGCTTCGCTCTTAGGTGTGCCTGCTGGCTTCCAGGACAGTGACAAAACAGCTTCTCAAACCTGTTAGATGAGGGGAACTTGCCGGCTGCTTCCTTAGAAGCTGCTGTGGATTTTCCTTCATGTTTGTCTCTAGTGAGCGTGCTACTGAGCAAATGATGCCAGGAACTTTCTGGATGCAGGTAAAGGCTGTGTCTCCTTACTGGAGACTCGCTTAATGTTTGTCTCTAGTGAGCGTGCTCCTGGGCAAATGACGTCAGGAACTTGCTGGATGCAGGAAAATGCTCCAAGTCTTTCTATTAGTCAGGGTTCTCTAGAGGACTTGCTTCTCTCAACACTGCTGGGAGGTGTGCGACTGAGATCCCCTTTTACGGTGTCTGCCACCTTCTGAAAGGACTGCTGCTTTTGAATATGAAGTCCTGTACTTTTCTTTCTCATTCTCCTCCAAAAAAATTCTTCCTTTTTTTTTCTTTGAGACAGGATTTTGCTCAGTAGCTCAGACTGGCCTTGAATTCACAATGCTCCTGTCTCAGCCTCCTTAGTGCTGCCTTTCAGATGTGCGCCACTGCGCCGTACCCTACTAGCCTTCTTTCATTAACCTGTTTAGTTCAGACGCTACTGTAGAATTTTTTTTTTTTAATATTTTCTATTTATTTATTTGAGAGCAACAGACACAGAGAGAAAGACAGATAGAGGGAGAGAGACAGTGGGCACGCCAGGGCTTCCAGCCTCTGCAAACGAACTCCAGACACGTGCGCCCCCTTGTGCATCTGGCTAATGTGGGACCTGGGGAATTGAGCCTTGAACCGGGGTCCTTAGGCTTCACAGGCAAGCGCTTAACCACTAAGCCATCTCTCCAGCCCATACTGTAGAATTTTATTTTGAATTGAGGATCGGCTCGATTTTCCATTTTTCTTTTCTTTTTAAAAATTTTATATTGATTTATTTGCAAGCAGAGAGAAATAGAAGAGAGACCGATAGAATGTGCACGCTGGGGCCTCCAGCCATGGCAAATGGACTCCAGGTGCACCTGCCACCTTGTGCATCCGACTTGATGTGGCTGCTGGGGACCTGAACTGGGTCCTTAGGCTTTTCAGAGACCAGAATGCTAACCATTACACCGTGGAACCAACTCCTTACGCTTTTCAAGGAACCACCTTAGCCAGTGAATCACCTTTTCAACCTTCTTTCTTTTTTAAATTTATTTTGGCACAGAGAGAAGGAAGCTGACGGGGGAGGGGGCACTGGGCATGCTAGGGCCTTTAACCTCTGCAAATTCCAGATGTGTGTGCTCCTGTGTGGCGCATGTGCAACATTGAGTGTGAGCATCACTGTGCATCTGACCATGTGGGACCTGGAGATTTGAACATGAGTTCTTAGGCTTTGCAGGCAAGATCCTGAACTGTTAAGCCATCTCTCCAGCCCTTTTTTGTTTTTCCGAGGTAGAGTCTTACTTTTGCTCAGGCTGACCTAGAATTCACTATGTAGTCTCAGGGTGGCCTTGAACTCATGGTGATCCTCCTACCTCTGCCTCCCAAGTGCTGGGATTAAAGGTGTGTGCCACTACGCCTGGCTGAATTTTTTAAAATTTATTCATTCCTTTATTTATTTGAGAGAGAGAGAGGAAGGAGTAGGTATATGGAGAGAACGGGCGGGCCAGGGCCTCCAGCCACTGCAGATGAACTCCAGATGTGTGCTCCACCTTGTGCATCTGGCTTACGTGGATATAGGGGAATTGAACCCAGGTCCTTAGGCTTTGCAGGCAAGTGCCTTAACCACCAAGCCATCTCTTCAGCCCCAACATTGCTGTCTTCTTTTCATCCTTGTGCACATAGATACAGGAAGGCCGAGGAGAGAGAGCCTCTCATCGCAGCGATGCAGATCTTCCTGCCACGTGTCCAGCAGCTGATCGCGCAGCTCCTGCCTGACGCCTCCTTCCACTCTGTGCTGCTCCAGAAGCAGATTCTGAAGACCTTCTATGCGCTGGTTCAGGTATGGGCCCACTGCAGAGGACCAGTGTGCTTGCTTGTCTTTTCTTTTCTTTTTTCTTTTTTTTTTTTG
The DNA here is from genome assembly GCF_020740685.1 of Jaculus jaculus. NCBI lineage: Eukaryota > Metazoa > Chordata > Mammalia > Rodentia > Dipodidae > Jaculus > Jaculus jaculus. The sequence continues at coordinate 864,300 of NC_059123.1, forward strand.
AGGTAGGGTTTCACTCTAGCACAGGCTGACCTGGAATTTGGAGGCCTCCAACTCACAGCAGTCCTCCTACCTCTGCCTCCCAAGTGCTGGGATTAAAGTCGTGTGCCACCATGCCTGGCTGTATTTCTCTCTTTTTTTAGAAATAGTTTATTTTATTTATTTACTTACTAGAGACAGAGATGGGGGGAGAGAGAGAGAAAAAAAAAGAGAGTGAGGATGGGCGTGCCAAGGTCTCCAGCCACTGCAAACGAACTCCAGACGTGTGTACCACCAAGGCTTACATGGGGCCTGGGAAATCCAACCTGGGTCCTTAGGCTTTGCAGGCATATGCCTTAACTGCTAAGTCATGTCTCTAGCCCTCTTTATTTATTTATTTATTTATTTTTTAATTTTACTTAGTTTATTTACAAGGGGTTGGGGGAGGGAGAGAGGAGAGAGATAGAGAATGAATGAGAAGGGTTGTGCCAGGGCCTCTACCTGCTGCAAATGAACTCCAGATGTATGTGCCACTTTGTGTACCTGGCTTTATGTGGGAACTGGGGACTAGAACTCAGTTTGCTAGGCTCTTCAGGCAAGTGTCTTACCCACTGAGCCATCTCTCCAGCCCGTGTGTGCCTGCCCCCTGGAAAGCGCTCTCAGGTGCTTGTCATGTGAGGAGTTGTTATGTGTTCTTCTCATATAGGAACCAGGCTCACAGAAATGAGCTTCACTGCCCACCATCACCTGGGTGTCCAAGGTGTGCCTTAGTGTCTGGGTACTGTCCCTTCAGGCCTAAGTTCTGAGTTCTGCTCGCCCTAGAGCTTGTACTTGATTTGAATCAAAGTACCCTGCCTGCAGGTTAGATAGGATTATAGGAGAGGAAGGAAACAGAGGATCCCCCTTTCATAGGAAAACCCACTGTGATCATTTCCCTTCCTGAAGCCCAGCTTAACACAGGAGGGCTAGTGGTTCATTTTTTATTAAATTATGTTTTTTATTATTTATTTATTGTTTGCATCTCTTGTTGGCCTGGAACTCACTATGTAAACCAGGCTGTTCTCAAACTTGTAGCGCTCCTCCTATTTCTGCTTCCTTCCACACGTGCTGGATCACGTGCACGCTGGCACACCCAACCTGTCCTCTTAGTTAAATTCCCATGTCACAGCTCCCAGACAAGAAAAGTAGTTAAGAGCTGGAGAGATGGCTCAGCAGTTATGGCACTTGCCTACAAAGCCTAGGGACCCGAGCTCAATTCCCCAGTACCCACGTACACAGCCAGATGCACAAGGTGGCATATGTGTCTGTGGTTTGTTTGCAGTGGTTAGAGGCCCTAGTGTGCCTCCTGCCTCTTTCTCTCTCTTTCAAGTGAAAAAAAAAAAAAAAAACACAAAAAATGTTTGAAAAACAAAACCTGAGCATGATGGCACACACTTTTAATCCCAGCACTTGAGAGACAGAGGTAGGAGGATCACTGTAAGTTCAAGGCCACCCTGAGACTATATAGTGAGCCTGGACTAGAGTGAGACCCTACTTTGAAAAAGTAAAATAAAAACCCGAAAACCAAAATCCAAACAAACAACAAAAAAGAGAGATTATGATCAAGATACCTTATATACATGTATGAAAACTCTTGATAAAAAAGGTTTTAGCCAGGCGTGGTGGCACATGCCTTTAATTCCAGCACTCAGGAGGCAGAGGTAGGATTGCTGTGAGTTTGAGGCCAGCCTGAGACTACATAGTGAATTCCAGACTGGCCTGGGCTAGAGTGAGACCCTACCTCAACAAACAAAAGTTTTTCACCTAGATGTGGTAGTACACACCTTTAATCTCAGCACTTGGAAGGCTGAGGTAGGAGGTTCATTTTTTTGGGTCTGGCTCATAGCACTGGCTTGGGAATTGAACCTGGGCTGGCTGACTTTACAAGCAAATACCTTTAACCATTGAGTCATCTGCTAGCCTAGTGGCATGTATATTTCTAAATGCAAAAGATTTACATTGAAAAATCAGGCATGGTGGCACATACCTGTAATTTTATCATTTGGGAAGTAGAGGAGTTCAAGACCAGCCTTGGCTACAGAGGTCCTGTCTCAAAAATAAAAAAAATTAAGCTATTTTCAGTTAAAATTTGAGTTGAACCATGAAATTACTATTTTCTTGCTGAACTTTGAGGAATTCTGTGTTTTAGCCTCCCAGTGTGGGGAAAGTGCTGATGTTCATGGGCAGAAGGAATTGCTGTCTGCTGTTCTGTTTTCCAGTATGTATTGCCTCTGCAACTTCTGAGTCACGAGACCATGACTGTGTGGATGGAGATCTTCCGGACTATCATCGACAGGACTGTCCCTGCTGTAAGACAGGGCTCTGGGAAACGGGGACTGGGGTTTGGAGTGTGTTGCAGTCACCTTTTTATTGCTGGCAGAAAGCACCTAATCAAAAGCAGCTTGTGGGAGGGAAGGGTTGATTGTGGCTTACAGACTCGAGGGGAAGCTCCATGATGGCAGGGAGAATGTGGCATGAGCAGAGGCTGGACATCACCTCCTGGCCAACATCAGGTGGGCCACAGCTGCAGGAGGGTGTGCCAGACATTGGCAAGGGGAAAGCAGCTACCCATAAGACCACCCCCAACAACAGACCTCCTCAAGCAAGGATTCAATTTGGAAATTGCCATCTGCATTTAGAGCACATGAGTTTATGGGGGACATGTAATTCAAGCCCCCACAAACTGATAACCATACATGATGCAAAATGGAATGCATTCAGTCCAACTTTATTTTACTTATTATTTATTTATGTATTCATTTTTCTTATTTAACTTGTTGAGTTTTTTGTATGTCCTAGATATTAATCCTCTATCAGATGTATGGCTGGCAAAGATTTTTTTCCATTCTGTAGGCTGAATCTTTGTTCTATTCACAGTGTCCTTTGTCGTACAAAATCTTTGTAATTTCATGAGGTCCCAGCGGTTAATCTGCGGTTTTATTGCCTGAGCAATTGGGGGTATATTCAGGAAGTCTTTGCCAAGACCAATATGTTGAAGGGTTTCCCCTACTTTTTCATCTAGTAGTTTCAGAGTTTCAGGTTTGATGTGAAGGTCATTAATCCATGTGGACTTAATTCTTATGCATGGAGATAGAGAAGAATCTATTTTCATCCTTCTACAGAAACATCCAGTTTTCTCAGCACTATTTGCTGAAGAGGCGGTCTTTTTTCCAATGAGGATTTTTGGCATTTTTATGGAATATCAGGTGGCTATAGCTACCTGGACTTACATCTGGGTCCTGTATTCTGTTCCATTGATCTATGTGTCTGCCTTTGTGGCAGTACCATGCTGTTTTTGTTACTATGGCTCTGTAGTATAGGTTAAAATCAGGTATGGTGATACCACTAGCCTTATTTTTATTGCTCAAAATTGTTTCAGATATTTGAGATTTTTTTGTGCTTCCAAATGAATTCTTGGATTGTTTTTTCTATTTCTGTGAAGAATGCCATTGGAATTTTGTTGGGGATTGCATTAAATGTGTAGATTGCTTTTGGTAAGATTGCCATTTTCACAATATTGATTCTTCCGATCTAAGAACAAGGGATGTTTTTCCATTTCCTAGTGTCTTCTGCAATTTCTCTCTTGAGTCTTTTAAAGTTTTCATTGTAGAGATCCTTCACTTCCTTGGTTAATTATTCCAAGGTACTTACTTACTTTATTTGTTTATTTATTTTTTGATGCAATTGTGAATGAGAGTGATTCTCTGATTTCACCCTCTGTGTTTGTTGGTAGCTTATAAGAAGGCTACTGATTTCTGTGTATTTATTTTGTATCCTGCTACATGGCTATAGGTGCTTATCAGATCTAACTGTTTGCTGGTAGAGTCTTTAGGGTCCTTTATGTATACAATCATGTCGGCTGCAAATAATGATAACTTGATCTCTTCCTTTCCAATTTGTATCCCTTTTATGTGTATCTCTTGCCTTATTACTATGGCTAAGACTTTCAGTACTATATTAAATAAAAGTGGGGACAGTGGACACCCTTGTCTTGCTCCTGATTTTAGTGGAAAAGTTTCCATTTTTTCCCCTATTTAGTAATATGTTGGCTGTAGGCTTGTCACAAATAGCCTTTGTTATATTGACATATGTTCCTTCTATTCCCAGTCTCTGTAGGACTTTTATCATGAAGGGATGTTGGATTTTTATCAGATGCTTTCTCTGCATCCAATGAGATGATCATGTGATTTTTGTCCTTCAGTCCATTTATATAATGTCTTACATTTATTGATTTACATATATTGAACCATCATTGCATCTCTGGGATAAAGCCTACTTGGTTGGGGTGAATGATCTTTCTGATATATTCTTGTATTCTGTTTGCCAATATTTTGTTGAGAATTTTTGCATCCATATTCATGAGGGAGATTGGTCTGTAATTTTCTTTTTTTGTTCTATTTTTGCCTGGTTTTGGTATCAGGGTGATGCTGGTTTCATAGAAGGAGTTTGGTAGGATTCCTTCTTTTTCTTTTTTTTTTTTTGGGGGGGGTTTTCGAGGTAGGGTCTCACTCTGGTCCAGGCTGACCTGGAATTAACTCTGTAGTCTCAGGGTGGCCTTGAACTCATGGCGATCCTCCTACCTCTGCCTCCCGAGTGCTGGGATTAAAGGCGTGTGCCAACCACGCCCGGCTTCCTTCTTTTTCTATTTTGTGGAAAAGCTTAAGAAGCAATGGTGTTAGTTCTTCCCTGAAGGTCTGGTAAAATTCAATAATGAATCCATCTGGGCCTGTACTTTTGTTACTTGGGAGATTTATTTTATTTTATTCTTATTTATTTACTTATTTAACAGAGAAAGAGTGGGAGAGAAGGAGAGAGAAAGAATGGGCACGCCAGGGCCTCTAGCCTGGGGAATCAAGTCTCAAACTGGGGGGTCCTTAGGCTTCACAGGCAAGTGCTTAACCATCAAACCGTCTCTCCAGCCCATACTACTCATTTTTAAAAGCTCAGATCAGCAAAAATTAAAAAACTGTTTAATCCTACTAAAAATGATAAGAACTTGATATTCATTCCTCTGGTGTTTTTTTTCTCAGCGTTTGCATTTGATATAGGTATAGATGTATCTTGAAATTTATGTTCACCAAAATGAAATGAAATATAACTTTTAAAATTTATTTCTTTATTTATTTGAGGGAGTCCCGCCCTTCTTTTTTTCTTGTTTTTTTCAAGGTAGGTTCTCGCTCTTGTCCAGGCTGACTCTAGAATTCACTATGTAGTCTCAGGGTGGTCTTGAACTCACAGTGATCCTCTTACCTCTGCCTCCCAAATGCTGGGGATAAAGGCGTGTGCCACCATACCTGTTTGTTTTTTTTTTTGTTTTTTGTAAATGGCTCAGTGTTTAAGGTGCTTGCCTGTGAAGCCTGCCGAGCCAGGTTTGATTCTTCAGTACTCTTGTAAGCCAGATGGACAAGGTGGCATATGTGTCTGTTGTTCATTTGCAGTGGCTAAAGGCCTTGATGCCTCCATTCTCTCTCTCTCTTTCTCTGCAATAAATAAATAAATAAATGGAAAAATATTAAAAAAACAAAACAAAACCATAGAGCTGTTTCATCTCAGGGTCTCAGGGTGTCTCATGAGGGATGGTAGTGTTTGCTTTTTGCTGCTGTTACTTGATCCTCTCTTTAAGCTAGGAGGTGAATGTGAACAGCAGCTTTGGCCAGTTGAAATTTGCTGTGCTTATTTAATTTTTGATTTAGCCATCTATATCAAGTAAGATTATATTTGTGTAGTAATCTCACTTAACATAAAAACCACTTGATGTATACTAAAATTTTTTTTTTTTTTTACCACTTTTGTAATCCTCTTACTATGCAAAAATTTGACCTGAGTATTTTTCTCTGTTAGGAGACTCTTCAAATTGATGAGGATGATCGCCCAGAGCTGGTGTGGTGGAAGTGTAAGAAGTGGGCCCTCCATATTGTAGCGCGTCTCTTCGAACGGTATTGCTTCGCTTACCGCCTTTATGAGGTCACATTCCTGTCTCAGCACTGCATATGCTAAAGCTCGTTGTTCCCTTAATGTTTTGTAGAATATGACTGTCTTTAAAGGCACAGAGGGCAGCCCAGTGTGGTGGCACATGCATATCGTCCCAGTACTAGGAAGGATCAGAAGTTTAAGGTCATTCTGGGCTGCCTAGCAAGTTCAAGGTCAGCCTAGGCTACATGAGACTGTGTCTCAAAAACAACAGCAGCACAAAAACAACAATAAAAGGCCATAGAAGACAAAGCATGACCTGCCTTTGAGAACATAGTGTGGTGACAGCCTTCTGTGTCTTTGCCAGTCTATTGGAGATATTCCAGAAATCATACAAGAAGGCACCTGGCCACCTTTCTGTATAAAAGGTCAACTTTAGGGCTGGAGAGATGGCTTAGCGGTTAAGCACTTGCCTGTGAAGCCTAAGGACCCTGGTTCGAGGCTCAATTTCCCAGGACCCACATAAGCCAGGTGCACAAGGTGGTACATGCATCTGGAGTTCATTTACAATGGCTGGAGGCCCTGGTGTGCCCTTTCTCTCTCTCTCTTTCTCTGCCTTTCCCTCTCTCTCTGTCACTCTCAAATAAATAAATAAAATAAAAATAAATAAAAAAGTCAACTTAAAAATTATTTATTTGGGCTGGAAAGATGGTTTAGCAGATGAGTGCTTGCCTGTGAAGCCTAAGAACCCTGGTTTGAGGCTGGATTCCCCAGGACCCACGTTAACCAGATGCACAAGGGGGCACATGCATCTGGAGTTCGTTTGCAATGGCTGAAGCCCTGGCGTGCCCTTTCTCTCTCTCTCTGCCTCTTTCTCTTTCTTTCTGTCTTTCTCTGCCTCTTTGTCTGTCGCTCTCAAATAAATAAATAAAAACAAGCAAAATAATTATTTTTATTTTTTAAAATTTATTTAGCTTTTTTAAGACTTTATTTTTTGTCATTTTATTCTTTTTTTAATTATTATTTTTTATTAACAACTTCCATGATTATAAATAATATCCCATGGCAATGTCCTCCCCCACTTTCCCCTTTGAAACTCCATTCTCCATCATATCCCCTCCTCTTCTCAATCAGTCTCTTTTATTTTGATGTCATGATCTTTTCCTCCTATTATGATGGTCTTGAATAGGTAGTGTCAGATGCTGTGAGGTCATGTATATCCAGGCCATTTTGTGTCTGGAGGAGCACGTTGTAAGGAGTTCTACCCTTCCTTTGGCTCTTACATTCTTTCTGCCACCTCTTCCGTATTAGACCCTGAGCCTTGGAAGGTGTGATAGAGATATTACAGTGCTGAACACTCCTGTTACCTCTTCCCAGCACCATGATGCCTTCTGAGTCATCCCAAGATCACTGCCATCTGAAAAGAGAAGGTTCTCTAGCCAAAAGTGAGAATAGCATTAATGTAAGGGTATAAACATTAAGAGAAGTGCTTACTGGGCAATTTGATGAGCATAGTATATACATTTAATCAGACATCGGCAGATGTTACACCCCTAGGGTTCATGACTACTCCTGTTGTAGGTTTTCAATATCAGGGTTGTATTCCCTCCCCCACAGAGCGGGCCTCCAGTCCAATTAGAAGGCAGTTGGTTTCCACCATGACAGATGTGTCACTATTGCACCAAGATTTTATTTTTATTTATTTATTCATTAGAACAGAGAGAGGAGGGGAGAGAGAGAAAGAGAGAGTGAGAATGGGTGTGCCAAGGCTTCTAGCTTCTGGAAACAAACTCCAGACACGTGCCACCATGTGCATCTGGCTTATGTGAGACCTGAAGAATTGAACCGGGGTCCTTAGGCTTCACAGGCATGCACCTTAACCACTAAGCCATCTCTTCAGCCCTATTTTTATTTTTTGGTTTTCTGAGGTAGGGTTTCACTCTAGCCCAGGCTGACCTGGAATTCACTGTGTAGTCTCTCAGGGTGGCCTCAAACTCACGGCAGTTCTCCTACCTCTGCCTCCTGAGTGCTGGGATTTGAGGTATGCACCACTATGCCTGACTTCTTTATTTTTATTTTTTGAGGTAGGGTCTCACTCTAGCCTAGGCTGACCTGGAACTCACTAGGTAGACCTAGCTGGCCTTGGAATTCATATTGATCTTCCTGCCTCTACCTCTTGAATACTAGGATTAAAGACTTAAAAAGTATTTATTGCAGGGCATGGTAGTACACACCTTTGATCCCAGTACTCTGGAGGCAGAGATAGAAGGATTGTTGTGAGTTGGAGGCCAGCCTGAGATTACATAGTGAATTCCAGGTCAAGCTGGGCTAAAGTAAGACCTTTATTTGAAAAGCAAACAAACAAACAAACAAGAAAAAAAAATAAGAAAATTATTGAGTACTGGAGAGATGGCTCAGCAGCTAAGATGCTTGCCTATAAAGCCTAATGACCTGGGTTCGATTCCCTAGTACCCACTTAAAGCCAGATGCATAGTGGCACATGCATCTGGAGTTTGTTTGCAGTGGCTGGAGGTCCTGGCTTGCCCATACTCACTCTCCATTTCTCTTCTCTTTCTGCTTATAAATAAAAAAAAAATTATTAAAAAATATATCAGCTATAACACTTTTTTTCCCCTGGAGGAGCTATTGAAAGTTGAAAGCTTCTCTCTAAAGTGTCATGTGACCTCAAGTCTAAATACAATTCCTTCTGATTGGTTTGTGACTTATGAAACAGGGCAACTGCTAGTGTTCTGGCCCAATAGAGAGCACCTTTCCTTAGCTATGTTTTTTTTTTTTAAACGTAGGCTCTTGCTTAGGCTGAGCTGGAATTCACTATGTAGTCTCAGACTGGCCTTGATCTCACAGCAGTCCTCCTACCTCTGCCTCCAGAGTGTTGGGATTAAAGGTGTGTGCCACCATGCTGGGCTCCTTAGCTATGTTTAAGTTAGCAGAGTATGCTTTTTAAAAACAGTTTTAAACTTCACAATATTTAGATGTTTCCTCTTTGAATTTAAGGTATGGAAGCCCAGGAAATGTCACAAAAGAATACTTTGAATTTTCTGAATTTTTTCTGAAAACCTATGCAGTGGGAATTCAGCAGGTAATACATTTATGTTCTTAAAAATATAATTGTTATTACTGAATGTCAATTCTATGTATTTTAATGCAGATTACCAACACATTAATCATATATTGAGGGAGGGTTAAATGGCAGCTTTGGGAATCCAGTACAGGCCAGTTAATTTTAGAATCCTATTTCTTAGGCCAGTTTCTATAGAATTGCCCTTCTGACTCCTAGACTGAGGGCTGAGGTTTTAATGGTGGTTGAAATTGGTGTACCCCTCACTAACGTTAAACTGAGTCCTCAAGTTTTTCCTTTCTGTTCTAAGCTTTTTCTTGAGAATTTATACAATATGATTTGATATTTTTAAAGTATTTGAGCTTAGATGTTAAGACTCAAGGTGAGAATTTACACATTTCCATGGAAATCTGCACAAGGAAAATTAGGAACTTTTGTGAAACAACTGATGATGTAAATACTTACACACTTTAAAATCTCTAAAGGATGAGCTGGAGAGATGGCTTCGCTGTTAAGGCATTTGCCTGCCAAGCCAAAGGACCCAGGTTCTATTCCCCAGGACCCACGTAAGCCAGATGCACAAGGGGCACGTGCATCTGGAGTTCGTTTGCAGTGGCCAGAGGCTCTGGTGTGCCCATTCTCTCTCTCTCTCTGTTTCTTTTTCTTTGTCTTTGTGTTTACAAAAACAAACAAAAATTTCTAAAGGCCAAGTAGTCAGAGAAGATTTGTTCATCAGGGGCTGACGAGATGGCTGGGTATGTAAACGTGCTGCTGCATAAGCATGAGGACCCGAGTTTGGATCCCCAGAACCCACATAAAGCTGGACATGGTAGTGCAACTTTGTACCCAGTGCCCTATAAGGAGGAAGGGCACGAAGACAGGAGACCCTCCAGAAGCTCTTGGGTCAGGTAGGCTGGCATAGGCAGCAGGGAACAAGAGAGCCCACCCCAAAGCCAGGTGGAAGGTGTAGACAAGCCCCTGAGGCTGAACCTCTGAAACTGCCTGTACTCACCGTCTGTGTGCGCGTGTGTGCATGTGCGCAGAGCACAACGATGAGATGGTGTAAAGGGGAATGGGCCTGGGGAGACGGCTCTGCCAATCGCAGCTCGGGTTCTCAGCACCCACGTATGCGCATGTGCGCAGCACACAGTGATGAGATGGTATAAAGGGGAATGGGCCTGGGGCTCTGCCAATCGCAGCTCGGGTTCTCAGCACCCACGTATGCGCATGTGCGCAGCACACAGTGATGAGATGGTATAAAGGGGAATGGGCCTGGGGCTCTGCCAATCGCAGCTCGGGTTCTCAGCACACAGTGATGAGATGGTATAAAGGGGAGTGGGCCTGGGGAGACGGCTGTTCCAATCGCAGCTCGGGTTCTCAGCACCCACGTATGCGCATGTGCACATACAACGATGAGCTGGTGTAAAGGGAAGCGGGCCTGGGGAGACGGCTGTGCCAATCGCAGCTCGGGTTCTCGGCACCCAGTGATGAGATGGTATAAAGGGGAAGTGGGCCTGGGGAGACGGCTCTGCCAATCGCAGCTCGGGTTCTCAGCACCCACGTATAGCTGGATACCTGTGTCGGTATTCACCACGTGTCTACACCCGTTAGAGGCAGTGAGAACATTCTCAAAGCTAGTCTGGTCTTCCTAATGACAAAGCGTGGAAGGAGAGTACCATTCCCCAAGGTTGTCCTCTGACCTCCACACACGTGCATAGATATGCATTAAAAAACTGCTAATTGACTCATAAGTTTATTACTTTTCAACAAATGAAAGTTAGGAATTACTAACCCACATGGGGTTAGTTATAGGACTCACCTGGGGAAGCCAGACTGTCTTTCAGTTTGTAAAGTTAAATACTTAAAAAAATATTTTATTTGGGAGAGAGAGAGAAAGAGGCAGACAGAGAGAAAGAGAATGGGCATGCCAGGGCCTTTAGCCACTGCAAACAAATTCCAGACACATGCGCCTCCTTGTGCATCTGGTTTACGTGGGTCCCGGGGAATTGGACCGGGATCCTTAGGCTTCGCAGGCAAATGCCATAACTGCTAAGCTATTTCTCTTTGTAAGGTAGAAACCTTTCTTTTGTGATTCAGCATTTTGCTTAACACATGCTTCCTCGAAAGTACTTTATCACGATTTGGGAAAGCTGTGGCTGTAATTTTCTCACAATTATGTTGCTTTCAAAATTATATTGCCCATGAGATGATCTATAGGGGAAATTAATAGATAGTAAGCAAAATTATCTGTCCACCTATTCAGAGTGGGTGCCAGGATCATCATGAAGCCAATCAGCCATCCTCACCTCCTCTTCTGCATTTAAACCCCTTAAGGCTGATGTCCATTGAACTGTCTTACAAGCATGTGTGTATCATGCCAAATAGTTCATCTGTGATTAAAGATTTTGGTACCTTAGGTAATTAAGATGTGTGTTCTTGATACTTCAATAATTTCCTTCCTTCCTTCCCTTCCTTCCTTCCTTCCTTCCTTCCTTCCTTCCTTCCCTCCCTCCCTCCCTCCCTCCCTCCCTCCCTCCTTCCCTCCCTCCCTCCCTCCCTCCCTCCCTCCCTCCCTCTCCTTCCTTTCCCTTCCCTTTCTTCCTTTCCTCCCTCCCTTCTCTTCCTTCCTTCGATCATCCTTCTTTCCTTCCTTCCCTCCCTTCCTTACTTCCTTTCCTTCCCTCCCTCCCTTTCCTTCTTTTCCTTTCCTTCCTTCCCTTCTTTTCCTTTCCTTCCTTCCTCCTCCCTTCCCCTCCTTTCCTTCCTTCCTTCCTTCCCTTTCTCTCTTCTTCCTTCCCTTCCTTCCTTTCCTTCATTCCCTACTTCTTTCCTTCTTTTCCATCCCTGTATTCCTTCCTTCCTTCCCTTCCTTCCTTTCCTTCATTCCCTACTTCTTTCCTTCTTTTCCATCCCTGTATTCCTTCCTTCCCTCCCTCCCTCCCTTTCTCCTTCCTCCCTCCCTTTCTCCTTCCTCCCTCCCTTTCCTCCTTCCTTCTTTCCTTCCCTTCCCTTCCTTCCTCCTTTCCATTCCTTTCCTTCCTTCCTGTCTGTCCATCCTTCCTTCCTCCTTTCCATTCCTTCCCTTCTTCCCTCCCTCCTTTCCTTCCTTCCCTTCCTTTCCTTCTTCCCTCCCTCCCTTCCTTCCCTCCCTTCCCTCCCTCCCCTCCCTCCCTTTCCTTCCTCCCTTCCCTTTTCCTTCCCTTTCCTTCCTCCCTTCCCTTTTCCTTTCCTTCCCTTCATTTCCTTCCTTCATTTCATTTCTTCCATTCCTCCCTCCCTTCCTTCCTTCCTCCCATCCCTTCCTTCCTTTCTTCTTTCCTTCCTTCCTTTCCTTCCCTCCCTTCCTTCATTTTCTTCCTTTCCTTACCGTTTCTTCCTCCCCTACTTTCCCTTCCTCCCTTCCTTTCTTTCCTCCCTCCCTCCCTTCCCTTTCTTCCCTCCCTTCCCTCATTCTTTTCCTCCTCCCTTCCTTCCTGTCCCTCCCTCCCTCCCTTCTTTCCTTCCTTCCTTTTCATCCTTTCCTTTCCTTTCTTCCTTTCCTTCCCTCCCTTTCCTTTCTTCCTTTCCTTCCCTCCCTTTCCTTTCTTCCTTTCCTTCCCTCCTTCCCTTCCTTCCCTTCCCTTGCTTTTCTTTCCTTCCTTTTACTTCTTTCCTCTGTCCCTCCCCCATCCCTCCCTCCTTTCCTCCCCCACCCTCTCTTTTTTCTTTCCTTCCTTCCTTTCTTTCTCTCTCTTTTCTTTTCCCCTCCCTTCCCTCCCTTCCCTCCCTCCCTCCCTCCCTTCCTCCCTTCCTTCCTTCCTTCCTTCTGTACAGTCTTGTTGTAGCCAGGCTCACCTGGAATTTCCTATGTAGTCTTATAGTCTCAGGGTGATCTTGAACTCATGGCAATCCTCCTACCTCTGCCTCTCCAGTGCTGGGATTAAAGGTGTGCACCACTTTGCCTGGCTTTAAATAATTTTCTTAACAGAATTTTTCTATTCTCTGTTGCTATGTCTCATTTTCACTCAGTGTGAGCCACAGCTGTGCCAGTAACTGTACACGTTTTGAAGTGTCCAGCAATTTACAAGCTTGACTGTGACAGGCTGGGAGCAAGGACTGGGAGGCTGGGCCTTGCTGTCTGTCTAAAAGCTCTGAGCCGCGCCAGGCCACTTTCAGTCCTTATACATGAGTGTTGGGACCTCTTTACCACCTTTGTGCCATATTTATAAGATCTAGGATTCCACATCTTCTCCTAGGACTTTTCTTTTTTTTTTTGTTGTTGTTAAAATATTTTCCTCTTTTTTTTATTTTGTGGTAGGGTCTCTCTAGCCCAGGCTGACCTGGCATAACGTTTTGTTCGGGATCTAGATTGTTATTTTTTCCCCGAGGGTTAGTTGTACCAGTACTCTTGTTGGAATAATGTTTTTTTTTTGTTTTTGTTTTTGTTTTTGTTTTTGTTTTTGTTTTTGTTTTTCTTCTTCTTCTTTTTCTTTGAGGTAGGGTCTCACTCTATCTCAGGCTGACCTGGAATTCACTAGGTAGTATTAGGGTAGCCTGGAACTTGTGGCAATCCTCCTACCTCTGCCTCCTGAGTACCATCATGCCCAGCTAATGCTTATCTTCTAATTAGAGTCTTTATAAGCAATAAAGATCTGTTTGTTTTAACCCTTGCTGTTTAGAAGTTTTCTCTTTCCCTACCTTTATTTCTAGTTTGTCTTTGTTAAATATATAGTTTATCTGCTTTAATTGTTTTTTGGGTGAGAACAATTTTTTGTGACAGCTATGTAGAGATTGAAGTAGAGATAAAATAAGTAATAAAAGTTCTATTTTATTTTCATTTAAATTTTTTTTGGCTGGGCGTGGTGGCGCACGCCTTTAATCCCAGAACTCACGAGGCAGAGGTAGGAGGATTGCCATGAGTTCTAGGCCACCCTGAGCTTACCTAGTGAATTCCAGGTCAGCCTGGGCTAGAGTAAGACCCTACCTTGAAAAAACAAAAACAAAAACAAAAACAAACAAACAAAAAAATGTTACCACATACTGTCCATTTCTTTTAAAGTTCTCTTAAGTTCTGGTGAAGTAAGACTCCCCAGTGAGGGCAGCGCTCTGCACGGCAGAGCTCTGTGTGGGCTCTGCTGCATCAGTGCTGTGTAAACTTGCTCGTCTTGCTCTAGTTGTATGGAAGTTTGTAAATGTTTAGTCAAATCTGAAATATTGTTAAAAATAACTTTAGTCTTTTTTTGTTTTTAAAGAGCTAGCAGTGGAATAGAATACAGACTTCCTTTGAGCAGTTCATATGTTAGAAGTTGTGGTGGTTTGATTCAGGTGTCCCCCATAAACCTAGGTGTTCTGAATGCTAGGTTCCCAGCTGATGGATATTTGGGAATTAATGCCTCCTGCAGGGAGTGTATTGTTGGGGGTGGGCTTATGGGCTTTATAGCCAGTTTCCCCATGCCAGTGTTTGGCACACCCTCCTGTTGCTGTGGTCCATCTTCTGTTGGCCAGGGGGTGATGTCCACCCTCTGCTCATGCCATCGTTTTCCCCTGCCATCGTGGAGCTTCCCCTCGAGCCTGTAAGCCAAATAAACCTCTTTTTCCCAGAAGCTACTCTTGGTTGGGTGATTTCTACCAGCAGTGCGAACCGGACTGCAACAGAAGTGTAGAACAAATGCCTGGAGGTCACAGTGAGACGCGCTTTACTTCAGATAGCACAGCCCTCAACACATACTGGCTAATACATAAAGTGCACATCATGCAGACCCGTCCGTTTATAAAATGTGGATAGCACACACCTGTCCAGTACGGAAGATACATACGACATGGACCTGTTCAGCACCTGCAGTGCAGGTGACGCAGCCCTGTCCCGTACCTAAGACACAGATAACATCGACCTATCCCAAACATGAAATGTAGACAACACACACCTGTCTCTCCAAATCTGCTCATTTGTGTCGTGGTCTTTTCTGGATTTTATGGTGTGCCTCCTCCTTAACTTGGTAATTGTTCTATACTTCTCCTCCTGTTTTTCTATAGGCGCTACTAAAAATCTTGGACCAGTACCGGCAGAAAGAGTATGTAGCCCCGCGTGTTCTCCAGCAGGCATTCAACTATCTCAAGCAAGGGGTCACGCACTCCGTGACTTGGAAACAGATGAAGCCACACATTCAGGTGGGGGCCTGTGGCAGCTCTCTGTCACCGTCTGCTTAGATTCGCTTGCGTTCTCCAGGCAGGCTCTCGCTCTCTGTGGCCTGGGCTGGCCTGACCTGAATGCCACCCTCAGCCTTGGGAGCGGGCCCCGTGATCAGCTCTGTATTAAGTTTCTAGAGGAGTGTTGCTAATCCTCTCTCTTATTCCTGTTAGCAGTGATGCCTTGTAAGTGCAGTCTTGCATCACTGAGGACTTGGAATGTAAGCATTCTCAGAGTGAGACTTCAGGTGTTTGAGCCAGGAGACGAGGGTCAGGTGTTCTGGAAACGCCTGACTCAGTTTCCATCTTAGTGAGGCAGATAGTATTTGTGACCTTGTCTCTGAAGAAGGGTTACTTTGCAGAAGGTGAACTTTGATAAGTGGGAAGGATCCCAAAACATACTTTGTTTCATTTTATTTGCAAGAAGAGCAAGACAAAAAGAAGTGAGAGAGAGAGAGAGAGAGAGAGAGAGAGAAAGAAGGGGGTGTGCTGGGGTCTCTGGATAGTGCAGATAAACTCCAGGTGCTTGTGCCACTTTGTGCATCTGGCTTACATGGGTACTGGGGAATTGAACCCAGGCCATCAAGCATTGCAAGTGGCTCCTTTAACCACTGAACTATCTCTCCAGTCCAAGTTTTCTGTTTTCTTTTTCTTTCTTTCTTTTCTTTTCTTTTATTTATTTATTTTTTTTTTTGGCTTTTTGAAGTAGGGTTTTGCTGTAGCCCAGGCTGACCTGGAATTCACTATGTAGTCTCAGGGTGGCCTCAAACTCATGGCAATCCTCCTACCTCTGCCTCCCGAGTGCTGGGATTAAAGGCAGGTGCCACCACGCCCGGCCAAGTTTTCTGTTTTCAATGCGAGTTGTTTACTTAAAGGTGGAATTTAACCTTTTTACTTAATTAAAGAACATGTGTGAATGGGAAGTGATGGGCCATTAATAAATTCTTATTTGCATATAAATAACTGGTAGTTCAGAACAGGGTTAGGAACTAAGTCTCCACCCCTAACTGAATTCTTAAATTCTGTGAGATGCTACGTAACAGGAAAAAAAAATTACTTCACTTGCCTTTGGTGTGAGTGTCTAACCGAGGGGCCCTCAGACTCCCCACCCTCTTTCCACCTCCTGAGTGCCGGGAACTACAGATGTGCGTCGCTATGCCCAGCTTTGGTTAGCATTATTTGAACACAAGTCTTTTAAATTTGTATTTCATGGATATCTTAATAAAGGCCTATGCACTTTGATTTAAACAGTGGTAACTTTTTTGCAGTTAATAAGGGTAGTGGTTTCATTTTGTTTACTGTAAATTATAAAGTGAGGGTAGGGAAGTTGTATCTTTTTTTTTTTTTTTCTCCACTTGATGCTTTTGGCCTTTTTACATGTCATGTGGAAATAAGAAAATGCAGACCTTAGGCTGAGTTTTTCCATAAGAATCATTTAGCATGGAAGGGGTGATGGTAGATGGCTCTTATTTTTTCTTTTGTGTGTGTGTGTGTTTGTTTATTTTGTTTTGTTTTGTGTTTTAGAGGTAGGGTCTCACTGCAGGCTGACCTGGAACTCACTCCGTAGCTCCAGGCAGGCCTTGAACTCATGGTGATCCTCCTATCTCTGCATCCTGAGTACTGGGACTAAAGGTGTGTGCCACTGTGCTTGGTGGTCTTGTTTTAGAGAAGAAGCTGTCAGAGCACAGAGGGGTCTATTCCAGGTCAGCCAAGTGGACAGAGAGGCTGCTGGGTTGAACTGCTTCCCTGAAACACACAGGTGTAGAGTAGGATATTGGCTTTTGTTTTTGTTTTTGTTTTTTGTTTTCCGAGGTAGGGTCTCACTATAGCCCAGGCTGACCTGGAATTCACTATGTAGTCTCAGGTGGCCTCGAACTGATGGCGATCTTCTGACCTCTGCCACCCGAGTGCTGGGATTAAAGGCGTGTGCCACCATGCCCAGCGATACTGGTTTTTTGAAAATAAAAGAAGAAAAATTGTTGTTACCTTGAAATTTTGGACCAGCATGGAAATGTTAATGAAGTTTTCAAAATAAGAAATATAATGGTAAATGGAAGCCTGATTTGATATTTCTCTTTTATGAGGGTATCATGTTGTGTTTACTGTTGATCTGTTAGTACATTTGTGGGTCTGGGAATGGCTTATTTGGCAAAGTACCTGCCTGGCGAGTGTGAGGACCTGAGTTCAGATCCCCCTTGGTGTCCTCCTGCCGTCAATCCCAGTGCTTGGGAAACAGAGTCAGGGCAAGCGGGCTGGTTAGCTGGGCTAGCCCAATTGGAGAGCTCCAGGATCCAGTGAGAGGCCCTGCCTCAGTAAAATAAAAAGAGGAGAGTGATCAAGGAAGATACCTGACTTCACCTGTGGCCTGGACACACAGGCATACACACCTCTGTGTTATTCCTGTTGTTACTTCAAAGAACAGCATTTATGCCTGTCCCTTCCTCAGTGCTTCCACTGCTCACTCCTTTCGGAGGCTCTTGCCCTCTTGCTTTCTGTGGTGAATGCAGGCTGAGAAGGATTACTGTAACTTTGGAAAACCAGTGTCATAAAGTTGTTGATAAACGCATTATTGGTAGTCTCCAAATTTGAATGGCCTGTATCTACTTGTTCTGTTTTTCTCAGAATATTTCTGAAGATGTAATTTTTTCTGTGATGTGCTATAAAGATGAGGATGAAGAACTGTGGCAAGAAGATCCATATGAGTATATAAGGATGAAATTTGGTAATTATGATTTTTTTTCCTCAACAGTTACTAGATACGTAAATATAACTGAATTTATATTTTAAGCCACTTTTACTACTTTGTTAAATTCCCAAAGCTCTGCTTTGCATGAGAGTTCTGAAGCTCAGAGAACTTAAGGCCCCAGGGTGTGGGAGATGAAAGCCCCCTTACTCTTTTCTCTTAGGGGAGCTAAGTCCCTTGGGCAGTCATGTGGCTATGGCTGGTCTACAGGGACTTGCCCCCTCTGTGTTCCTTGGGGTACCTACATAAGCTGTGTGTCCTCAATGGTGAAAGTCATTGGTTTCCGCATGTTCCTGAAGCACCTTGATTTGGTTTGCCTCCTTATCCTGTGCCGCTTACGCCACAAGGGAATAGGACTTTCCTCAGTGGCCCCACTCAGTGTGGTACAGGTCTCTTGATTCGGGTAATGACTGATCCCACTTTTCCTTGGTGAAGGAGTGCTCTCATTCACACGCCCAGGTCTCCTTAAGCCCGAAGCTGGGTGAGGAGGCACGCGTGGCTTGCTTGCTTGCTGGTGGCAGTCCTCTTCCTCAGGCTGCCAAACGCCGGGGTTCCGGGCGCTTGCTGTTGTGGGGATTGACCTTGGACAGGCAGCCTGCACATGAGGTGCATGCTGTGCCACTGGCCTACACTGCTAGTCCCGAGGCACTTCTTTTTTTTTTTTTGGTATTTTGAGGTAGGGTCTTGCCCAGGCTGACCTGGAACTCACTATGTAGTCTCTGGGTGGCCTTGAACTCACAGCGATCCTCCTACCTCTGCCCCCCGAGTGCTGGGATTAAAGGCGTGTGCCACCACGCCTGGCCACCCAAGGCACTTTTTCAGTGTCTAATCTTTCCTTTGTCTTGTGACGTTTTGCATATGAGCCACTCTGCTGCCCAGGCTGGCCTGTACTCTCTCTCGGCAGTCTTGCCCGTGCCTCCCCACTGCTGGGATCTTAGGTATGTGCCACTGCTTGCTTACCCTCTTCCTAGTTCCTGACTCTTATTGCAATGCACAGAATATTGTTAAGCTTTCAGAAACCAACCATTATTTCATTTATTCTTTATTCTGATAAGATAGTATCTTAGCTTTTAAAAATATTTGAGTTATTTGAGAGAGAGAGAGAACAGGTATACCAGGGCCACTAGCCACTGAAAATGCACTCCAGACTCCTGTGCCACCTTGTACAGCTGGGTTTACATGGGTACTGGGAAATCGAACCCAGGTCCTTAGGGTTTGCAGACATGTGCCTTAACTACTGAGCCATCTCTCCAGCCCAGTATCTTAGCTTTTCGAAAAAATATAATTACTGCTTATATGTGTGCTATCAGTGGGAATTTACATTTCATCAGTTGCTTAGAAGAAATTACTTGTAACTGAAAACCAGCTGAAGGGCTTTGTCCTTAATAATGTCCTTTTGGGGCAGGAGAGATGGCTTAGTGGTTAAGTGCTTGCCTGTGAAGCCCAAGGACCCCAGTTTGTGACTCAGTTCCCATGTAAGCCAGATGCACAAGGTGGCACATGCATCTGGAGTTCGTTTGCAGTGGCTGGAGGCCCTGGTGCGCCCATTCTTGCTTGCTCTCTCTGCCTCTTTCTCTTTCTGCCTGTCGCTCTCAAATAAATAAATAAAAATAAACTAAAATAATTAAAAAAATAATGTCCTTCTATGGATGAGGATGCTGTGGTTCCGCCAATTTCCTGACTTGGATAAGTATAAGGAAGCATAATTATGTATTTACTTGGTGCATTTTTTTGTCTTTGGACATAATTATCCTATCTAATAGTAATGCCTTTACCTTATCTTCTGTGGTGGTTTGAATCAGGTGTTCCCCATAAACTCATGTGCTCTGAATGCCTGGTTCCCACCGGGTAGCAGCATGGGAGGAGGAGCTGTGTTTTTGGGGGCGGGCGTAGGGGGGTTATAGCCAGCTCCCCTCTGCCAGAGCTGGGCACACTCTTCTGTTGCTATTTTCCACCTGCTGTGGCTGGCAGTGACGTTGACTTTTGTCTTACCACCATTCCCGCCCTCATGAAGCGTCCCTTTCCCTCCCATCAGCTGCTTCTGGTCAGGTGTTCTGTTCCAGCAGTGCGAAAGTGATTACACACCCTTCATTCCAGATCTCACCATCCCCCCAGAGCAGTGGTTTTAGATTTTGCAAAAGCTGCCCAGAGCTAAGGCTTTAACATGACAGAAGCCTAGATGCAAGCGATCCCGTGGTGCCTGCTTGTGCACCTGTAAGCCAGCCTCTCGAAGAGGTGGTGCTCTTAGCTGTGAGTGGGGTGCAGTAATGGTGCTGCAAGGATTAAGTGGGATGCAACACAGAGACTAAAACCACAGTTTAAAGTTGTAATGTAATGCACAACAGGGTAAGTACTAAAAAAATGAGTTATTAGCATTATTGTGTTTGCATTCTATAGTTTGAGATGAAGACTTAGATTTGGTTTATTTTTATTTATTAAGTAACATATTTACATATAAATTTATATCTAAAACTTCTCAGGCTGGAGAGATGGCTCAGCAGTTAAGGGGCTTGCCTGTAAAGCCTAACAACCTGGGTTCAGTTCCCCAGGACCCACGTAAAGCCAGATGCACGAAGTGACACATGCATCTGGAGTTTATTTACAGCCATTAGAGGCCCTGGTGCGCCCATTCTCTTTCTCTCTCTGCTTGCAGATAAATAAAAAATAAAAATGTTTTTCAAAAATCCTCAAAATTTGATTCTTAGTAAAACTGCCTGATGTGAAATTGTGTAAATTTTCATGCTATCCGGTGTCATCTAGATTTTTCTGCACTCAACACGTTGAGCCCCTGCTGAGAGCTGGGCATTGCCCACATCGCCCTCCGAAGCCGCTTTGCCTGCACTTTCCTTTGAATGACTCTGTCTTTACACCCCGCCCCGCTTTGCCCCCCAGTTCACTGGATTTCGGCTCACCTGCTAGTGAACAGAGAACTAGAGCGGCTGTGTCTGTTACTGTCTCCTCATCCTGTTTTCTGTTGTTCTCAGCCTGACCTGCTGTACATGGATTTGTATAATCTGTTTCTTATTCCTGCCACATCAGCTTTTCTGGTTGGTCTTTGTATCCTCAGGGCTTACAGCAAAACCTGGTACATATACACTTCAAATAAGTTTTTGTTGTATTTTGGTAGAGATAAGTACTTTTCCTGTGTCCAGGGATAGATACACCGAGTACGTATTGCTTTTCTTTAGCATGATACTTGAAAGAACAGTGTGTGCTATGTGCGTGGGAGCTCCGAGGTGTGACCTTCGTGTCTTTCCTGTCTGTGGACTTGTCATTTCTTGTCTAGCACAACGGCTTGTCAGGTGTAAAATGTTATGTAATGTACACAATAATTGTGTTTTTACTAACAAGATTTAGCCTTTTGAAATCTTAGATATCTTTGAAGATTACGCTTCTCCCACCACAGCAGCCCAGGCTCTCTTATATACGGCCGCAAAGAAGAGGAAGGAGGTATGTATTTATTCTTCCAAAACCCGAACTGGCCTGTATTGATGGGACATTCGCATAATCCCTGTGTCCTCAGTATGTGAAAATTTATGTTGTTGTTAGTTATAACCTGTCACTGTAGGGATTTTTTAGGGTGAGGTATCTTGGTTATTTCTTAATGAAGTACACCTTTCTTATTATGCTTATAGTTGCTGCTAAAACACGTGAAATTGCTTTAGTTTTGCAAACTGGTTTGTATATTTAATATGATGGCAACACAGTGGAGGTTCATGAATCTGAAATGAATTCTTCTGTTTTTTTAGGTGTTGCCAAAAATGATGGCATTCTGTTATCAAATCCTAACAGACCCGAACTTTGACCCTCGGAAGAAAGACGGAGCCCTGCATGTGATTGGTTCCCTAGCTGAGATTTTATTGAAGGTTAAGATGATCAAAATTTAACTTACTTAATGGAACTGTGATCGTCAGCCAATTAGAGTATGAAAATGATGGGTAATTTGAAACTGGTGACTAGTTCTAATTTGGCTGTGAATGTCCTACCTGTTACCTGTTTCTTTAATTAGAAATGAAATTCTACTTTTGTCTGTTTGTCAATGTGGAACTCTACAAAAGGGGATCTGAAATGATTTTAGCATGATTTCCTTTTCTTTTTTAAAATATTTTTTTTATTCTTATTTATTTGAGAGCGACACAGAGAGAAAGAGGCAGAGAGAGAGAGAATGGGCATGCCAGATGTGTGCACCCCTTTGTGCATCTGGCTAACATGGGTCCTGGGGAATCAAGCCTCGAACCAGGGTCCTTAGGCTTCACAGGCAAGTGCTTAACTGCTAAGCCATCTCTCTAGCCCCCCCCCTTTTTTTTAAGGCATGGTCTCACTTTAGCCCAGGCTGATCTGGAACTCAGTGTGTAGTCCCAGCCTCACTAAGCCATCTCTAAAACTATTATTATTATTATTATTTTGGTTTTTCGAGGTAGGGTCTTACTCTAGCCCAGGCTGACCTGGAATTCAGGGTGGCCTCAAACTCACAGCAATCCTCCTACCTCTGCCTCCTCAAGTGTTCAGATTAAAGGTGTGCACCACCACATGTGACCAGCATTATTGCTAATGTCTACAAAAATAATTAAAGGGCCAGTCAAGATGGCGACCACGTAACTGTGCCCCACCTCCCCAGGAAAGAAAGATAGACACAGATCCTAAGGAGAGAACCACCCCATCATATCTCAAAAGGGCCCCAGCTGAAACTAAGAATAATTGGCAAAACAAACAAGGGTGCTGTTTTCTTGGTGAACCTGGTACCAGCACAAGGGTGAAGGAGATCAACACAGAGAACAATCAACTCCTACCAAATCAGATATTCAGAGACACAGAGGCTCCCAAGACCTTATCACTGAAGCAGACCTAAAATGAACCCAACATGACTCAGGGAAATTTGTGGAAGAGGGGGTGGAAAGAATGTCAGAGCCACATGTTGCGTCATGATACACAGAGACATTCCCTCCTACCCATAACTGAGGGCTAACCCCACGATGCATGACCCATATACCTAAACAAGGAGGTGCCAAGGGGAGGGGGGAGGACAGGGAGGAGGCTAACAATGGTACCAACTTGGCTGTGTTCACTGAGTACAAAACTAATTAATAAAAAAAGAAAAACTCTAAAAAAAATTAAAGGTAATGTTTTTGACTTCTTCCAAACGATCAATTTTACAAAAATGTGAATAAAGATCGGATGTGGTGGTATACACCTGTAAGCCCTAGGGAAGTGAAGGCACAAGGATCAGAAGTTCAGTCGGCTGGAGATGGCTTAGCAGCTAAGGTGCTTGCCTACAAAGCCAAAGGACCCAGGTTCCATTCCCAGAGGTGCACATGGTGGCACATGTGTCTAGAGTTCACTTGTGCACCCATTCTTTCTCTCTCTTTATCTGCCTCCTCCTCTGTCTCTCTCTCTCAAATAAATAACAATTATTTTTTGTTGCTTGTAGTTTTTCGAGGTGGGGTCTTACTCTAGTCCCAGCCTGACCTGGAATTCACCATGTAATCTCAGGGTGGGCTCGAACTTATAGTGACCGACCCACCTCTGTCTCCCAAGTGCTGCATCACAGGCATGTTCTACCATGCCCTGCTCAAAAATAAAGTATTGAACAAAAAAGAAGTGCAAAGTCATCCTCACTTACATAGTAAGTTTGAAGCCAGCCTGGGCTATGTGAGACCCTGTCTCCAAAAATAAACAGAAACAAAAGCCAAACGGACAGTAGATAGATGTATATTAAATACAAGCCATAATAAGTGTACTTTATTGAGGAATGATTCATATCTGTGCAAAGTCACTGATACATTGAAATTTAATTTGTTTCCTAACAGAAGAGTTTATTCAAGGACCAAATTGAGCTGTTTCTACAAAATCATGTATTTCCGTTATTATTGTCTAACCTGGGATACCTTCGAGCTAGAGTAAGTTTTCCTTGCCTCTGTTGTATGCCTTACACTCTTTAGTTATGTGATGCTCTACTAGAAAGTTCCTGAATGTGTGGCACTGTGCCCGAGTGCTCTTCCTTGATGTGGCACCTCCCTGCGTTTCAGTCCTGCTGGGTGCTGCACGCCTTCAGCTCTCTGACGTTTCACAATGAGCTCACCCTCAGCACTGCGGTCGAGTTAGCCAGGAGGAGCCTGATTGAGGATGAGGAGATGCCTGTCAAGGTGGAAGCCGCTCTTGCCCTTCAGTCCCTCATTTCTAACCAGACACAAGGTAGAGCCAAAGTGCTTCTGAAAGTTCATTTACAGTTGTTGTTTTGGAGCCGGGTGTGGTGGTGCACACCTGTAATGACAGCACTCGGGAGGCAGAGGTAGGAGGATTGTCGAGGACACCCTGAGAGTACATAGTGAATTCCAGGTCAGCCTGAGCTAGAGAGAGACCCTACCTTGGAAAACCAAAAAAAAAAAAAAAAAAAAAAAAATTGTTTTGGGCTGGACCGATGGCTCAGCAGTTAAAGGCACTTGCTTGCAAAGCCTGAGGGCCTGGGTTTGGTTCTCTAGTGCCCACATAAAGCCAGATGCACAGGATGGCATGTGCTTCTGGAGTTCCTTTGCAGTTGCAGTAGGCCCTAGTATGCCCACACACACACACTCTCTCTTGCTCTGCCTTCTCTAAATCAAAATAAATAAATAAAAATAAGCCTGGTGTGATGACACAGGCCTTTAATCCCAGCATTCGGGAGGCAGAGGTAGGAGGATCACCATGAGTTTGAGGCCAGCCTGGATTAGAGTGAGACCCGATTTTAAAAAAACAAAACAAAAAGAAAAGAAAGGATTTTATTGTTTTATTTTCTTATTTTTTGAGGTGTTCTTGTATAATTTTATTCATTTCCTTATAAAGAGGGGAATTTTCTCAGCCTGAGTTTAGTGTTCAGTTTCCTGGGCTTTTGAAAGTAATAGGTAATATTTTTAGTTAATTATAGCACAGGTTTTTCATTTGGTGGTTGAGAATGTTCTACTCAAGGTTCAAGTAAACATTTGGAATTAAATTCAGCTTGGTGAAGAGCATGAACCTTGTCATGAGTCTGTCTCAGTGCAGGATTGGATGCGGTGTGAGCTCTGTAGTGAGTGTGTCTCAGTGCAGGATTGGATGCCGTGTGAGAACTGATCTCAGTAGAGTGGGGCAGCAAGTATCCTTGTGCTGGCAATTGTCTTTTTTTTTAATTATATTGTGTATATTTTGCTTTCTAAATATTATTTTATTTATTTTTTATTAAAAAGGGAATTTATTGGATTAGCTTACGGTAGTCCAGTAGCAGTTACAGGCCCAAGAATGAAGGAATCCCAGTAGTTGCTCAGTACATGGGGCCAATGCCTCAGCAGTCCCAACACGGCACTGAAGGTCTGGAGGCTTCACGAGGAACTGCTGGGTTTCGATCCATGCAGGTCTTCAGTCCACACTGGTCTTCAGTCCACACTGGAAGGCAGCGAGCAGCTCTGGCAGCCAAGTGGAAGGAAGCAAGGGCTCTTTTCACCCGGAGTTTCCTTATGTTGCTTTTTAAATTTTATTGACAACTTCTTTATATAGACAGTATGCCATGGTCATAATCCCCTCCTGCCACCCTTCTTTTCCCCCCCTCCTGAATTTATTTATTTTTTGTTTTTTTGAGGTAGGGTTTCACTGTAGTCCAGGCTGACCTAGAATTCACTCTGTAGTCTCAGGGCGGCCTCGAATTCAAAGCGATCCTCCTACCTCTGCCTCCTGAGTGCTGGTATTAAAGGTGTGCACCACCACACCTGGTTCTGAATTTATTATATAATTAAAAAGTTTTTTTCTTACTTGTGTGTACGGGTGCACTAGGGTCTCTTGCCACTGCAAATGGGTAACGCCGGGTGCGGGTGTTACTTTTGCTTTTGTGTCTGTCGTTATGGAGGTGCTGGGGCTTACTCTCAGGCCGGCTTTAGATACTGAGCCACCTCCCAGCCAGGCCTTAGTCTTTTTGGACAGGACTTTTCAGACTTGTAATGGGACAAATGAAGTAATGTTCACATTTTCCACTTCAGGCAGTGATGTGTAGGAAATTAGAACACCTGGGTTGGGGTTGTCCTCTGGAATGGTTCTTCCCTGGGCAGAGCACATGGATGGTCTGGACACTCAGGACGTGTTTCTCAACTTGCTCAGCAGAGCGCAGAAACATCTAGAACCTTTCCTAGAGTTACCGAGTCAGTGCTTTTCACTGTGTCTGAGTGACTGGTTCTTGCTGGTTTCATTTGCTGGTGGCCTTAGCCAAGGAGCACATGAAGCCGCATGTGAGGCCCATCATGCAGGAGCTGCTGCACATTGTCCGAGAGACGGAGAACGACGATGTCACCAATGTCATCCAGAAGATGATTTCTGAGTACAGCCAGGAGGTGGCCTCCATTGCTGTTGACACAACCCAACACTTGGTAAGTACTGGCCAAATTTATGTGAGTTTGGTATGGAAGCTTTGAGGAGTCAGCACATTAAATGCTAGAATTTGGAGTTCTGCTTAACTTGTAACTGAACTGTTAATAGAACAGTGGGTGCCCTAGTCCTTCTGATACTGATGTTGCTGACTTGAATCTAATGGTGTTTCTCATCTGTAGTCCCCTGAGCTTTCATAATGGTGTACCTTGATGTGAGCCTTTTACATCTTCACTTTTTGCACTTTGAATCTGGAGTTTTATTTATTTTAATCAGGAGAATTGCTGAAATCTTCCTGTTTCCCTGTTTTATACTTTTTTTTAATTAATTTTTTTCATTTATTTTTATTTACTTGTTTGAGAGCAACAGAGAGAGCAAGAAAGAGGCAGGTAAAAAGAGAGAATGGGCGTGCCAGGGCCTTTAGCCACTGCAAACGAACTCCAGATGTGTGCGCCCCCTTGTGCATCTGGCTAATGTGGGTCCTGGGGAATTCAGCCTCGAACCGGGGTCCTTAGGCTTCACAGGCAAGCGCTTAACTGCTAAGCCATCTCTCCAGCCCTGTTTTATACTTTTTAAAAAAATATTTTATTTATTTATTTGAGAGACACAGAGAGAAGCAGATAGAGAGAATGGGTGCTCCAGGGCCTCTAGTCATTGTAAACTCTAGATGCCTGAGTCACCTTGAACATCTGGCTTATGTGGGTACTGGGGAATAGAACATGGGTCCTTAGGCTTTGCAGGCAAGTGCCTTAACCACTAAGCCATCTCTCCAGCCCCCCCCCCCCCACTTTTTTTGAGGTAGAGTCTGACTCTATCCAGGCTGATGTGGAATTCACTATGTAGTCTCAGGGTGGCCTTGAACTCACAGCGATCCTCCTACTTCTGCCTCCTGAGTGCTGAGATTAAAGGAGTGTGTCACCACGTCTGGCTCCACACTTCTTGATATGGAATATCAGACCTGGCCTGAGTCATTTCCTTTCCTTTTCTTTTTGTCCATGTTTGTTCTTATTTCAATTTCTGGGTGATTTTTGACTTTTTTTTTTTTTTTTTTTTTTTTTTTTTTTAGCAACATCTGATTTTAGTGTCCCTAGATTTTGATTTGATTTCCTTAATGACAACCAAAAGTTAAATATTAGTAAGTGGTTATAATTAATATATATTTTACTGCAGTGACTCGGTTAAAAAAGGGTATATTTAAAATATGACAGGTTCTTTTATTTTAAGAAAGCAAGTTATTCAGTCAGCAAAGTGTAGAACTTAATGTTAGTGATACGACCCTTTTACCATATGGCACAGTGGTACAAGTTGATGGACACTTGGGTGTGGTTTTCACAGGCTGAGATATTTGGTAAAGTTCTTCAGAGTGATGCCTATGAAGAAATGGAAGACAGAACAGTGATGGCTATGGGTGTGCTGCACACCATCGATACTATCCTAACTGTTGTGGAAGGCCACCAGGAGGTGAGGTCCTCAGTGGTTTATTATGACACAGCAGTAATACTGACTGAAATTTGTGTGCTTATAAGTGTTAAAGTCTGTCTGTCATCATGGATGGAGGAAGGGCCCACGAGGCCTCACAACTCTCAGAGTAGTTAATGGCAGCTAGTGGTTGCTGGGAGACAGGGCATTAGCCCATCAGTGTTGTAAGTAAGTGGGTTAGAGGCCCATGCTGCAGTAAATAACTTTCCACCTATGATCATACAAGCAACCCTCATTTAATACCTCCTCTGTCAAGGTTGAACCTCCCAAATTGCTATCAGCTTGGGATCAAGCATGAGCACATGAGTTTATGCGGGACTTTTGATTCAAACTACCACACCAGCTTTCCTATATGGGTGTGGGAGAGGGGCAAATTACATGATTACTTTGCAAGCAAAATAGAATTTTATCTTTTCATTTAATTTTTTTGCTCTTGTTCTTAAATCTTTTTAGTAAAATATTTTTATTTATTTGCAAGCAAAGAGAGAGAGAGAGGGAGGGAGGGAGAAGGAATGCACTAGGGCCTTCAGCCCCTGCAAATAAACTCCAGACGTATGCACCACCTTGTGCATCTGGCTTATGAGGGTCCCGGGGAATTGAACCTGGGTCTGTAGGCTTTGTAGGCAAGCAGCTTAACCATTAAGCCATCTCTCCAGCCCTTGACCTTAACTTTATTATGAACTTAAAGTACTGTTAAGGGAACATGTGCACTAGGGGTAGTTACCACAGGAGCATAGGTTAAAGTCCAGACACTCAAAGCCTCAGCTGTGTGCCTCGCCACGCCCCAGCATTCTGTCTCCTGATTATCAGTCCTTCTGTTTTAAACTTTGACCATTGAAAGCAAGCTCTGGAAATTGTACTTCCTTAAAAGGAAAACCCCATGGGGCTATTTATTGTATGGAAAGGCATAATTAGATCTGAAATAGTTGTTGCAACAGGCATATTTTTGTTTAAGGTTTGTATATTGGCAGAGTTGTTAAACAGAAATTTTGAATGATTTGAGCTTCAAGACAGTAGTTTAGCATATATCACATTATCAAACTGTACCCCACAAATATGAATGAATATTATGTTTCAACTAAAAATAAAGAATACCATCTGGGCATGGTGGCGCACGCCTTTAATCCCAGCACTCAGGAAGCAGAGGTAGCAGGATTGCCATGAGTTTGAGGCTACCCTGAGACTCCATAGTGAATTCCAGGTTAGCCCGGGCTAGAGTGAGACCCTACCTTGAAAAACCAACCAACCAACCAACCAACCAACCAACCAACCAACCAACCAACCCCAAAACAAGACAAGCAAAAAAACCAAACAAACTAGAAAACAATACTGCTGTGTGTGGTGATGTGCACCTTTAATGCCAGCGTTCAAGAGGCAGAGGTAGGAGGATGGGCTGTGAGTTCAAAGCCACCCTGAGACTACATAGTGAATTCCAGGTCAGCCTGGGCTAGAGCAAGACCCTACCTCAATAAGTAAGTAAGTAAGTAAGTAAGTAAGTAAGTAAGTAAGTAAAAAGACTACTAAAGTGGAATTTAAATCAAATACAATATGGCCTAGAGTTGAATTGGATATTTACATGAAGAAAACCCATTATATATTCTAATTTTTTTCTAATTTAAAAACACTTAATATAAACATGTTGGATAATTTTAAAGTGTGAAGAAGGGCTAGAGAGATAGCTCGGCAGTTAAAGCACTTGCCTGCAAAGCTTAACACCCGGGTTTGATTCCCCAGCGCCCACACAAAGCCGCATGTACAGAGTAGTGCCTGCACCTGGGGTTTGTTGTAGTGGCCCTGACATGCCTGCACCCACTCATTCTCTCTCTCTGCAAATAAAATAAAATACACTTAAACAATGGGAAAAATGTATGAAGAGATAGTGGAAGTTCATCTTCTCATTCAGCTCTGCCGTCATCTAATTCGCTTCTCAAAAGGAAACAGGTTTTATCAGTTTCTTTTTTATTCCTCCCAAGAGTTTTCTTTTTTTCTTTTTTTTTTTTTGGTTTTTTGAGGTAGAGTCTCACGCTAGCCCAGGCTGACTTGGAATTCTCTATATAGTCTCAGGGTGGCCTCGAACGCATGGAAATCCTCCTACCTCTGCCTCCCGAGTGCTGGGATTAAAGGCGTGCGCCACCACGCCCGGCTCCTCCCAAGAGTTTTCTACTATCACACAAGCATATTTGGGCATGTTTTTCTCTTATTCAGCGACAGCATGCGATCCGCAGGTTTAGCTGCCATCTTTGAGCTAGTCTTGGTAACTTTTCCTTGGTCAGTAAGCTTACATTTGTGGTGGTTGTGCAGTAGTCCTTGAATGATGCGTCAGCTCTATGTGACTGGTCCCTCGTGAGCGGACACTGACTGCGGCTTGTCTGAGCGAGCGTTAGACAACTTGTTGCGGCGCACATCACGTGTCATTTTGCATGTGAGAATGTGTGCAGGGTTACGTCCTCGCGGTGTGATTGTGGCCCGAGGTGAGACTTCGCACCAGCTTCAGCGCGGGCATTACTGTTGCGGCTTGCACCTGTGGTCTCACCTGCACGCGTGAGCCACCTGCCATAAACCCAAGGCGCGGTTGTCTTTGTTTGAATGTTGATGTGTGGGTCTCATTTATAAGGAATTTGATCTCTGTGATACCATTTGATGGTATGTCAGTCAACCTTTGATCTTTTTGCCCTGTGCAGAAATGTTTAACCTTTGCCACCAGACAGGTCTGTGTTTTTTCTTCTTTTTTGTTTTGTCTTTTGAGGTAGGGTATCTATCACTCCGCCAGGCTGACTTGCACTATGTAGCTCAGGGCGATGTTGAACTCACTGCGATCCTCCTACCCTACCGAGTGCTAGGATTGAAGGCGTGTGCCACCACACCCAGCTTCTACTTCTTATTTCTAAAAATATTATTTATTTGTTTATTGTTGAGGTAGGATCTTACTCTAGTTCAGGCTGACCTGGAATTCACTGTATAGTCTCAGAGTGGCCTTGAACTCAAGGCGATTCTCCTACCTCTGCCTCCCGCATGCTGGGATTAAAGGTGTGCACCACCATGCCCAGCTTTTTATTAATTTGGGGGGGGAGAGAAAGAAAGAAAGAAAGAAAGGAAGAAAGGAAGGAAGAAAGAAAGGAAGAAAGAAAGAAAGAAAGAGAGGCTCTAAAGGAACTCTAGAAGCATGTACCACTTTGTGCACATGGCTTTACCTGGATACTGCAGGATCTAATTTGGGCTGTGAGGCTCTGCAGGCAAGCGCCTCAGCCTCTGAGGCACCCCAGCCCTTCTACCTCTGCATCACCACTTCTTCAGGGCGTGTTCCTTCTCTTTCAGTGCTGTTTTGTATTTGTTTGTGTTTTAATTCTTCATATGGAAATATTTGGTCCATTAGGAATTTGTTTTAGTAAAGAACTAATTTATAGCCAGGCATGGTGGCGCACACCTTTAATCCCAGCACTCAGGAGGCAGAACTCAGGATCGCCATGAGTTCGAGGCCACCCTAAGACTCCATAGTGAATTCCATGTCAGCCTGGGCTAGAGTGAGACCCTACCTTGAAAAACCAAAATTAAAAAAAAAAAAGAACTAATTTACTTTTAATTTTGTTAGGAAATTAAATCCCATACCCATCCATTATGGGTCTGCTTTCCAGAATTTCCTTGTGCTTTTGCATGTTTAATTTTCATGGTGGTTACAGTGAATTTATCAAGTTCTCTCAAATAATACCTTGTTACTATTTTTGGGATAGTAGTAACTTATGTACTACTAATAATTATCACAATTTTAAGCAGTTAAACTGTGTCTTAGGTCACACAACAGCTGGAGAACATCTGCCTGCGCATCATTGACCTTGTTTTACAGAAGCATGTCATTGGTAAGTACAAAGGAGGCATGATAAGGTAAATTGAGATTTTTAAAAAACTTTATTCATTTATGAGAGAGAGAGAGAGAGAATGGGCATGCCAGAGCCTCTAGCCACTGCAAACGAACTCCAAACACATGTATCACTTTGTGCATCTGGCTTACGTGGGTCCTGGGGAATTGAACCTGGGTCCTTTGGCTTTGCAGGGTAACAACGCCTTAACCGCTGAGCCATCCCTCCAGCCCCAAGAAGCTTTCTTTTTCTTTTCTTTTCTTTTCTTTTCTTTTCTTTTCTTTTCTTTTCTTTTCTTTTCTTTTCTTTTCTTTTCTTTTCTTTTCCTTTCCTTTCCTCTTTCCTTTCCTCTTTCCTTTCCTCTTTCCTTTCCTCTTTCCTTTCCTCTTTCCTTTCCTCTTTCCTTTCCTCTTTCCTTTCCTCTTTCCTTTCCTCTTTCCTTTCCTCTTTCCTTTCCTCTTTCCTTTCCTCTTTCCTTTCCTCTTTCCTTTCCTCTTTCCTTTCCTCTCTTTTCCTTTTCCTTTTCCTTTTCCTTTTCCCTTTCCTTTCCTTTTCCTTTTCCCTTTCCTTTCCTTTTCCTTTTCCCTTTCCTTTCCTTTCCTTTCCTTTCCTTTCCTTTCCTTTCCTTTCCTTTCCTTTCCTTTCCTTTCCTTTCCTTTCCTTTCCTTTCCTTTCTTTTCTTTCTTTTCTTTTCTTTCTTTTTTTTTTTTGTGAGGTAGGGTCTCACTCTAGCCCAGGCTGACCTATAATTCACCATGGAGTCTCAGGGTGGCCTCAAACTCATGGCAATCCTCCTACCTCTGCCCCCCGAATGCTGGGATTAAAGACATGTGCCACCATGCCCGCGAGAGTTTTCTTTTTAATTTGAACTCAAAGTGCAGTTTTAGACTTAGTTATTTATTTTTTGTTTTTCTTTCAAGCTAGGGTCTAATTCTAGCCTAGGCTGATCTGGAATTCACTCTGTACTACCAAGCTGGCCTTCAACTCACAGTGGTTCTCCTACCTCTGCCTCCCAAATGCTGGGATTAAAGGCATATGCCACCATGCCCAGCAGTTTGGACTTTTAAGTTTAGTCAGAGACTATTTTGAGAAAGAGAAGCTTGCTTTCCCTTAAATCTGGACATGTGAGTTCTGCTATTGGCTATCTGTGTTTTCATCCAGAGGTGACCTTTTAGTGTATCCAGTGAAGACGTTTGACATTGGAAACTTTAAAGGAGAATATATATTATACATTTGTAGAAATAAACTGCAGTGAACGTTAGGTGAATATATATTTTTTTTTTATTGGCTTTTTGAGATAAGGTCATTCTAGCCCAGGCTGACCTGGAATTCACTCTGTATTCTCAGGGTAGCCTCGAACTCACGGTGATCCTCCTACCTCTGCCTCCTGAGTGCTGGGACTAAAGGTGTGTGTCACCACACCCAGCTCTAAGAAATGTTTTAAACTAGACATGTGTTTCACTAGAAGTGTGAAGTAGCAAAACAAGTTTTATTCTAAAATCCGAGGTGTGTGTTAGCTCCTGTTATGGGAGAAAAACAACTTGCAAATTTAACTTTTTAAAAATACTTTATTTTGGGCTGGAGAGATGGTTCAGTGATTCAGGGGCTTGCCTGTAAAGCCTAAGGACCTAGGTTCAATTCCCTAGTACCCATGTAAGCCAGATACACAAGGTGGCACATGCGTCTGGAGTTTGTTTGCAGTGGCTGGAGGTCCTGGGGAATGAAACCTGGGTCATTAGTGTTTGCAGGCAAATGCCTTTACCACTGAGCCATCTCGTCAGCCCAAGAGCAATATTTTGCTTTGTCTTATTGAATAGAGTGGATCTTGGTGATAATGGAAGGGGTGCGTCTGTAGCTGATGACCCTGAGAGAGGGAATGTGGGAATACACTACTCAAGGGAGGGTCAGGAGGACCCTGTGTTGAGTCCTCCTCAGTGACATCTTTCTGTTTTAATCTTTGCTTGTTTTCTCTCTCATTCTAACTAGAGGTTTTCTTCCTTTTAGAATTCTATGAAGAAATTCTTTCCCTGGCTTACAGTTTAACCTGCCACACCATCTCCCCACAGATGTGGCAGCTCCTGGGCATTTTACATGAAGCTTTCCAGCAGGAGCTCTTCGAGTACTTTACAGGTTCGCTTGACATGTCACACTGTGCTTTTGGTGTCTGATATTACTTCCCTTGACACTTGATCAGAACGTGTTCTCAGCCAGCTGTGGGGCACACACCTTTAATCCCAGCACTCGGGAGGCAGAAGTAGGAGGATTGCCATGAGTTTGAAGCCAGCCTGGAACTACAGAGTGATTTCCAGGTCAGCCTGGGCTCGTGTGAGACCCTACCTTGGAAAAAAGAAAAAAAGAAAGGAAAGAAGGAAGAAAGACAGAGTTCTCATTTCCCTGTCAAGTAAACGCAGCAGTGTTTCAAGGCTAAAAAGATAGGCAGAAGGGTAGCCTGTATTTTTTTAAAATTTATTAATTTTTTTTATTGACAACATCCATAATTGTAAATGATATCCCATGGTAATTTCCTCCCTCCTCCCACTTTCCCCTTTGAACTCCACTCTCCATCATATCCCCTCCCCCTCTCAATCAGTCTCTTTTTTTATTTTGATGTCATCATCTTTCCTCCTATTATGATGGTCTTGTGTAAGTAGTGTAAGGCACTGTGAGGTCATGGATATCCAGGCCATTTTGTGTCTGG
The DNA here is from genome assembly GCF_020740685.1 of Jaculus jaculus. NCBI lineage: Eukaryota > Metazoa > Chordata > Mammalia > Rodentia > Dipodidae > Jaculus > Jaculus jaculus. The sequence continues at coordinate 898,607 of NC_059123.1, forward strand.
AGGAGCATGTTGTAAGGAGTCCTGACCTTCCTTTGGCTCTAACATTCTTTCCGCCACGTCTTCCACCCTGAGCCTTGGAAGGTGTGATAGATATTGTAGTGCTGAGCACTCTTGTCACTTCTTCCCAACACCATGATGCCTTCTGAGTCATCCCAAGGTCACTGCCATCTGAAAAGAGAAGGCTCTCTACCAAAAGTGAGACTAGCATTAATATAAGGGCATGAACATTAAGAGAAGTGCTTACTGGGCAGTTGTAGCCTGTATTTCTTATAGTATTTTTTCTTATTTTGCAACCAGAGTGCTAACCGCATGTTAATTTGGTAGATTTTCTGGACACAAATGATGTGTTCTAAGCTTGGCAGTGGGCAGCTTGCTTGTGCCCCTCTGAAGCTCACAATCTAGTGGGAACGGAGAGTCTGAGGAAGCGCCTAGCCCAGTAGTGCCAGTGGCACATCGGGGGTGACCACCAGGGACAGAGTTCAGAACAGGCATTTTGACCTTTCTGACCCACGTTTTCTTTAGGTATAAATGGTGCAGACAGACCACTTTCATTTCCAGCATTTTTGGGTTCTAGGGAAGGCAGTGTGAGCATCACAGAAATGTGACATTAGTGGGGATGATTTATTTCTGCTCTGCTTGCTCAAGTCTCACGAGGGTTTTGAATTTTTTCTCAGACATGATGCCTCTCCTGCATAATTATGTGACGATAGATACTGATACTTTGCTGTCAAACCCAAGGCATTTGGAAGTCCTGTTTACAATGTGCAGAAAGGTAAGCAGTCTTACGTGTCAATGCAGAGACATGGCTGTACTGTTTCCTTTGCTGCAGGATAGTGCTGGTTTCTGTTTGTTACGTCTTGGAATCTTCAATTACATAATATTTTCCTCCTTTAGGTAAATAATATGTGGTGCGTGTGTGTGTGTGTGTGTGTGTGTGTGTGTGTGTGTGTGTGAGAAGTTGTAAGTTGTTGTAAGTATATACTTCTTTTGCATAAAATGAAAGCTTACAAAGCTCAGGTAGCTGGAAACAACACAGCTTGACCATGGAGTAGGACGTGACAAAGTTAGAGAGCAGCTCACTGCTGTCACTGGCAGGGAGATGTGCTGGGGCTGGGGAAGCTCTGACCTAACCAGCACTTCTGGTTTAAACCCTAGGCAAATGATAAAGAACCTAGGGAATTGTGGAAAGCCAGTGCACTCATTCTTGTTTAAGCTGAGAGGAATGGCAATTTTGAAAGCTTCTGTATCTCTGATGGCCCTTTACTAAATCTCTTCACTTGTCAATCTTCACATTAGTCTCAGTTGTAGAGATGGTGAGGGACAGAGAATAGGAAAGCAAAAAGGAAACCCAGTGGTCCTGTGAATCCCACCAGTAATCAGTAATCCTGTGAATCCCACCAGTAGCTCAGCTGCTTTGTTTTTAGCAAACAAAATAAAACTTATACCTATACTGATAATCTCACACTTTTCTACTAGTTAAAATATATTTTATTTTCTTTAATACTAGTTTATATTTATTGAATTCTTCCAGTATACCAGGCTTTTTTTTTTTTTTTTTTGGTTTTTCAAGATAGGATTTTGCTCCAGCCCAGGCTGACCTGGAATTCACTGTGTAGTTTCAGGCTGGCCTTAGAGCTTACAGTGATCCTCCTATCTCTGCCTCCCGAGTACTGGGATTAAAGGCTTGTGTTAGTATGCCTGGCTATAAACACTTGTTAACTTATTTAATCCTTATTCCATTGGGAAGAGTGCAAGACATTTTATTAGTGAGGAAACTGAAGTACAATTTTCTTCTTTGTGCCTAAAGCTTAGTAAATTATTTCATGTCACTGATCTCCTGCGGTCTGGAGCCACATTTTAACCTAGGTTGATTGGTTCCAGAGCACATTTAATAAGTCATGCTCAGACCAGCCCCCTAGTGGATGCAATTTTGGGGAAAGGGAATAAATTTTCCCCCCTGCCTGTATCATATAATCCTATGAAGTAGGTACTAACCACTACCCCTATTTTACAAATGGGAATAGTAAGACACAGTGATTGCCATGACTGAGTGCATGTGGGAGCTCTAGTGTGTTCAAGGGCCCTTGATCAGGATCATGGGCTGTGGAGCCGCTGCTGAGCTGGTCTGTTGTCCCCAGGTGATGTGTGCAGAGGCGGGCGAGGACGCCGAGTGCCATGCTGCTAAGCTTCTGGAGGTCATCATTCTTCAGTGCCGAGGAAGGGGAATTGACCAGGTGATGCCGTCATCCAAAGTGCCTTATGAGCACTTATTTACAGAGAAATTTACATGCCTGATCCATGGCCTGTTGATGTTGTGATGAGAAATTAAAAGAAAAACAAGCCTGCCAGGAGTTTGCTTGCTGGTGCAGATCTTTTAGCTGAGCAGGAACAGTGAGCGCGACAGTGAGTCACTACGACAACAAAGGGGCAGCGGCGTCTTCCTTCCAGAGGGACTGGGGTTACAGGTGGACATGGCCGCACCCGAATGCTCCGGTGGGTGTGCAGGACCAAACTTGAGCGAGCTCTCACGCCTGTATAGGAAGTGCACTGAGTTCCTACACACACTTGAAACAAGCACGCACTTTCTTCCCGTGAAGCTCTGTTTCTTGGTGACACGGAGTTACCTGGTTGCTGGTGTGCTGGTGACTCTTGCTTTGCTTTTGTCCCGCAGTGCATCCCCCTGTTTGTCCAGCTTGTCCTGGAGAGGCTGACCCGCGGAGTGAAAACCAGCGAGCTGCGCGCCATGTGCCTGCAGGTGGCGATCGCTGCCCTGTACTACAGCCCAGAGCTGCTGCTGCGGACTCTGGAGCAGGCCCAGCTGCCACACCACCCGGGGCCTATCACCGCGCACTTCATCAACCAGTGGATGAGTGACACCGATTACTTCCTGGGGTGTGTGCCCGGCTCCCGCCCTGCTCTGCTCTTGCTGCAGTTTGCTTTTCACTAGATATGTGCAGCAGCTCATTCAAAAAGCTGTTTTTGGAACTATTGTTAGGGTATTTTTAATTTATTTATTCATTTAAAAATTTTGGGGGGTTAGGGTCTCACTCTAGCCCAGGCTGACCTGGAATTCACTTTGCGGTCTCAGGCTGGCCTTGAACTCATGGTGATCCTCTACCTCTGCCTCCCAAGTGCCGAGATTAAAGGAGTGCGTCACCACGCTGTCTCCTGCAGTGGATGCAGTGGCAGGACAGATTGTTCCCTCTGTCCTGTTCCTTGACCTGAACCAGGTCTGTGTACTCAGCAACTAATGAACTGCAGTCACACAAAAGCTGAAAACGCCAGGCTGACCTGGAGTTCTCTGTGTAGTCTCAGGGCACCTTGAACTCAAGGGAATCTTCCTACCTCTGCCTCCCAAGAGTGCTGGGATTAAAGGCATGTGCCACCATGCCTGGCTTACATTTTTTAAAATTTACTTATTTATCTGCAAGCAGAAAGAGATAGATGAGAGACAGACAGAGAGAATCGGCATGGCAGAGCCTCTAGGCACTGTAAACAGACTGCAGACACATGTGCCACCTTATATATGTTTGGCTTTATGTGGGCACTGGGGAATCAAACTCAGGTTGTTAGGTTTTATAGGCAAGCACCATAACTACTGACCCATCTCTCCAACCCCTATAAAATTTTATTTATTTGCAAAGAGAAAGAGAGTGGGGGAGAGAATGGGTGCGCCAGGGCCTCTAGCCACTGCAAACAAACTGTAGATGTATGCGCTACTTTGTTTATCTGGCTTTACATTGGTGCTGGGGAATCAAACTCAAGCTGTTAGGCATTGCAGGCAAGTGCCTTAACCACTAAACCATCTCTCCAGCCCCTCTGTTTTTGGAGACTGCATTTCATATAGCACAGATGGCCTCAGACTTCCTATAAAATCAAGGCTAGCCTTGAACTTCTGTTCTTTGTGCCTCTACCTCCCAAGTGCTGGGATTACAGGGTTGCATCACCACACCCTGCTTTGTCTTTTTTTTTTTTTTTTTTTTTTGGTTTTTCAAGGTAGGGTCTCACTCTAGCCCAGGCTGACCTGGGATTCACTATGGAGTCTCAGGGTGGCCTCGAACTCATGGCAGTCCTCCTACCTCTGCCTCCCGAGTGCTGGGATTAAAGGCGTGCGCCACCACGCCCGGCTCTGCTTTGTCTTTTAATCCTTAAAAAAATATTATTTATTTATTTATTTGCTAGAGAGAGAGAAAAAAACAGACGATCGATGATAGAATAGGCGCTCCAGGGCCTCTTGTCGCTGCAAACATGTTCTAGACATGTGCACTTTGTGTGTCTGCTTTCTGTGGGTCCTGGGAATGGAACTGGGACCATCAGGCTTTACAAGCAAGAACCTTTAACCACTAAGCAATCTCTTCAGCCCTTTTAATTTTTAAAAATATTTTTATTTATTTATTTGAGAGAAGGAAAGAGAGTGGGAGAAAGAGAGAGAGAAAATGGGCATGCCAGGGCTTCCAGCCACTGCAAACGAACTCCAGATGCATGCGCCACCTTTTGCATCTGCCTTACATGAGTCCTGAGGAATAGAACCGTGGTCCTTTGGCTTTTCAAGCAAGCGCCTTAACCGCTAAGCCATCTTTCCAGCCCCCCTTTTAATTTTTAATATTTTAGAACAAAGGAAACATTTCATAGAACAACATGTGTGATATAAATTAGCCAAACATTTTCCCTTCAGAATTAATTTTTTCTTTTGGTTTTCTGAGGTCAGGTCTCACTCTAGCCCAGGCTGACCTGGAATTCACTATATAGTCTCAGGGTGGCCTCGAACTCTTATTTTTATTTATTTATTTATTTTTTGTTTTTTTGAGGTAGGGTCTCACTCTAGCCCAGGCTGACCTGAAACTCACTATGGAGTCTCAGGGTGGCCTCGAACTCACGGCGATCCTCCTACCTCTGCCTCCCAAGTGTTGGGATTAAAGGCGCGCACCACCATGCCTGGCTTTTTTATTTATTTATTTTTATTTTTATTTTTATTTTTATTTTTTTTGGTTGGCCTCGAACTCTTGGTGATCTGCTTACTTTTTTGCCTTCCGAGTGCTGGGATTAAAGATGTGTGCCACCATGCCCGGCTCAGAATCCATGTTTTTTAATATTAAAAGGAAATTTATTGGATTAGTTTACGATAGTCCAATAGCAGTTGCAGGCCTGAGAATTAGGGGGCCAGGTGGCTGCTCAGTCCACATTGCCAGATGCCTCCGCAGTTCCGAAATGGCACTGAAGGCCTGGAGGCTTCCTGAGGGCCGCTGATTTTCAGTCCGTAGGGGTCTTCCATCCATGCTGGAAGGCAGCAAGCAGCTCTGGCAGCCAAGTGCAAGGAAGGGCTGAATTAATATTTTATGTACAGTTACAGCAGAGGGTGCTAAGAGATTATGTGTAGCTGAGAAGGCCAGTTAGCAAGCTGCTGGCTTTTGAGATTGATTTTGGCATTCGGGGTAAATGGAAATGGAGTGTGTCTGCTAGAAATGTTGGAGGACAAGCCTACTGTATTAAAGTCTGAGGAACTCTTCACTTTTTGCGTTGTTAAAAGGATTTTATGCTGTCAGATATAGGTATTTTTGCATAGAAACCCTCAGAGCATTTCTTACTGCAAGGTTCACCATTCTAGTTGCAGACTCCTGTGCAATTTTTTCCTAATCTATTTTTACACTTTGGCTTTCTGTACGATGGTCTGGCTGGTCTTGAACTTTCTCTGTAACTCAAACTGGCCTTGAATTTACGGACCTGCCTCAGCCTCTTCAGGGCTGTCACCGTGCCCAGGTCCCGTTAGGTTTATAGAATTAGTCTCATGGGGGTGTGTATGACGTGGGGGACGTTTGGGTGCTCGCTGGACAGTGGTGTTTTGTTTCTCTGGCTGTTGCCCCTTGCTGCGTAGCTCACGTCTCCCTGTCTTTCTTCACCGTTGGCAGGCATCACGACCGGAAGATGTGTATAATAGGACTGAGCATCCTTCTGGAGTTACAGAGCCGGCCTCCCGCAGTGGACGCGGTGGCAGCACAGATTGTGCCCTCCATCCTTTTCCTGTTCCTTGGCCTGAAGCAGGTCTGTGCCACTCGGCAACTAATGAACTGCAGTCGCACAAAAGCCGAAAAGGCCAGCGTGGAAGAGAATGGTAAAGTCTTCCAGTTGCAACAAACGCTAGGGTTTATTTTGCTTATTTGTTTGTTTTGCTTTGCTTTTGTGACAGAATGTAGCTATGTGCTTGAGACTGTCCTTGAGCTCACAGTCCTCCCACGTCAGCCTCCTTTCTATTTTCACTGAGAGGCGTGGTGAAGGCAGCTGCCATGACCTGGATGTTAGTAGGTTCAGAGCAGGAATGTCAGTTCAAGGGGTTGGTACACATTGACTTGAAAATGGTTTGAAAGTGAGTTGATTTAAAATTATAATGTGAGGGCTTGAGAGATGGTTTATTGGTTAAGGCACTTGCCTACAAAGCCAAAGTACCCAAGTTTGATTCCCCAGGACCCATGTAAGCCAGCTTCACAAGGTGGTACATGTGTCTGGAGTTCATTTGCAGTGGTTGAAGGCCCTAATATGCTCATTCTCTCTCAAATAATAAAAAATAGGTAAAAATATTTAGAAACTTAAAAAATTATAATGTGAGATGTGTGGTTTAACTGTAAGTTTAGAATAATGTACATAAAAGAAGGCCATTTGTGCAATCAAGAGTCAGAAAAAGGGCAGAGAAGATGGCTTAGGGGTGAAGAGCTGAGCAAGCAGAAGGTCCCCAGCTTGCATCTGCAGACCCGTGTAAAGCCGGGCTCAATGGTACGCATATGTAATTCCATGTGCATATGTAATTCCAACACTGGCAAAGCAGAGGCATCACGGTCCCCAGAGCTCGCTGGCTAGCCTAGCCAAATGGGCTTTTGGCTTCCAAATGCATGCACACATGGACATGTATATATACACACACCACACACTTATGCATGTGGGGTACAAAAGAATGGGGGTAGGACTGTGAGTGTGGGGCTAGTTCTGAACTAGAGCCCTTGCCTGGCATGTGCAAAGCCTGGAGTTTGACCCTGGGCACCTCCAAACACACTGTTAGTCTCAAGAAGGTTACTACTGTTTTTTCTTACTTTTTGAGACATGATCCCATTCTAGCCCAGGCTGGCCTGGAACTCATTCTGTAGTCTCAGGCTGGCTGGCCTCGAGCTCATAGTGATCTTCCTACCTTTGTTTCCCTAGTGCTGGGATTAAAGGAATACACCACTTACCAGAAGGTACATACTGCTGGAAACAGTGCCCGACACTACCTACACAAGACCATCATAAGAGGAGGAAAAGATCATGATACCAAAATAAGAGGGACTGATTGAGATGGGGAGGGGGATATGATGGAGAATGGAATTTCAGAGGGGAAAGTGGGCGGGGGAGGGAGAGTATTACCATGGGCTACTTTTTATAATCATAGAAGTTGTTAATAATAAAATTTTGAAGAAAAAAAGAAAAGTGGGGAATTTGCAGTTACATAGTCTCTTTATATCAATATTGGGGGGCAGCTATAGGGTACTTTAGTTGTGTTCACACTGGACACAGACATTCTCAGTGAGGACAAAGCCAGTGTCAGCAATTTTTTTGTAATTTCGATAAAATTCTGTGGTGGTTTTTCCATTTCCAAAATATTTTATAACCCTTGCTGCTTCATGGGATATCATCCCCTCTACTTACAAGTTTTTGACTTCCTCTAAATAACTCATGCGTTCACAGAGGAGATTTCCAGCGAGGAGGAAGAGACGAACGCAGGCGCTCCAGCCGTGCAGCCGCGTGGTGGGCGGGGCGAGGAGGAGGAGGAGGAGGACTGGGACGAGGAAGTGCTGGAGGAGACTGCCCTCGAGGGCTTCAGCACCCCGCTGGACCTGGACGGCGGCGTGGACGAGTACCAGTTCTTCACGCAGGCTCTGCTAAGTATGCTCCTCTAAGCCCGCAGAAAGTCGCCGACGTGGTAGTTTTTTCAGCTTTTCCTATTAGAACTTGTTTTTGTCATTTAAAAAAATTAATGTTTATATAAAAACAAATAATTTTAAAATATTTAGAAATATATCTATGTAAACAAGCAAACAAATTAAATATATACCAGAGTGAGTGAGAAAAAGGATGGGTATGCCAGCAGGACCTGTAGCTACTGCAGACAAACCCCAGGCGCATGCACAACTTTCTGTACCTAGCTTTATATAGGGGCAGGGGTGTCAAACCTGGGTCCTTAGGTTTTGTAGGCAAGTAAGTGCCTTAACCACTAAGCCACCTCTCCAGCCCCAGAACTTGCTTTTGGACCTGTCCTCAAATTTGTCTAGACTCTTTTGGAATTTTTATTTTTTAAAATATTTTATTTGTTTGTTTATTTTTTTAGTTATTTGAGAGAGAGAGACAGACAGAGGCAGATAGAGTATGGGTGTGCTAGGGCCTCCAGACACTACAAAGAACTCTAGATGCATGTGCCACCTTGTTCCTACGTAGGCACTGGTGAATCAAACCTGGGTCTACAGGCTTTGCAGGCAGGCAACATAATTACTAAGCCATCACTCCAGCCCAAGAATCTTTATCTTTTGTTACAGAAAGATTAGTACTAACATTGGAGAGATAGTTCAGTGGTTAAAAGCTTGCAAAGGCCTGAGTTCAATCCCCAGTACCTATGTAAAGCCAGATGCACAAAGTGGCACATGTATTTGGAGTTTGCAGTGGCAGGAGGCTGTGGCATGCCCATTTTATGTCTCTCTCTCCTCCGCTCCTTTCCTCCCCCACTCTCTTTCTCTGTGCTTGCAAATAAATAAAGAAAAATATTTTTTTAAAAAGATTAGGAGCTGGCTTAGCAGTTGAGACATTTGCCTGTAAAGCCAAAGGACCCAGGTTTGATTCCCCAGGACCCACGTAAGCCAGATGCGCAAGGTGGTGCATGCATCCAGAGTTCCAGATATCTGGGGCAGCCCCAAGCTCTCATTGCCAGTAAGCACATCAGGTAGTGGGTGAACCTGGCACTTGGCCTCACCCATGATTTCAGGCCAGATCTGCATGAGTGCCATTTGTATAGAAAATAGTGAGCTAGTTTTTATTTATTTTTTTATTTTCATTTTTTGTTTTTTTGAGGTAGGGTTTTGCTCTATACAGGCTGACCCGGAATTCACTCTGTAGTCTCAGGGTGGCTTTGAACTCATTGTGATTCTCCTACTTTGGCCTCCCAAATGCTGGGATTAAAGGCGTGTACCACCCCACCCAGCCCTGAACTGGTTTTTAATTGTGACTATAAGCCTATGAGTAATTCACAATCCCTCTGGGAAGGAACAGAGCACAGCTCTCAGACAAAAGTGGCTCCTTTGTAAGTAACAAACTGATTTTGAATAGAAAAATGGTACTCTAAATATAGTTAAAGAGCTCATTAAAAGCCAGGAGAAAATACTTGACAAATGTATCATAGACTTGGTACACAGCAGCCAAAGACTTTCTACAAATAAGTGAAAATAGTAAACTCATAAATTTGTATAAAAATGTGATATAAACTTCACAGAATAAAAACAATAAGCCAGTGAAGTATTTAGAAAATTATTAAATAAATGTAATAAAATACTGCTAATGCATCCTGTTTGATTTATGGTTAGATTTCTGTGGTTGTGTTACATTTATGTCTCCCACTGAAGTTTAAGGTCTCATTTCTAGTTGTGTGTTCTTGCTAATTAGGCAATGTCATGTAGTGACAACATCTAGTTCTGCTGCAAATGCTGTTAGTGAGGACAAGAACCACCTGTGTGCTTTTGTTGACACCGAGTGTATGTAGATGGGGTGTGTGTTGGGGTGCTGCACAAAGCAGGACGCCCTGAGGAGATGGATGTGGGAAGGCGTCCATGCTCTGAGACAGTCGTCCGTGGGCTCTGTGCATATCCTGACCACATGGGGGCTGTGGGTTTTGAGTCCAGTCTGAATATGGCCAGCAGTTTACACATGCTCTTCAGTGGCGTTAGGTGGCCATCTTTGGATGAACTGTAACCATGAAGGAAGTGTCTGGGGAGTTCCTGTAAATGAGGAAGATAGGAACGATGGTGCCATGGTGAATCTTGGAGTGCATTGTAGTAGGGTTGTTGAGTGGTTTTCTATAGAGGGTAACATCAGGATTTAGCCATTTACTTCCTGGAGTCATCAGTGTGATGTGCAAGAAATCCTGAGGCATTAGATGTGGGGCCAGGCAGTGTGCACTGTGATCTCAGGAGTGACGGGACCAAGTACAGGACGGAATTAGGTGTGAGGTGAGGCAGTGTGCACTGTGATCTCCGGAGTGACGGGACCGAACACTGGACGGAATTAGGTGTGAGGTGAGGCAGTGTGCACTGTGATCTCAGGAGTGACGGGACCGAGTACAGGACGGAATTAGGTGTGAGGTGAGGCAGTATGCACTGTGATCTCTGGAGTGACGTGACCGAACACTGGACGGAATTAGGTGTGAGGTCAGGCAGTGTGCACTGTGATCTCAGGAGTGACGGGACCGAGTACAGGACGGAATTAGGTGTGAGGTCAGGCAGTGTGCACTGTGATCTCAAGAGTGACGGGACCGAGTACAGGACGGAATTAGGTGTGAGGTGAGGCAGTGTGCACTGTGATCTCAGGAGTGACGGGACCGAGTACAGGACGGAATTAGGTGTGAGGTGAGGCAGTGTGCACTGTGATCTCAGGAGTGACGGGACCGAGTACAGGACGGAATTAGGTGTGAGGTCAGGCAGTGTGCACTGTGATCTCAGGAGTGACGGGACCGAGTACAGGACGGAATTAGGTGTGAGGTGAGGCAGTATGCACTGTGATCTCTGGAGTGACGTGACCGAACACTGGACGGAATTAGGTGTGAGGTCAGGCAGTGTGCACTGTGATCTCAGGAGTGACGGGACCGAGTACAGGACGGAATTAGGTGTGAGGTCAGGCAGTGTGCACTGTGATCTCAAGAGTGACGGGACCGAGTACAGGACGGAATTAGGTGTGAGGTGAGGCAGTGTGCACTGTGATCTCAGGAGTGACGGGACCGAGTACAGGACGGAATTAGGTGTGAGGTGAGGCAGTGTGCACTGTGATCTCAGGAGTGACGGGACCGAGTACAGGACGGAATTAGGTGTGAGGTGAGGCAGTGTGCACTGTGATCTCAGGAGTGACGGGACCGAGTACAGGACGGAATTAGGTGTGAGGTCAGGCAGTGTGCACTGTGATCTCAGGAGTGACGGGACCGAGTACAGGACGGAATTAGGTGTGAGGTCAGGCAGTGTGCACTGTGATCTCAGGAGTGACGGGACCGAGTACAGGACGGAATTAGGTGTGAGGTCAGGCAGTGTGCACTGTGATCTCAGGAGTGACGGGACCGAGTACAGGACGGAATTAGGTGTGAGGTCAGGCAGTGTGCACTGTGATCTCAGGAGTGACGGGACCGAGTACAGGACGGAATTAGGTGTGAGGTCAGGCAGTGTGCACTGTGATCTCAGGAGTGACAGGGCCCAAGTTTACGATGGAAGTGGATGGAAGGAGACATTAATAAAGAGTCAGAGGATTAGATGCAGGAGGCTGTGGCCCTAGATGTTAGGGTTTATGGTGGTTCCCTCGTACCAATAGAATAATAATGGGCGTGGGAGACGGAAAGGGTTTGGAGGAAAAGTGTTCAGATTTGTTTTAGTGAACAGCTAGCTGGAAAGGTCTAGCAGGAGAAGGAGGCATTTTGCTGAGTGGTTAGAATTGGTAATTTTGTAGGCCAGTGCTGGGCTGTGGGTAGCAGAGAAATCCTGAGGAAGATGGTAACAAGGAAGCCCAGCTGTGTTCCCCAGGCTGGCATTTTAGGGACCATCCATACTGGGTAAAACTCTAGAAAGGGGTGAAGGAGATAGCTAGAACCATAGATGTGGGCGGTGACCTTCTTGTGATGCCCTTTGTAGTTAGGTTGTTCCTGAAAGCTATTTTTTAAAAAAAATATTATTTATTTATTTATTTATTTGATAGAGAGAAAGAGGCAGGAAGTTGGGGGGGGGAGAGAATGGGTGCACCAGGGCCTCAAGCCACTGCAAACGAACTCCAGATGTGTGCGCCTCCTTGTACATCTGGCTTATGTGGGTCCTAGAGAATCAAACTGGGCTCTTTGGTTTTGTAAGCAAACGCCTTAACCGCTAAGCCATCTCTCCAGCCCCTGAAATGTTCTTCTGTTGGGGTCTGTTCCATCACCCTGTCTCTTATTGTGTGAAATCATCTCATGGTAAGTTGATCAGACACTCACTTTTCTCTGAAATAATGGTCACTGGGCTCTCTTTTTATCCTTCTCTGATGCCCCGGAACATAACAGCTGTGCAAAATCGGGATGCTGCCTGGTACCAGCTGCTGGTGGCACCCCTCAGCGACGACCAGAAGAGGACGCTGCAGGAGGTGTGCACGTTGGCAGAGCACCGAAGGACGGTGGCAGGTCAGCAGGCTTTCCCCAGTGGAGTCATGTGTCAGCCTCAATTGATGATCCAGGTGGCACCAAAGTTCATGTTTTAAATTGCTAGAGACCAGCCCTTCATGATAAGGGAGGAACGGTCATTATTACACAGTTGCCGTGTTTGTTTTCGAGATGGCCTTGTGTGTACTCAGGCTGGCCTCTCTCCGTTCTCCTGCTTTGGGATGAGTGTTGGGATTGCTAGTTTGTTTGTAGCACTGTCCTGACCTGTAAGTTTTGTTTTGAGGTGCTAGGGTTTGAATCCAGAGTGTTACATGTGCCTAGGCAAGCACTCTGTTAGTGAGTTCCAACCCTTGCCCTCCCTTTTTTGTGGAGATATGATTTTACTTTGGAGCTGGCCTCAAACTCATGATCCTCCTGCCTTAGTCTTTTGAGCACTGAGAATACAGTTGTTTGCCACCGTGTCTGGCTGTCTTTTAAGACAAAGTCTTACTGAGATGACCTTGGACTTGAGAAAGGTCCTCCATCCACTGCAAACAAAATCCTTCTGCCTTGGTCTTCTGTGCAGCTAGAGTCATAGGCGTGTGGCACAGCACCCGGTTTGGTGGTTCTTTCTAGTTCTGATATCTTAGCTGTGCATAAACCTGACCATGAACAGGTGTATTAGTGGCTTTTCCATTCACACTCTGACCCTGCCTTGGAGCTGAGGGTCAGAAGTAAGGGCGGGGACCAGCCTTGCTGAGGAAGACATAATCAGCTGAATGCCCTGCACGTGGACTAGAGGCACTGTATGATTTCTTACAAGGAGCTTGTTTTCCTGGAAATGAAATGCCATGCTACTCACTGGAATTAACTATGTAGTCTCAGGGTGGCCTTGAACTCTCAGCGGTCCTCCCACCTCTGCCTCTGGAGTGCTGGGATAGAAGGCGTGGACACCACGCTACTCACTTTTCAGTTGCTATGATAAAACACTTAAGGAAATCCACTTAAAATGAAGGGAAGGTTTATTTGGACTCCTGGTTTCAGTCCCTGGTTGTGTTTCCTTGTTGCTTTTGGACCTGTGATGGGGTGGTGCATCAGGTGGAGGAAACCTCACTCCAGGGAAAAACTAGAAAGCAGGGAGGGAGAGGGCGGGAGAATGCCAGCAGGAGGGGCCCCCAGATCCCAATGTCCCCTATAAAGGCATATCCCCCAGGCCCTATTTCTTCAAAGTCCCAGTATCAGCTTGGGACCAGGCATTTAGCATATGGATCTTTAGGGAACTTAGAAATTCTAAATTAGAGCAGATGCTCTTCATGTATATGTGTTGGCAACTTGTTAGAGAAACTTTTATGTGGTGATTTCTAAAAAATATTTTATTTTTGTTTATTTGACAGAGAAAGAGCCCCGAGAGAGAGAGAGCGAGGAAGGGAGGGAGAGAGAGAACATTCCAGGGCCTCCAACCTCTGCAAATGAACTACAGATGCATGCATCACTGTGCATCTGGCTTTATGTGGGTCCTGGGGAATCGAACTTGGGTCCTTTGTCTTTTGCAGGCAAATGCCTTAACTGTGAAGCCATCCCTCCAGCACTATGTTGTAATTTAAAACATGTATATATATATATACATGTTTAAAACATGTATATATATAATTTTGAGATAGGGTTTTACTCCAGCCCAGGTTGACCTTCACTATGTAGTCTCAGGGTGGCCTTGAACTCAAGGAGATCCTCCTACCTCTGCCTCCCAAGTGCTGAGATTAAAGGTGTACACCACCATGCCTGGCTTATTTGCAAGCAGAGAGAGGGAAAGCGAGGGAGAAAGGTCCTCCATCCACTGCAAATGAAATCCAAATGCATGTACCACTGTGCATCTGGTTTTATGTGGGTACTGGGGAATTGAGCCCAGGTTATTAGGCTTTGCAGGCAAGTGCCTTAGCCACTGAGCCATCTCTCCAGCCCGTTATTTTGTGGTCCCTCCTGGATGACTAGTGGTAGTATGTTGTAGTTACCAGTGGTGCATGAGGGACATCAGAAGTCTTAGCTGAGGGCTGATTTCTGACCCCAGGTCTCCCAGCTCCCCTGGTAAGGCGTGGCACCCAGTTTCACACTGTTGCCCTTCACTGTCGGGCAAGCAGTCTGCCAGTGGTCACAGCATTCCAGCTTACTGCGCTGGGTCTGTTCAAGCTGATGCTCAGTCAGGCAGCAGAATCAATTCCATGAATCATGTTCCTTCACGGTTTTAAGTATAAAAAGAAAGCCAGGAGTGGTGGCCTGGGCTTGTCATCCCAACGTGTGGGAGGTAGAGGCTAGAGTTTAAGGTCTTCCTTGGCCACACAGCAAGCTACAACCCGGGTTACATGGACTAGAAAAACAAACAAAAGAAAAAAACCCACTAGCATGTAAAGAGTCTGGCTCTTTTGAGGCTGTTTCCAGTGCTGTCACTGAGCATTGTTCTTTTTTGTCCCCCACCTCTGAAAACACTAGAAGCAAAGAAAAACATCGAACAGCAGGGAGGCGTCACGTTTGAGAGCAAGGGTGTTCTCTCTGCATTTAACTTCGGGACTGTGCCCGGCAGCAACTGAAGGAAGGAGGGTCCACCGGCAGCGTCCTTGTCCTCACAGCTCCTTACTCCCCAGGGATGCGCGGGCCCAGGGAAGAGGAAGGGCCGCTGGCGCGGAGCCCCACTCTCCAGCGGTCGCCTGGCATCTGGCAGCCGGGGATCCGCCCCTTCTCCTCGACCTTGTCACCCTGGAGTACATGTTTCCAACAGCTACTGCGATGTATGGGATTAAAGGAAGACGGAGTCCTCGCGGTGGACAGGAAGCCCTGTGCGCTAGGGCTGAGAGCCAAGGTGGCTTTTGGACTGGAGCGCGTGTGCGTCTCAGGTGTTTGCCATGCAGAATCAGTGGGTTTATGCGGATAACAGTGCCTTCTGTTGTACATGAATTACCAGAAAAAAATTCTTTTGGAGTGCATTGCAATTTTTTTTAAGGCATACAACATATTTCTAGATACACTTTTAACCTTGGTTCTATGTCAACTTACTCTTGTATTTTACTCTGTGAATTTCCTGTCAGGCAGTTGCAAGTCACTGGTTTCAGAAATAGCCCAGCTCCCCTGACCGCCGTGGGAGGCGGGGGGCTTTCTTTAAGGGTTCTACAATGTGCACTGGCTCTGGCTTTAAGAAGTGTCTTATCCCTATTCCGTCATGTTTCTCTGTCCAGAGCGGAGCCGCATTTCCTTCAGGATCCACAGGTCAATCTCACTCAGAGGCTGGTAGGTCCAGGGCTCCCCTGTTTCTGGGCAGCACAGCGGAGGCTCTTTGGCCGCCAGGCTTAGCAGCAAGGCCGAGGGCGTTCTGCGCAGCACGTGAGAGCACCCCGATCTGGGGCACGCTGAGCTCCCAGGAGCCATGGCTCTGCTACTGACCATGCCAGCCACGCCAGGCCGGGGCCCAGACATCTGATGTCTTTGTATGGTTTTGACAGTCTTGCTATGCATGCAGCCTGGGCTCCTGCCTTAGCCTCGCGAATACTGAGTGTACCGCCACACCCAACTGATTCTAAAACACTTTTTTTTCTTGTTTTGAGGTAGGGTCTTGCTATGTAGTTCCGGCTAGCCTGCAACTCCCTGTATAGCCCAGGCTGGCCTCAAACTCATGAAATCCTCCTGTGTCAGCCTCCCTAGTGCTGGCATGTAGTGTGAGCCACCACATCTGATGGGTGTTTTTTCTTTTTTCTATGTAGGGTCTTGCTCTAGTCTCAGGCTGGCCTCAAATTCACAGTGATCCTTCTACCTCGGCCTGGGATTAAAGGTGTGCACCACCACGCCTGGCCTGATGGACTTTTTTTTTTTTATTGGCCAAAAACATCCCAACAGCTTTAACTACCTGCTCTCTCCCAGTTTGTCTCAGTCTTCATCGTAGCTTCACCTGGCCTTTTCCATCCCTTAAGGGTTGGGTGTGTTGTGCTGCCTTCCTCTGAGTCATGATGTCAGTGTTGCGGACGGAGGTTTCCCTGTTGTTCAAGGCCAGAATACAAATTGTCGTGTTTTCCCTCAGCAAAATGACGGGTCCTCAGGGCTTGACACGGTACTGTGTGTGACACAGGTCCTCATTTTTATGACATGTCTGCAGTTTAAACTTCCCACTAGCGACTGACTGAATTTTTTCCAGTACTTTCCTTATTACCAGCCCTAATTCATATTAACTATTTTTAAAAATTTGGGTTATTTAATTTGTACACAATTAGCTTGTAAAGCTGTACATTTCAGAGTAAAATGGCCCTGTGTTTTCCCATTCCTCAACTCCCAAGCCATGTCTCCCTGGCAGGTAGGAGGGAAGACGGCCCTGGGCAGGGGAGGGCTTGTAAAGCCTGAAAGGTGTCCTCTGTGGCTTTTTAATGTTGACACAGGTGACTGGGAGGGGCCAGGATATCCGAGGTTTTATTTTGTGGTGAGCTGTCCCCTGCTGTGCTAAAGATAAAACACCCTCTCCATCACCCTTGTTTGAAGCCAGGGTGGTCCTGTGGTCTTGTCACCGGCAGGGCTAACCTGCGTGTGTTCTGGTCACTGCGGAACTTATATGAATGTACTGCACAATAAAATGTGGACTGATTCCTGGACCTGAGCTCTGCTTTGTGAAGTGCTTGCTGGAACGTGAAGGCGATACAAGCCCATCCACACACTCTCGACTTCTGGGGTGGGGGTTTAGGGAGCCACTGGCCTGGGGACATCAGGGCCTTGTCTTCTGAGGACTTGGTACCGGGGCCTGGCAGACAGTGGGAGATCGTCATTAGTAGCAGCAAAAATGTGGGGTGCAGGGACCCAGGGTCCACCTTATGAACTAGTGTCCAGAAGAAGGATGATTCAACAGGAGGAAAGGGAAAAGCTGACAGCCAGCCACTTTCCAGTGGGCTGCCAAATCAGGAATGGTCAAAACTGGTTGGGCTTGTGGATTGGGATTGTCAGGTCTTTCCTAGAATAAAGCCTTTCGTCCTACCTTTAAATTATGTTAAGACCACATTGATCTAGTGGGTCAGAGAACATTTTTAAGATGGAAAACATTAAAAAATGTTTTATTTATTTATTTGACAGAGAGAGAGAGGGAGAGAGAGAATGGGCATGTCAGGGCCTCTGGCTACTGCAAATGAATTCCATACACATGCGCCCCCTTGTGCATCTGGCATTTCTTATACTCCATAGTCCCAGGTAGGGTGTCAATTTGTTAATCCAGGGGGGAATAAAGCAGACTTTGAATGAACAGGACACTCCTTGAGCACTCAGGCCCCTTCATTCTTCATTCTACATTCTTCCTATTGCCCCAGGACAAGTCAGTTGGCCCATTCTCAAAGGTTGTAATCTCTCAATTGCTGCTTTCCGATCCTGCCATATTACAACTTTTTAAGAGTAGGAGGATCTTGCATGTTTTGTTTATGATCTTAATTACTTTTAGTGTTCCTCCTGGGGGACACTCAATATTAAAACGTGGCTATGCTGTCTCGTACAGTGGGCTTGGTGGGAAAAATCCCCACAATGAAATGGCACTGCTCAAACAGAAATTACTCTGCTGCCTTAGGGCTGTGAGCCATGTACATACACACACACAGTCATTGTAAGTGCACTTTTCATATAGACTCTAGACAACCATTTCCCCTTCATATGTTCATTCATACATTTACTCAGATGTTATGTATTCCCATTTACAATTTCTATTTCATTTACAACTCCAGAGACTAAAAACAAACCTTATTACCAGGCAGGGTGTCAGGAGAGGCTGGGGGAGCTGGAGGAGCTGGAGGAACTGTTGGTGTGAGGCCCTCTATGGCATCAGGGTCAAAGCAGAGGGTGAGGACGGGTGTGGGGGAGGGGCTGAGTGAGAGCACATTCCTGAGACCTTGCTAGGACCTGGTGAGAGCGGCAGGCAGAGCAGAGAGAAGGCCTTGCATACAGAGTGAAAAATAGGGTACTGTGGACCATTTGCCTGTACATTGGAAGAAGTTTGTTTTAAATCAGTGAGAATTTGGAAATCAAAAATATCATTCTCTGGCCATTTGGACCCATTGTCCAGATGATGGATGTGGCCAAGCAGATTTGCAGAGAAAGATAAGATGTCTTCCAAGAGTCTTTAAGTTCTTAAGGAGATAGGAGTGAGAGAAAAATAAACCAGAGCTTAAACTGGGTTTACACAGGACACCAATATGACCCCCTGGCCCGTTAGGGTGAACGGGGCCTGCGCCTGCCACGCGGGCAGAGGCCGTACAGGTCGCAGCTGTCGGCTGTTTAGCCTGTTAGTGGGCGAGGAGGGCGCTGTGCTACTGATGGTAAAAGCTGCTGGCAGTGGAAGATGAGCACGCAGGAGGGAAGAGGGGGTGTCCCAAGACGGTGCAACGGAACCAAAAGGTGCCCCTTAGAGTGTGGTAGACCAGAGAGAGACCCGAAGTGTCCAGAGTGCGTCTTTCTAGAGAGCTGGGGTCAGGGCCTAGCGGCCGAGGGGTGTAGCCTGGCGTGCTGGCCCAGCTTCCATGAGGAGGGGTGAACCCTGAGACAGGCCAACCCGAGAGAGGGGGACACTTACTGAGAAGGGAGGAGACGGAAGAACAGTGAGGCCGGATCATGGGGTATGAGAGCCTATATCAGGCAGAGATGGTCCGATGGCAGCTCGGTGGTCCGGTCAGAGGAAAAGGAGGTCTGGCCACCCAAGAGGACAATCAGAAGCCTTCCTATCCATGTCAGGCACCACATGTAAGGTTCAGGGGTGAGCAAGACCATGGGGACCACTCTGAGGCAAAGATCGAAGCTTTCATTCTGGAAAAAGACGAGCTGCCAGGACTGACCCTCAAGAGCGGGGCAGTCACCATGGAGTTACAGATAGTGGGCTTTATGGGCTCTTCAGTTGGGGGAAGGTGAGGAAGAGAAGGAATTTCTTTGTTGGGGCAGTAAATCTCTGTTCTTTACATTAGCCATAGGGGAGACCAGAAGTGACCCAGGAGAGATGGGGGGGCAGTAAATCTAGACCTGGAGGCTTGTTAGGTAGGGGAGGGATAATGGGAGAATGGGTGGACAAGTTCTTGAAGAACGTGGATGACTCCTCTGCCGCCATCCTGACGTCTGCCCTCCGCTGTCCTGGGTGACTCCATTTTATCCTGACCTAACAGCTCCTTCCTTGGAGATCTCTTTATGAGGGGGAGACTTTGTCTGCATCACCCACTTCTCAGGGAAGGGGAAGAAAGTCTTTTGGCTTGGGACTTCCTCATTGCCTTCCCACTGGTTCCTAACCTCCCTACAAAAAAGCTCATGATTTATAACTAGTACTTTATCGTTCTTTGGTAGCTTGGACGGGGGCCATGGGTTTGGGTCTTCTGCATCTTTGTGGACCTCTCATCCCGCCCTGGACTCCAATCTTCTGCATTCTACGGCAGGACATATCTCAAGTTGGTTTACTACTCATCACTATGGTGAAAGCTACCACGTCTTTTTGCCAGAGTATTCCAGTGTCCTCAGATCTGAGATCGCTGTGCTGCTATTAACAAACTAAACCGTATATTGTCCATGGAGGCCCTTGACCATCCCCCCCCAAACACTGCAGGCCATTGCCAAGGCTCCTGGTTGTCCCCAGAACTAGCTGGTAAGACTATTGCTGAAGACTCCGCCTGTCTTGTTTGGAGGACACTGAGAAATCAAGCTGGAACTGAGCTGGAAATCTCCTGTCTGCTGAGGAGCTGGCATAGTGCTGGAAAGAGCTATGCAGGTGGCTGGGGGAGAAAAGTCATCTGCTGTACGATGGTCAAGCCAGGTGAGGTGTGCCCACTGGTGCCATAGTGGCATGTCTGTTATGAGGGTAACCAATTGCTCTTGAGTTGGGTTTAAGGCCCACACAATGGGAGAGAAGTAGCCTTATACTGATAGCCTAATCAGAAGTTTATGGTTGGGAAGGCCATAAGCTCTGGGGGGAAGCTACGACTATTATTTGGCTAAATGGATACATTATGCCTACAAAATTGCCCTCTAAATATTTCTGTTTATGCCCATGTACAAAGTGTTGCTCTCAATTATAGTTACAGAAGGTTCTCTTTTCAGGTCGCAGTTACCAAATTTACAAATTTACCAAAGTGCCGGGAAGCTGTGACAGTGGAGCGTTCAGCACTAAGTAAGGCATTTCCATCACCCCCTCCAAGGCTCAGGGACTGTGGCAGAGGAGGTGGTGGAAGGGACGCAAGAGAGCAGGACAGGGAGGAGTGCTTTGGGACAGTGTCTTTCCTTCACAAGGAGGTGGCTGTGTTCATGACCTACAGAGGTTGTCTTTCCCTTCGTAATATTAGTTCCAGCCTCATGTTGCTGTGGCCGATGGAGGAGGGCAAAAGATGAGAACAAGGAGCTGATTGGAAAGAAGAGGGGTTCAGTGGAGGGGAAGTTCGGAGGGGGACAAAGACTAGTGCTGGAGATGGTGATCAAGCGACATTGCTACACGGTGTATATGTCTGGAGGCTGTCAATCGATTTTACAAATAAATAATAAAAACTAGCGAGGTGTAGTGGCCCACACCTTTAAATCCCAGCGCTCGGCAGAGGCAGAGGTAGAGGCAGACTTAGGAGGATCACTGTGAGTTTGAGGCTAGCCTGGAACTGCATAGTGAATTCCAGATTAGCTTGGACTATAGTGAGACCCTACCTCAAAAAAAAAAAAAAAAAAAAAAAAAAAAAAAGGGAGAGTAGGTGATGAATTAACTACCTGTAATTGCCAGATTGTAGAATTTCCTTCTTGCTCATTCATTGTTTTTATTTATTTATTTATTTTTTATTTTTTGGTTTTTCGAGGTAGGGTCTCACTCTAGCTCAGGCTGACCTGGAATTCACTATGGAGCCTCAGGGTGGCCTTGAACGCCTGGTGATCCTCCTATTTCTGCCTCCCAGCACTGGGATTAAAGGTATGCACCACCACGCCTGCCTTATTCATTTTTTTAAAAACATATTTTATTTATTTATTTATTTGAGGAGCGGGGAGAGAAAGAGAGGGAGGAGGAGGAGGAGGAGGAGAGAGAGAGAGAGAGAGAGAGAGAGAGAGAGAGAGAGAGAGAGAGGGAGAGAAAGAGATAGAGAGGGAGCGTGCCAGGGCCTCTAGTAACTGCAAACAAACTCCAGATGCATAAACCACCTTGTGCATCTAGCTTACTTGGGTACTGGGGAATTGAACCTCATTTATTTATTTATTACAGAGAGAGACAGGGAGGGGGAGATAGAGAGAAGAGAGAGAGAGAGAGAGAGAGAGAGAGAGGGAGGGAGGGAGAGGGAGGAAGATAATGGGTGTGTTAGGGCCTCTAGCCACTACAAATGAACTCCAGATGCATGTGCCCCCTTGTGCATTTGGCTTATGTGGGTCCTGAAGAATTGAATCAGGATTCTTTGGCTTTGCAGGCAGGTGCCTTAACCACTAAGCCATCTCTCCAGCCACCCCTCCCCCCCCACTTTTTGAGGTAGGGTCTCACTCTAGACCAGGCTGACCTGGAATTCACTCTGTAGTCTTAGAACTCATGGCTATCCTCCTATCTCTGCCTCCTGAGTGCTGGGATTAAAGGCATGTACCACCACAACTGGCTCTCTAAACCAGCCCTCATTTTTAAAGCTAGTTTAAAAACTATTTATTAGATATTCAACCTTCAAACAAAAATGATCAGTTATTTTACAAGTGAACACAGCATGAAGCTAACATCCAGATAATATCAAAGTGTTGGAAGCATTGCTCAGTCTTTTCAAGGTTCATGTTTTTTTCCCATATTTTAACCTGTATTGTATGATCAATCACTGAATTAAATCAACCAGTAAGTTTCAGATTGGTCTTTTCATTAAATTCAAGTCAATTGATATATGGCCTTTTTCTTTTTTCATTTTTTTTTCACTATGTAGTCTAAGTCTGGCTTTGAACTCACATCTCTCACTCTTATCTCTGCCTCCCAAGTGCTGGTATTAAAGGCATGTGCCACCACGTATGGCCATTTACCTTTTAATCATTCTGTTTACTCTCTGCTATAAGATGGGGTGGGCAGGGGAAGGCTTATTGCACAGTATTTGGTGTTTGCAGGGCTCAAAAGAACATGTGCATTCTAAGCATCTTTCAGCTGATCTGGCTTTTCAGCTCATGCCAGTTGTTGCCCTAATAACAGTACATTCCTCCATCAGCTGTGTCTTGTCTATGAACCAGCGCCAAAGCACCATCGGCTGTTAGTTAACATGGATATAACAGCTTCCCTCTCCAGCATGGCCTCTCCCCTCGTTCTTTCAGTCATGACCTAATTTGTATGGAGGTTTTGTCCATTGTTTAAGCCATTCACACAGAATGGAATAAAATTTTATTCTTCTTAAATTCTACATGTAATGAAGATGCTGAAAAAGCCCTTGCCATCTCTTACAAGAGAAGCAGGGCAGCTCTGTTCCATGAATGACAGCACAATTACAGCTAAAATAATATAAGAAATATGGGGCTGGAGAGATGGTTTAGTGGCTAAGGCCTGCAAAGCCAAAGGACCGAGGTTCAATTCCCGAGGACCCATGTAAGTCAGAAGCACAAGGGGGCACATGCATCTAGAGTTCGTTTGCAGTGGCCAGAGGCCCTGGCATGCCCATTTTCTCTCTCTGCCTCTTTCTCTCTTAAATAAATAAATAAATAATTTAAAGATCCCTTTTACTATACACTCTCAAATAAAGCAAGAAGATAGACAGCAGTTTGTGTTAGACAGACACTGTGTTGCTATTCTTTCTGGCTTTGTGGTTCACTGTACTCCATGTGTGTGTGTGTTGTTACATGTGTGTAGTCTGTATAGAGTAGTAGCCTCTAACTTTCCACCTAGTTGCCTAATCATCAAGTTACTTAACCAAGTAGAATACTGTTATATCACTCTGAACAACTTTGCATAATTGCTTCTTTGAAATACTAGGAACATGGACACATTTATTTGGTTTGTAAAGAACTGAAATAGTACAGAAAGTAATATCTAGCTTTTTTTTTTTTTAAAGAATATGGCTCTTAATAATTGATGTTCTGAGTTCCAGAGTGAAAGTCCCTTTAAAAAAAATTCTGGGCTTGGAGAGATGGCTCAGTGGTTAAGGCCTGTGCCAGCAAAGCCAAAGGACCCAGGTTCTATTCCCCAGTACTTATGTAAAGCCAGATGCACAAGGTGGCACATGTGTCTGGAGTTCATTTGCAGTGGCTAGGAGGTCCTATTCTTTCTCTTTCTCTGCTACTCTCTCTCTCAAGAAAGAAATGAATAAATAAATAAATAAATTCTGAGTCTGATTTGAAGCAGAAAGGATGTGTTCTGATTTGGCCAAATGTATGACGGGTATTTGATATCACTTAAAACTTAAGGGTGGGCTGGAGAGATTAGTGGTTAAGGTGCTTGCCATGGCGCCTAAGGACCCAGGTTTGATTCCCTAGTACCCACATAAAGCTAGATGCACAAGGTGGCACATGAGTCTAGAATCCCTTTTCAGTGGCCCTGGCATACCAATTCTTTCTCCCCCTTTTTTTTTTAAACATTTCTTTTTTAAGAACATTTATTTTTATGAGAGAGAGAGAAAGAGAGAGAACGGGCATGCCAGGGCCTCTAGCCACCGCAAACAAGCTCCAGATGCATGCACTCTCTCCCTTTTTCTTTTTTTAATTTTTTTTAACAACTTCCATAATTATAAAAAGTATCACATGGTAATACCCTCCCTCTCCCCACTTTCCCCTTTGAAACTCCACTGTCCATCATATCCCCTCCCTATCTCAATCAGTCTCTCTTTTATTTTGCTGTCATGATCTTTTCTTCCTCTTATGATGGTCTTGTGTAGGTAGTATCAGCCGCTGTGAGGTCATGGATATCCAGGCCATTTTGTGTCTGAGGGGAGCACGTTGTAAAGAGTCCTACCCTTCCTTTGGCTCTTACATTCTTTCTGCCACCTCTTCCACAATGGACCCTGAGCCTTGGAAGGTGTGATAGAGATATTGCAGTGCTGAGTACTCCTGTCACTTCTTTTCAGCACCATGGTCCCTTCTGAGTCATCCCAAGGTCACTGCCATCTGAAAAGAGAAGGTTCTCTACCAAAAGTGAGAGTAGCATTAATATATGGGTATGACCATTAAGAGGAGTGCTTACTGGGCAGTTTGATAAGCATAGTATATACATTTAGCCAGATAGGAGCAGACATTACACCCCTAGGGCTTATGACTACCCCTGTTTTAAGTTTTCAGTATCAGGGATGTATTCCCTCCCATGGAGCGGGTCTCCAGTCCAATAAGAGGGCAGTTGGTTTCCACTATGACAGATGTGCTACTATTGCACCTGTTGGCTCATTTGGCCTGGCTGGCCAAATATAAGGCTTGCAGTGTCCACTGTTGAGTATCTTCACTGGTGGTATCTCTTTCTCCCATTGAACTGCATGATTTCTCAGTGGCCTTGCAGCCCAAGTATGTGGAGTCTTCAACAATAGGGTCTTACCTTCTATTCCTGATGGGAAACCAAGGGCCTTGGCAATGGCCTGTAATGTTTTGGGGGCATCAGGGATCTCCCTGGCCAACAACTCACTGGAAGGTATTCCATCCCTGGCACTGAAAAATTTCCAGCAACAATCTATGGCTCCTGAGTGCTCCATTGTCCAAAAAAGTAGGTTTCCATATTATTTATTTATATCCTCTAGATTTTGATTAGCCCTCCCTCCACCTTTCTTTATTCAGTCTCTTCCCCTGACCTCACTTGGGCCTTTTCACCCCCATTAATCTATTCTTCTACTTACATATATACAATACCATCTTATTAAGCACCCCCTCCCTTCCTTTGTCTTCCCTTTATATCTCTTTTCTAGCTTATTGGCCTTTCTGTTCCTCTTTCTAATAAGGAAGAGTAAACTATTCTCAGCCAGACCTGTTTTAGCGTATTTGTTGCAGTAACCCCATTTGGCCAGCAGAGGGCATTTTACACACATTTGCATTGTTCAGGGCAGAAACGTTGTGTTCATCCACGATCAGGCAGCCACAAAAACAGAGAAAATGTGGACTGACCCATAAGGCTTCCTTTGGAAAGTCACATGTATGTGTGAAGTCAAAGAGGGCGGGGCATACATACATGCTGTCTGTCAACTGCTCTCTTACTATTTTTCCCCCTCTTCCAGTTCAGTGGCAAACAGGCTGCATTTCTTACAGATAGTACAGGACTCCAGTCTTCACGTTACTGGGTAAGCTTTTATCTTTCCAATTCTGACTTACTCTTCTAAAGACAGAGGCAACTGAATAAAGTATAATGCTTCATGTCTCACGGCAGAGCAGGAATTACATACAGTTCACTCTCAGCAATGCAACTATTAACTACAGGCTCTCAGGGAACCACCTTTTCCGGACTTGGCCTGCTCTGTTTGACTTTCCCAGAAAGAACCTTGGAAAAGTATTGACTCCTGATTGGTTGTAATAGACTCTACAACCCAATGCTATGTAGTGAAGGGAAAAATACCTTTTAAACTTCAGATGAAAACAAAACAAAACAAAACATTAGGGCTGGGGAGATGGCTCAATGGCTAAGGCACTTGCCTGCAAAGCCTAATGACCCAGGTTCCATTCCCCAGTACCCATGTAAAGTTAGATGCACAAATTTGCACATGCATCTGGAGTTAGTTTGCAGTGGCATGCCCATCCTCTCTCTGCCTCTCTGTGTCTTTCTCTCTCTTTTCTCTTTGCTTGCAAATAAATAAAAAAAATATTAAACAAACATTGTTTCCTTATGGGGCTACAACAGCTAACATTTTTTTTTTTTTTTTGGTTTTTCGAGGTAGGGTCTCACTCTGGTCCAGGCTGACCTGGAATTAACTCTGTCATCTCAGGGTGGCCTTGAACTCATGGCAATCCTCCTACCTCTGCCTCCCGAGTGCTGGGATTAAAGGTGTGCGCCACCACGCCCAGCACAGCTAACATTTTTAAAAAAGGCTTTGCTTTCTGAGAAAGCATTCTGGTTTTAGACATAAACACTATCTCTTCCATTTTGATTGTTTTATTTTTAAAAAATTATTTATTTGTTTGCAAGCAGAGAGAGACAGAAGAGAGACAGAGAGATAGAATGGGCATGTCAGGGCCTCCAGCTGCTGTAAAAAAACTTCAGATGCATGTGCCACTGTGCATCTGGCTTGATGTGGGTTTTGGGGAGTCAAACTTGGGTTGTTAAGCTTCACAGGCAAACACCTTTGTCACTGAGCCACTTTTCCAGCCCAATTTTGACCATTTTTAAAAAAAAAAACTTTATTTTTATTTATTTATTTTGAGAGAGAGAGAGAGAGAGAGACAGGCAAAGAGAAGGAGAGAGAGAATAGGCGCATCAGGGCCTCCAGCCACTGCAAACAAACTCCAGAAGCATGTGCCACCTTGTGTATCTGGCTTATGTGGGTCCTGGGGAATCAAACCAAGGTCCTTTGGCTTTGCAGGCAAATGCTTTAACTGCTAAGCCAGCTCTTCAGCCCCCATTTTGGTCATTTTCTTCCTTCCTTCCTGTGGTGGTTTGATTCAGGTGTACCCCATAAACTTAGGTGTTCTGAATGCTAGGTTCCCAGCTGATGGAGATTTGGGAATTAATGCCTCCTGGAGGGAGTGTATTGTTGGGGGTGGGCTTAAGGGCTTTATAGCCAGTTTCCCCATGCCAGTGTTTGGCACACCCTCCTGTTGCTGTGGTCCACCTTATGTTGGCCAGAGGGTGATGTCCACCCTCTGCTCATGCCATCGTTTTCTCCTGCCATCGTGGAGCTTCCCCTCGAGCCTGTAAGCCAAAATAAATCTCTTTTTCCCAGAAGCTGCTCTTGGTTGGGTGATTTCTACCAGCAAGGCAAACCGGACTGCAACAGTAAAGTGGTACCGAGGAGTGGGATTGTTGCTAGACACCTGACTATGTGGCTTCAGCCTTTTGTAGCTGATTTTCAAGAGGAATGTGGAAGGAGTTGAAACTTTGGCCTAAGAGATACCTTGCAGTGCTGTAAGTACAGCTTGATGGACTATTCTGGTCTGAGCTGCAAGACCTGAAGGCAGTAAGAACTATGGACTGTGAGGTTTGGCTTATGAGGTTGAGAAAGAGCTTTGCTTGGACTGGGCTAGCAGTTTGTGTGAGAAGCTTGCTCTTATGCCTGTGTCCTGAGAAGTTGTGCAGGGTTGCTTTGCGTAGAAATGAACTGGTGTGTGCAGAGGGATATAGCACAGAAAGAAAAATCTTTGGGTGAACTGTTGCCCATTCAGCTGCAACTGAGAGATTACAACTTTTGAGACTGGGCTAGCTGACCTGTGCTGGGGCAACAAGAAGAATGTAGACTCTTTTGAAAGGGCCTGAGTGCTCAAGGAGTGTCCTGTTCTTCAAAGTCTGCTTTATTCCCCACTGGATTAACAAATTGGCACTCTACCTGGCATCGTGGAGTATAAGAAATGCTGGAAAGAGTGTCACTGAGTTTGCAACACGGTCTTGTGTTTTGGAAATGGCCATGGGCAGTGTGAAGCAGGTTTGCTGGTTGCCTGCATAGAGACCCCATGGGGCCATGAGGATGAACGTGGCTTGCAGTGGAGATGCCGGGACCACGAGATGGCTGCCAAGGAGCTGCCGGCCTGATGAAGTTTCCCAGGACTGTGAGTAGCCTAGCTGGAGGGGCGGAATTGGGATGCCAGAGACTTGTTGCTGGTTAGAATTATCGGACTTGAAGATTTGTCACTGGTTAGAGTTGCTGGACTTGAAGCTACAGAGTTTGATGTTTGCCCTGGTTGTTTTAAATCTTGTATTGGTTGAGTGTTTCTTTGCTATGCCCAATGCCATCTTTTGCAGTGTGAATATTTATTCTGTTCCATTATGGTTTTTAAAAAAAATTTATTAGTCTTCTTTTCAGCAAATACAGGCAGTTTGGTACCATTGTTTAGGCTCATCCATGATCTACCCCCTCCCATTGGACCCTCCTTGTTGATGTAAATGGGTCGTGCATTGTGGAGTTAGCCCAGTTATTGGTATAAATGTCTCTGCATATCATGACTCAACATGTGACTCTGACATTCTTTCCGCCCCCTCTTCCGCAAAATTTCCCTGTGCCATGTTGGGTTCATTTTTGGTCTGCTTCAGTGCTGAGGTGTTGGGGGCCTGTGAGGCTCTGGCTCTCTGATTTGGTAGGAGTTGATTTTTCTCTGTGTTGGTCTCCTTCCCCCTTGTGCTGGTATCCGGTTCACAGGAAAACATCACCCTTGCTTGTTTCGCCAATTGTCCTTAGTTTCAGTCAGGCCCCTTTTGAGGTATGTTGGGGCAGCTCTCTCCTTAGGATCTGCATCTATCTGAAAAAGAGAAGCAGATTCTCCAACGGAGAGTAAGTTAGCACCTGGAAAATTGAGATAACAATTACTTTTTTGATAGAGAGTTTGATAGGTGTAGGCCCCCCCCTTTTTTGTTTTTCGAGGTAGGGTCTTACTCTGGTCCAGGCTGACCTGGAATTAACTCTGTAGTCTCAGGGTGGCCTTTAATTCATGGCGATCCTCCTACCTCTGCCTCCCGAGTGCTGGGATTAAAGGCGTGTGCCACCACGCCCAGCCATTATAAGCTTTTTGAGGTTATTTTTTGGTATTATGGCTCAGTTCAAAGATCTTGGACTATGGGGATGTATGAACATCTTTGAGATTGACAAAAACTATGGGGACTTTTAAAGTCACACTGAATGCATTGTATTTTACATCATGTATGGATATCAGTTTATGGGGGCCAGGGTGGAATGTGGTGGTTTGATTCAGGTGTCCCCCATAAACTTAGGTGTTCTGAATGCTAGGTTCCCAGCTGATGGAGATTTGGGAATTAATGCTTCCTGGAGGGAGTGTATTGTTGGGGCGGGCTTATGGGCTTTATAGCCAGTTTCCCCATGCCAGTGTTTGGCACGCCCTCCTGTTGCTGTGGTCCACCTTATGTTGGCCAGAAGGTGATGTCCACTCTCTGCTCATGCCATCGTTTTCCCCTGCCATCGTGGAGCTTCCCCTCGAGCCTGTAAGCCAAAATAAATCTCTTTTTCCCAGAAGCTGCTCTTGGTTGGGTGGTTTCTAACAGCAATGCGAACCGGACTGCAACACTTCTTTTCTCTCTTTCTTTCTTTCTTTTCAAGATAGGGTCTCACTCTAGCTCAGGCTGACCTGGAATTCACTATGTAGTCTCAGGGTGGCCTCGAACTCTTGGGGATCCTCTTACCTCTGCCTCCCAAGTGCTGAGATTAAGGGCGTGAGCCACCACACCCAGCTAGTTTGATCATTTTTACTGGTACCAGTTTCATGTCAAAAAAACCTTAGAAAGCATCGTGTCTAGGTTTATGTGCTCACACAATTTTTAATGTGAAATTCTTCATCCTTAGAGAAATGTGACACTTAGTAAAAACATTTTTTTATATAGTGTTAATGGCCTATGCTGGCTTTCCATTAGCTTCTGTCTGTGGCTCCCTTCTGTTCATGTTTGTCCTAGAGTTGATGGGAAGAGGGAAGGGCCCAGCATCAGTGCATTGACATGTGCTCGGTGAGTCCTCAGCCCAAAAGGGTCATGAGCTTATGGGGTTAACCTACTTGTCATCCCCAAGCTGCCTCGGGTTTTGTGTTTTGTATGATTCTTCATGCTATTTTCTTTTGTCTGTTACTTTTCTTTTTTTAAAAAAGCATTTTCTTTCTTTCTTCCTTTATTTGACAGAGAAAGAGAGAGGGAGAGAGAAGGAGAGAGAAAGAGAGAGGAAGAGAGAAGGAGACAGAGAGACAGAGGGAGAGAATGAGCACACCAGGACCTTCAGCCACTGCAAACGAACTTTAGATGCATGCGCCCCCTTGTGCATCTGGCTTACGTGGGCCCTGGGGAATTGAACCTGGGTCCTTTGGTTTTGCAGGCAAGTGCCTTGACCACTAAGCCATCTCTGCAGTCCCTGTCTGTTATTTTTCTTGATGACCCTGAGCTATGGCTTCCTCCTCAGTTCCGACACTTTTCAGCCTTCACTGTTTTCCTCATTTTGCCTCAAAGAAATGGCAGAAGAGCACCAGGTAGCTGAGGGCCCTGCGCAAGGACCGGAAGGTGTTGTGAAAGTGGGAGTGATGCCGGTCATGGCGTGCTGCACCCAGACGAGCATCTGAGTGGCCTGGGATACGGTGGTGGGTGAACATGGCAGGCTCCGGGGACCCGCTGTCGCATCACAGTGGCACATGGAGGTGTCGCGAATAGCCGCTGCCAGGCATGGTGTCTTTGTGGCAGCCCCAGGAGCACAGTGACGGATGGTACCAGTGCAGAGAGATCACCGTCTTCCTTGGCACAGTGACAACATGCCCACAGTGCCTGCGCCACTTGGAGCCTCCTCCAGGCAGCACGGTGAGCGACCAGAGCTCTAACGGCTAAGCTGCGCCCGCTTGTCTGTTCTTAGGGGCCTACCACCACGTATAAGGGCAGCATGCATCGCAGGAAACGGGAAGGATCTCTTCCTGATGTAGTGGTTCCTTCCTGTCCACCTCAACACTTCCAGCTTCTCAGTCTGGCTTCCAAACTTCCAGTCCACCCTCGCTCAGGTCTCCAGCTTTATTCCTACAGTCAGCCTTCATAAGGCTCGGTCAGGCTGGGCTGCCTCTTTCCTCAGTACTGATGCTTGTCCAGCCCTCATCCTTGGCTTGGCTGTCCAGCTCAGATGCATGAGAAGTGTGCCTTTCTCATCCAAGTTTTAAAAACTTCTTTTATTGATGATTTTCATACACATAATATATTTGATTTTGATCCCCTCCCACTACACCCTTCCTCTTTTCCTTCCTTCCTCCCTCCCCCTCTCTCCTTCGTTCTTTCCTTCCTCCCTCCCTTCTTTCTTTCTTGTTTTTTGGAAGCAGAGTCTCACTGTAGCCCAGGCTGACCTGGAACTCACTCTGTAGTCCAGGCTGGCCTTGAACTCGCAGTGATCCTCATACTTTGGCCTTCCAGGACTGGGATTAAAGGCATGCACTACCACGCACAGCTGAACCCCATCTTCCTTTTTCATTTCATTTCATTATTATTACTATTCTTTCTTTCTTTTTTTTTTTTTTTTTGAGGTAGGGTCTCACTCTAACCCCAGCTGACCTGGAGCTCACTCTGATCCTACTATCTCTGCCTCCTGAGGTCTGGGATTAAAGGCATGTGCCACCATGCCTGGATGAAGCCTATCTTTTTTTTGTTCTTTTTTAGTTTGTTGAGGTTGGGTCTTGCCCAGGCCAACCTGGAATCACTATGTAGCCTCAGGGTGGCCTTGAACTCATGGCGATCCTCCTACCTCTGCCTCCCGAGTGCTAGAATTAAAAGCATGTGCCACCATACCCAGATGAAGCCCATCTTTAAAGAGGAATTTTAAAAAAATGCTTTGGAAAGCTAAGGAGAGAATGATGTTCAGATAATCTATGTCTGCTTGAAGCTAAATACGCACCTCAGAGATTAGAGATTGGGGATTAGACCTCTGGGAATTTTAACAAAGGTCTTAACTAGCTCTCAATGGTAAGAGAGGGCATTTTGTCATATACTGTTTCAGCATCTCAAAATTTGATGGCTTAAAAACTATCCTTACCCCTCCTGCCACTGTTCTGTGATTTACCAGGTGGCTTTCCTAAGGTCAGGGCAGCTGCGCAGTGGCTTGTGTTGGGGGAGAGGAGGGCTCAGCAGGACCTTAAAGCAGTAGACAGCTGGCAGGATGCACTCACGTTCCAGGCAGCCAGGCGCCTCTGATCGATGGGATCGATCATCTTTTCAGCTGCTTAGGTCTGACTCATCACCCTCAGCACCTGAGCCTCAGAGACCCTTGAGAGAGGTGGCAGAGAGCATGCGAGAGGCAGAGAGGAGAGGAGTGCTATGGTACTGCCTTCCAGACACAAAGCGGCCCTGGCAGTCGTGACCTCACGGTGGCTGACGCCACCCACACAAGACCTGCATAATGACAGGGGAAAATGACATGAAATAGGAGAGAGACTAGTTGGAAAAAAGAGACTCAGTGGAGTGGACCTATGGGAGGGAAAATGTGAGGGTGGTGGTGGGGGATTACGATCAGGGTATATTGTCTATATGTTTGGGATTGTCAATAAAAAGTTAAAAAAAAAAACCCATGAACCTGTAAAATCCTATGGCCCTGGTTTAACAGGTAGTTTAGTTCTTACGAAATACAGCATATCTGCTTGGGAACACTGGTATAAGCATGCACACACACGTGCACCTGTACAGACCTTACTTTTGTCATTGCTGTGACCAAACCCCGGACAAACGCAGCTTAAGGAAGGCAGGGCCTGTCTGGCTTACAGTCCGAGAGCCTCCCTGTGTCACCCTCCGCTTGCTCACTGAAACTGGGTCTCTCGAGCTCAGCTCCTTATGCTTGCAAGGCAAGCGTCTGACTGGCCGAGCTGTCTCCCCAGCCCCTTTATATAACTTCTATTTGTGACTTGTATCTCCGGGAGCCCAGCATGGTTCCCTTGGAGAAGCTGTGTGTGTGGATGGGGGCGGGGCCCACAAGGACCAAGGGCAGGACTCCTGCCTAGCCCTAACCCTTTTCTGTTTGAAAGCCCTCCTGAGCTTCCCACTCTGAGCAGGACACAGGTCTCTCACACGCCTGCTGTCCGCCGTCTCTCCTTGTCCCCACCACAGATCTCTGCCCTGCCCCAGTGTACTTCGGGTGTGGTCACTTTCTAGCTTATATGACAGGTTTTGATGCCTGTCCTGCCAGGGCGTGCAGAACCTTGTTAGTCTGGGTTGGGCCAGAGCAAGCACACAGATGCACCAGATCTAGTTTGGCTAGCAAACTGCATTAACATGTTAACAGTAAGCAAAAGAAATACACAGAACTAGATTTTGGATTCTTCTGAACAAAACCAGATTTGGCATTGCAAGACTCAGACACACTTAGACATATGAGGCCCTTATGCATCAAGCAGAGAGCAGTCCGGGTTTCTGATTCGTTCTGGTTGCAGTTCAGCGGGATTGAGTGGCCCATTAACTTTCATAGATGTTTCAAACCACAGCCTCAGGAGTTCTCTCTCTGATCATTCATTCGCTTTCAGTATTTTTTCTGTCCTGGGATTTGTATTAGTTACTTTTCTCATTGTGATAGCTGACTACCTATCCAGATGCAACTTAATGGAGGAAGGCTTTATTTTGGCTCATGGCTGAGAGGCTACAGCCCATAATGATGGGGAAGGACTGTGGCAGATGGTGCCATGGTAACCATGCCTACAGCTAGTACTCCTTACCCTTCCCCACTATCCTGATGGAACAGCAGCAATAGGAAATGAATGCCCACGTTCCTCTAATTTCTCCATTTCCACTTTTTATTCAGGGTCGGACCCCAGCCCGTGAGATGGTGCGTCCACATGCAGGGTGGGACCCCAGCCCGTGAGATGGTGTGTCCACATGCAGGGTGGGACCCCAGCCCGTGAGATGGTGTGTCCACATGCAGGGTGGGACCCCAGCCCGTGAGATGGTGCGTCCACATGCAGGGTGGGACCCCAGCCCGTGAGATGGTGCGTCCACATTCAGCATGGGCCTCCAGCCTATGAGATGGTGTGCCCACTTAAGCCATCTCTCCAGTCCCCCCTGCTTTTTTTGTTTTTGTTTTTTGAGGCACGGTCTCACTGTAACCCAGGCTGACCTGGACTTCATTATGAGAGAGAGAGAGAGAGAGAGAGAGAGAGAGAGAGAGAGGGGGAGAGAGGGGGAGAGAGGGAGAGAGGGAGAGAGGGAGAGAGGGAGGGAGGGAGGGAGGGAGGGAGGGAGGGAGGGAGGGAGAGAGGGAGGGAGGGAGGGAGAGAGGGAGGGAGAGAGGGAGGGAGAGGCAGAGAGAGAATGGGCACTCCAGGGCCTTCAGCCACTGCAAACGAACTCTAGACACATGCATCACCTTGTACATCTGGCTTATATGGTCTTGAGGAATAGAACCTGAGTCCTTAGGCTTTGCAGGCAAGTGCTTTAACCACTAAATCATCTCTCCAGCCCTAAAATTTTTGTTTGTTTGGAAGGAGAGAGGGAGAGAGGGAGAGAGGGAGAGAGGGAGAGAGGGAGAGAGGGAGGGAGAGGGAGAGAGGGAGGGAGAGGGAGAGAGGGAGGGAGAGGGAGAGGGAGAGGGAGAGGGAGAGGGAGAGGGAGAGGGAGAGGGAGAGAGGTGAGTCTCAAAACAAAAGAATTTAAGAAACATTAGTGTGGGGAGAATTTAAGGAGCACTGGTTACAAAATTTAAGTGAATTGGGCTGGAGAGATGGCTTAGCGGTTAAACGCTTGCCTGTGAAGCCTAAGGACCCCGGTTCGAGGCTCGGTTCCCCAGGTCCCACGTTAGCCAGATGCACAAGGGGGCGCATGCGTCTGGAGTTCGTTTGCAGAGGCTGGAAGCCCTGGCACGCCCATTCTCTCTCTCCCTCTATCTGTCCTTCTCTCTGTGTCTGTCACTCTCAAATAAATTAAAAAAAAAAATTAAAAAAAAATTTAAATGAATCTAACAAACCACTGGGTGGCAGTAAGATACTGGTTTGCACAGGATGAATTTTAACCACGGGTCCCTGGGTTTCAGCTTTTTTTTTTTTTTTTTTTTTGGCAGTCTTCCCTACACTTTATTTACTGACTGACCCTCAGACAACATCTGTCTCAAATGAAGATACTTTTCTTTTTCTTCTTTTACAGTCTGCATTATGTATAAAGATTAGGTAATAGGAGGCTGGAGAGATGGCTCAGTGGTTAAGGTGCTTGCTTGTAAAACCTAATGACAGGAGTTCAGTTCCTCAGGACCCACGTAAAGCCAGGTGCACAAAGCAGCACATGTATCTGGAGTTCATTTGCAGGGGCTATAGGCCTTGGTGCACCCGTTCTCTCTCCCTCGCTCTTTTTCTGTCTCTTTTCTTGCAAATAAATAAGTAAATAAACATATATAAATATTTAAAAAGATTAGAAGTGACTTTGCATAATGAGTTAAACTTGAGCATTATGAGATGTCTGCACTAGAGAATTGTTTTAGAGTCTGTCTTTCCATGGCACAGAGAGAGGAAGATGGGGTCTTACTTTGTGTGGCCTTTTCCATGCTCACATGTCCTATAGAAATATCTTCCTTTTCCTTAAAAAAATGTCAAGTCTGGGGCCTTCATGTCCTGCAGTGGAAACCATGACCCCATGGGGGAGGTCCCAGGATGGCGGGGGTGGGGCAGGGGGCTGGGAGAGCATAACCTGTATATGTATATGTATATGAAATAAAATTAAGGAAACTGTCAAGTGCTTTCTCCATGTTTTATCCACTGAAGGGATGAGCAATGCACCTAAAATGTAATTAAAACATTTTTAAAAAATTATTTATTTATTTGAGAGTGACAGACACACAGAGAGAGGCAGAGAGAGAGAGAGAGAGAGAGAGAGAGAGAGAGAATGGGCATGCCAGGGCCACCAGACACTGCAAAGGAACTCCAGATGCGTGTGTGCGTCCCCTTGTGCATCTGGCTAACATGGGTCCTGGGGAAACTAGCCTCAAACCAGGGTCCTCAGGCTTCACAGGCAAGGGCTTAACCACTAAGCCAACTCTCCAGCCCCTAAAATGTAATTTAATAGCGACTGCGAGTAACTAGAATTAGGTACTGGCATATTTGAGCTGGGAATCTGACTTTGGTGGATGAGAGCCCACTAGGTTTGTTAGTTTGTAAGTAGACTTAGTGCTTAAGCCAGATATGGTCACAGCGACAGGCACAGGGGTGTTTAGAACCCACGTCCAGGTCAGGGTCTATCACTGGTTGGTTACAAAGCTTAAACAGACCATATAAACTCCCTGAGCCATAATTTCTCATCTGAAAAGGATTAGGCTGAGCAGAGCCTCTTTTCTTCCTTTCAAATATGTGGTGTGAGTGCGTGTGTGCGTGCGTGCGTGCGTGCGTGTGTGTGTGCGTGTGTGTGTGTGTGTGTGTGTCACGTACTTTCAAATGTACCCTGGGAAATAAAGTGGAAAAACAATACAACATACAGCATTAGTACAAAGTGGTTTCTTAAGAACAGACAGTTGCTGGGCGTGGTGGTGCACGCCTTTAATCCCATTACTCGGGAGGCAAAAGTAGGAGGATTACCGTGAGTTCGAGACCACCCTGAGAATACACAGTGAATTCCAGGTCAGCCTGGGCTACAGTGAGACCCTGCCTTGAAAAAAAAAAAAAAAAAAAAAAAAAAAGAAGGGCTGGAGAGATGGCTTAGTGGTTGAGCACTTGCCTGTGAAGCCTAAGGACCCCGGTTCGAGGCTCGGTTCCCCAGGTCCCACGTTAGCCAGTTGCACAAGGGGGCGCACGCATCTGGAGTTCGTTTGCAGAGGCTGGAAGCCCTGGCATGCCCATTCTCTCTCTCTCCCTCTATCTGTCTTTCTCTCTGTGTCTGTTGCTCTCAAATAAATAAACAAATAAAAAAAAAAAAAGAATAGACAGCGTCAGTTTTGTGTTGAGAGTGTCTGGGTTTGGACAAGGGGCAGAGTTGGTCTCAAGCCTAACTCATTTACAAACGTGTGCAAGTGCTGGGCGCGGCGGCGCATGCCTGTGATCCCAGCACTTGGGAAGCTGAGGTAGGAGGACTTCAGCGAGGTTGAGGCCAGCAGGGTTACAGAATGAACTCCATATCAGCGTGGGCTTGCCCCCAAACACACAAAGAATGTTCGCAAATAGTGACAGGAAGACAGTCCAGGGTCGGACGGGAGGCACTGGAAACAATGTGAATCAAATTATCCTTAGTGGCTGCTACTGACTGAACGCCTGTGGCCCTCCGACTCATTGTGTGAAGTCATGAGGACAGAGTGCGCTTAGCACCCTTGTAAGGGAAGCTCAGGCTCTGTCTGCCTCTTCCATTGTGTGAGGATCCAGAAGAAGAAACCATCTATTGCAGCCAGGTTCGCATTGCTGGTAGAAATCACCCAACCAAGAGCAGCTTGTGGCGGGCTGGGGGAAGAGGTTTATTTTGGCTTACAGGATCGAGGGGGAAGCCCCATGATGGCAGTAAAAACGATGACATGAGCAAAGGGTGGACATATTCCCCTGGCCAACATAAGGTGGACACTAGTCTCAGGAAAGTGTGCCTAACACTGGCAAGGGGACACTGGCTATAACACACCCATAAGCCCGCCCCCAACAATACACTACCTCCAGGAGGCGTTAATTACCAAATCTCCATCAGCTGGGAACCTAGCATTCAGAAGACCTGAGTTTATGAGGGACACCTGAATCAAACCACCACATTTGGCCCCTGGCCCCCATACATGATATAAAATGCAGTGCATTCATCCAACTTTAAAAGTCCCCATAGTTTTTATCAATCTCAATGATGTTCATATATCCCCATAGTCCACAATCTTCTGGCTGAGCCATAATACCAAACAATTCCCCCCCGCAAAACCCATAATGGCACAGAATAAACATTCACACTGCAAAAGATGGCATTGGGCATAGCAAAGAAATAGTCAACCAACACAAGATTTAAACAGGGAAAACATCAAACTCTGTACCTTCAAGTTCAACAACTCTCGTTAATGACAAGTGTCCCAAGTCGGATAATTCTAACCAGCAACAAGGCTCTGGAGTTCCAATTCTGCTCCTCAAACTAGGCTACTCACAGTCCTGGAAAACTTCATCCGGAGCTGGTAGCTCCTTGGCAGCTCGTGGTCCCATCATCTCCACTGGGTCTCCACTGCAAGCCACGGTTCATCCTCATGGCTCCATGGGGTCTCCATGCAGGCAACCAGCAAACCTGCTTCACGCTGTTCACGGCCGTTTCCAAAACACAAGACCATGTTGCAAACTCAATGACCCTCTCTTTCCTGCATTTCTTATACTCCACAATACCAGGTAGGGTGACAATTTGTTAATCCAGGGGGGAATAAAGCAGGCTTTGAAGAACAGGACACTCCTTGAGCACTCAGGCCCCTTCAAAAGAGTCTACATTCTTCCTGTGGCCCCAATGCCAGTCAGCTGGCCCAATCTCAAAGGTTGTAATCTCTCATACAAGTGAAGCTGAACAGGAAACAGTTCACCCAAAGATTTCATTTTTTCTGTGCCTTATCCCTCTGCTCACACCAGTTCATTTCTATGCAAAGCAGCCCTGCACAACTTCTCAGGACATGGGCATAACAGCAAGCTTCTCACACAAACTGCTAGCCCAGTCCAAGAAAAGGTCTTTCTTACCTCTTAAGCCAAACCTCACAGTCTTACTGCCTTCAGGTCTTGTAGCTCTGACCAGAATAGTCCATCAAGCTGTACTTACAGCACTGCAAGGTTTCAAATCCTTCCACATTCCTCTTGAAAATCAGCTCCAAAAGGCCAAAGCCACACAGTCAGGTGTCTAGCAGCAATCCCACTCCTTGGTACCACTTTACTGTTGCAGTCAGGTTCACATTGCTGGTAGAAATCACCCAACCAAGAGCAGCTTGTGGGGGGCTGAGGGAAGAGGTTTATTTTGGCTTACAGGCTCAAAGGGGAAGCTCCATGATGGCAGGGAAAATGATGGCATGAGCAGAGGGTGTACATCACCCCCTGGCCAACATAAGGTGGACAATAGCAACAGGAGGGTGTGCCAAACACTGGCAAGGGGACTCAGGCTATAACACCCATAAGCCGGCCCCCAACAATACACCAACTCCAGGAGGCTTTAATTCCCAAATCTCCATCAGCTAGGAACCTAGCATTCAGAATGTCTAAGTTTTTGGGGACACCTGAATCCGATCACCACATCATCTATGAGCCAGCAAGTGGATCCTTACCACACAGACAATGTGCCTTGACCTTGGACTTGCCAGCCTGGAGACCTGAGAAATGAAGTTTGATTGTTTATAATTGATCTTTATGTTTTGTTATAATAGTCTGGTCAGACTAAGACAACGGGCAAAGGGTAACATTGGGAGCAAGGCAAGTATATTTATTCTCATCTCTGCAACTTAACATTGTATTAAAGGGCATAGTCAGTTTAATAAGGCAAGAGTAATATTAAAGCCATATATATATATACACACACACACACATATATATATATATTTGATAAGAAGAGTAAAGTCTTTCTTCATAGATGAATTAAATATATCCATATAATCCTAAGTGCTATATTAAAAAAACAGAGCTGGAAAGATGGCTCAATGGTTAAAGTGCTTGCTTGCAAAGCCTGATGGCCTGGGTTTGATTCTCTACTATCCACATAAAGCCATAGATGCACAAAGTGGTGCGCGTCTATAGTTCATATACAATGGCAGACAGCGGAGGTCCTGACATGCCCATACTCTCCTTCACCTTGAATACACACACCCACCCACCCACCCACCCAGGGACTGGGAAGATGGCTCAGTGGGTAAAAGCACTTGCTGAGCAAGTGTGAGGACTTGAACTCGATCCACACGGCATACTCATAAAAAGCCAAGCATGGCTGTGTATGACTGTAATCCCAGGGCTCAGGAGAATAGGGACAGGAGGCTCTCTCCAGATCTTTGGTCAGCAAGTCTAGCTGATAAATGATGAACTACAGGTTTAGTGAGCTAAAACTAATACAGGACACCTGATATTCTCCTCTGGGCTCTGTCGATGTGTGCATGGGTACACCCACCTGATATTCCCTTCTGGGCTCTGTCGATGTGTGCATGGGTATAACCACCTGATATTCTCTGGGCTCTGTCGATGTGTGCATGGGTACACCCACCTGATATTCTCTGGGCTCTGTTGATGTGTGCATGGGTATACTCACCTGATGTTTTCTTCTGGGCTTTGTCGATGTGTGCATGGGGTATACCCACCTGATGTTCTCTTCTGGGCTCTGTCGGTGTGTGCATAGGGAATACCCATCTGGTGTTCTCCTCTGGGCTCTGTCGGTGTGTGCATGGGTATACCCACCTTATATTCTCCTCTGGGCTCTGTCGATGTGTGCATGGGGTATACCCACCTGATATTCTCCTCTGGGCTCTCTCGGTGTGTGCATGGGTATACCCACCTTGTATTCTCTTCTGGGCTCTGTCGATGTGTGCATGGGGTATACCTCCCATGTGATGTTCTCCTCTGGCTTTGTACATGTGCACATGGGGTATATCCATCTACACACACACACACACACACCACATACAAACTATACACAAATACCAAACAACTTACAATAAAGTAAAAATTTAAGAATATATCTCACATAATGCCCCGACCAGTGGGGAGTTAAACAAGGACCCAAGGGGAAATTAACCTGGATGAGAGACATAGACACAAAGAAGGAGATCAAGTCTAGAGTCTGATCAAGGTCTCAAATTTATTCAGGCAAGCACAAGCTTATATACAGAAAATAAAACTTTCTAGACAGTGCCTACATGCCTAAAGTCTGCTCCACCAATGCCTCTGTGTCTGATAATTTAAAGGAGAGCTATACAAATGGAGAGATAAACTATGTACACGAGCTGGGAAACTCATATTGTTAAAATTTCAATCATTAGTAATCATACAAAATTAATGTGCAGAGTCAAG
This sequence comes from Jaculus jaculus, assembly GCF_020740685.1. Classification (NCBI taxonomy): domain Eukaryota; kingdom Metazoa; phylum Chordata; class Mammalia; order Rodentia; family Dipodidae; genus Jaculus; species Jaculus jaculus. The sequence goes on from NC_059123.1 coordinate 939,432, forward strand.
GAAGCTCAATCAAAATCCCAGGAAGGGGGTGGAGAGATGGCTTAGGGGTTAAGTGCTTGCCTGTGAAGCCTAAGGACCCCTGTTCAAGGCTTGATTCCCCAGGACCCACATTAGCCAGATGCACAAGAGGGTGCACGTGTCTGGAGTTTGTTTGCAATGGCTGGAGGCCCTGGCGTGCCCATTTTCTCTATCTGCCTTTCTCTCTCTGTCTGTTGCTCATAAATAAATAAATAAAATTAAAAAAAAATCCAAGAAGCTTTTTGTAGAAATTGACAAATTGACTCTAAAATCCACATAAAAATGCAAAGACCATAGAATAGACAAAGCAATCTTGAAATATTTAACTACCTAACTTAGACTTCGTCACTGTAATTAAGACAATGTACTCTGGCCATAAAGATAAATAGAGACTAAAACTGAGCTTGCACACATAGAACTCTTGATTTCTGACAAATGCAGAGTGACCTGGTGGAGTGAGGGTAACCTTTTCAACAAATGGTGTTGGAACAGCTGGATATGCATTTAACACTAAAACATCCCAACCTAACTTGTCCCTCAGTAACCGAAAATGGACCATTGACACAAACAATTTGAACCTATAAGAGGTGTAGAAGAAAATATACAGGAACATTCCTCTCCAGAGTTAGGCAAAGAATTCTTATACACAACACCACAAGTATAGGAAGGAAAAAAATTGAAATAGAAAATTGATGTTCTCAAAATTTAAACTTTTGTGCCGGGCGTGGTGGCGCACGCCTTTAATCCCAGCACTCGGGAGGCAGAGGTAGGAGGATCACCATGAGTTCAAGGCCACCCTGAGACTACATAGTGAATTCCAGGTCAGCCTGAGCCAGAGTGAGACCCTACCTCGAAAAACAAACAAACAAACAAACAAAAAAAAAAAAAAAAGAAAAGAAAAAAAAAAGAAAATTTAAACTTTTGTACTTCAAAGGAGCACATGAAGAAAGTGAAGAGCCAACCCACAGAATGTTTGGGGAGAAAATAATCTGATAAAGACTTTTATCCAAAATACACAAAGGGCTGGGGAGATGGTTCAGTGGTTAGAGGCCCTTGATTGCAAAGCCTGCTAGCCTGGGGTTTGGTTCCCCAGTACCCACGTAAAGCCAGGTGCTCAAAGGGGCTCATGTATCTGGAGTTTGTTTGCAAGAGGCCCTGGTATGCCCATAGTCTTTTCTCTCTGCTCATAAATAAAACTGTTAAAACAGACAAAACCCTAAGCCCAAAATATACAAAGAATTCATCTAATGCAACATATAAAGATTAATATCCCAGGTACAAAAGGTAAAATGTTACGAATAGGCATTTCATCAGCAAGTAAATATGGGTAGCAAAAATGTCATCAGAAGGTGCTTGGTCATTCTTCACTAGAGAAATGCCAGGCTGTAATAAAAAAAAGATGAGCAATGAGCCAGTTTTGGAGAGGCTGTGAGAGACTGGAGCACCCACACACTATTGGGAACAGTGTACAATGTGGCAGTCACATTGAGAAACAGTTTTGCGGCTCTTCAGGCAGTTAAACATACAGTTACTATCTAACCCAGCAATTTTGTTCTTGGTGTTCACACAAGACAAGTGGGAATACATCTACACACAAGACCTTTCGTATGAACGGTCACAGCAGCATTATCCACAGGAGCCAAACTGTAGAAACAATCCAACGTCCATTAAGAATGAGTGGATAAAGAGTGTGATGTGCTCAAAGGATGAAAAATTATTTGGCCATTATAAGAGATGGGGTACTGGTAGATAATGAGCTATAACATGGACGAACCCAGAAAATGTGTTGAGCATAAGGAACCACACACTGCGTATTCCACTAGATGAGGCAGGCAGAGTAGACCAAAGTATGCCGAGTACAAGCCAGGGGCGGAGGGGAGGTAGCTGCTACGGGCTCAGGAACACTGAGGGTGACACAAATATTGAAGAGTTAGATAGTGGAAATGGTGCACAATTTCTGCAAATATGCTAACACCTACTCTTGTACTCTTGAAAAAATGAAAAAGTAAAATCACATGTGGGGCTACAGAGATTGCTTAGTGGTTAAGGTGCCTGCCTATGAAACTTAAGGACCAAGGTTCAATGTCCCAGGACCCACGTTAGCCAGATGCACAAGGAGGTGCAGGCACCTGGGGTTTGTTGGCGATGGTTAGGGGCCCTGGTGTGCCCATTCTCTCTCTCTGCCTCTTTCCATCCCTCTCTCTCTTTCAAATAAGTAAACAAAACATAAAATAATAATAAAAAATCCCATGTGTGTAACAGAATGTAGCTTTGGGAGACATGTAATATGCATCTGGCAGGAAGCCTTGATATGCCCATTCTCATTCTCTGTCGGCTTCTCTTTCTCTGTCTGTGTGTGTCTCTCTCTCTGTCTTTCTCTCTCTCTCTCTGTGTCTCAGACACATAATAAGTAAAATATAAAAAATTTAAAAAAATTTGGCCATGAGTTAAAAATGCATAGAATAGTACATAAAAGAAAAAGTCACTCTTTTAAAAGTTATCTTTATTAAATTAATTAGTTTATTTGCAAGGGGAGTGAGCGAGTGAGCAGGACAGAAAGAGAGAGAGAGAGAGAGAAAGAATGGGTCTGCCAGAGCTGCTTGCCACTGCTAAATGAACTCCAGACATATGCACCACTTTGTGCATGTGGCTTTATGTGGGCACTAAGGAATCCAATCTAGGCTGTCTCAGGCTTTCCAAGAAAACTCATTTAAAAACTGAACCATCTCTCCAGCTCCCCCAAAAGTCATTTTTTCTGAATGCAAAGTTTAAACACAAATGCACCAAGGCATCCCTGTTTTTTAAAACTTTTTTGTTATTTTAATCTTTTTTTTTTTTTTTTTTAGGTAGGGCTTCACTCTAGCCCAGGCTGACCTGGAATTCACTATGTAGTCTCAAGGTGGCCTTGAACTCTCAGCAATCCTCCTACCTCTGCCTCCCAAGTGCGGGGATTAAAGGCATGCACCACCATGCCCAATTTATTCCCATTTAAAAAATTATATATTTATATTTATTTATTTGCAAACAGGAAGAGAGAGAAGAGAGACAGAGAGACAATGGGCATACCATGAACTTCAGATGCATGTGCCCCTTGTGCATCTGGCTTACATGGGACCTGGGGAATCGAACCTGGGTCCTTAGGGTTCACAGGCATATGCCTTAACCACTAAGCCATCTCTCCAGCCCCTTATTCCCACTTTTTCATAAAGTGTTTATGTTGCCCTTGGCTATCTTGTCTATGTGAGTAAACTCCTTTAACTGTTTTTAAAACTAAGTCACACATTGTCAATTTGTTGGTCAATTTCCAGTTAGGTACGTGTAAATGTGCTGCATGAACATTGTCTAGGCTTTGTAAGCAGAATTTCTCAGGTGGGTGAGCCTCACATATTGTTTTCTACTGGCTTCACAGACAAACACCTTAACCTCTAAGCCATCTCTTCAACTCTAAATTTTATTTTTATTTATGAGATACAGAGAGAAAGAAAGAGAATGGGTATGTCAGTGCCTCTAGCTACCACAAATGAGCTCCAGATTTATGCCGCACTGTGTGCATCTGGCTTATGTGGGTACCTTAGGCTTCGCAGGCAAGCACCTTAACTGCTGAGTTAGCTCTCAAGCCCCTCAAATCTATTCTGTTTTGTTGGTTTGCTTGTTTTCCGAGATAGGGTCTCACTTAAGCCCAGGCTAATGTGGAATTCATTATGTAGTCTCAGGGTGGCCTCGAACTCACAGTGATCCTCCCACCTCTACCTCCCAAGTGCTTGCTGGGATTAAAGGTATGTGCCACCACACCTGGCTAGGTCTAGTCTTTTAACACACACACACACACACACACACACACACACACACACACTTATTCTATTTGAGAGGCGGTGAAGAAGAGAATGGGCATACTAGGGTCTTTTGCCATTGCACTGTAACTCCAGACATGCACCTTGTTGTGCAGCTGGCTTTACTTGGGCACTGGGGAATTGAACCTGGGCTGGCAGGCTTTGTAAGCAAGCAGCTTTAATCACTAAGCCATTTCCCCAGCCCCCAAGTCTAGTCTTGATTTCTGGAAAGCTGGAGGACTGTTTGAAAGGAACACGCGTGTGTTGTGCCTTTTTCCTCTGGACATCCTATTGCCAGCTGGAAGGTGAGATGACCTTGGCCCTATAGCCACAAAAACAAAAAGTGCAACAATAGTGTTAGTTTGGGGGTAACGGTGGTGGGGAGGTTAACGCTCCATAGTAGAAGGAGGGGAGGCTCACTAACCCTCACCTGAGAGTCCCCCCTGAACCTTTCTTCTCCCTAATTGTTGAGCTCTTGTGAGTCATCACCCATCCTAGTGGACTTTCCAGTGATGCAGCGACTTTAAAAAAATTTTATTTTCTTTTTATTTGAGAGCGACAGACAAAGAGAGAAAGCGGCAGAGAGAAAGAGAGAGAGAATGGGCATGCCAGGGCTTTCAGATGAACTCCAGACGCGTGGGCCATCTTGTGCATCTGGCTAATGTGGGTCCTGGAGAAATCGAGCCTCAAACTGGGGTCCTTAGGTTTCACAGGCAAGCGCTTAATTGCTAAGCTATCTCTCTAGCCCAACTTTTGAGTCACTTTAAGTCACCAGAAAGTGTCTCCGCCAAACACTGGGCTTGGATGGAATCATTTCTTGGTCAGTTGCCCCATGTATCTGGGTGAACAGGCATTGCTGTGCACCCAGGAAATATCACACAGTGCTGATGTGAGTCACAAGGTCTTATGCTCTCAAAATTCATTCAGTTGGAACGGGAGGGAGGGTTATAGGGAGTGAATATTAGCAAGTGTATGATATCCATTTGTGAAAATGTCACAATGAAACCTATCATTTTATACAGTGATATATGCTAATGAAAATGCATTGAACGGTGCATTTAAGATTTGTGCAGTCTATTGAACATAAATTGTCTCAATTAAAGAAAATTGAAAGCGTTATGGTGTGGGCTCATAACTCCTTCATTCATGTGTTTCTTCCTCCTCAAGTACCTCAGATTGTGACTTTATTTGTACATATAGATTTTACAGAGGAAATTTAGATACAAACAATAATGCCAGTAGGGTTACCTTAATCCTGTATGATTGGTGGCCTTACTGAAAAGGGAGTATTTGGATATTAAGACTTTCAAAAGGAAGACAGTTACTGCCAAGCCAAGGAGAAAGGCATTGACCAGATCTGTCTCTCACTGACCTTAGAGAACCTGACACTTCTTGTCTGCAGACCCTGAGCTCACAGAACTAGGAGACAAGAAGTGCCTGGCTTAACTCTGTGGTGACCAGTTATACAAACAGGTTTCCTATAATAGTGTATGACAGATGCCAGAAGAGAAAGAGGTTAGGAAGGGTTTGCTTTGTTTTGTTTTCATTCTCAGTTTTTGGTTCTTTAGTCATTTTATAAAAATAAACTTGTTTTTCCTCATTGAAAAAAAAAAAAAAAAGAAGAAGACATGCCTGGCTTAAGCCACCCAGTGTGGGTACTTTATTGTGAAAGCTCTAGAAAACTAATAAAGAAAGAAGATATTTAAAATGAATATTTTATTTATTTATTTGAGAGAGAAAGAGAGAGAGAGAATGGGCATGCCAGAGCCTCCAGCCACTGCAAACAAACTCCAACTTCAGACTCATGTACCTCCTTGTGCATCTGGCTTACCTGGGTCCTGGAGAATTGAACCGGGGTCCTTTGGCTTTGCAGGCAAACATCTTAACCGCTAAGCCGTCTCTCCAGCCCCAAGAGAGAAGAGATTTTGACCCTGGGTTAAGACTAACAGAAGCACTTAAATCTTATAAAGCATATCTGCTGACATACTCTATGCCATGGCAATAATTATCACACACAGCAGTAATCCATATTTAAAATTTGTAATGTCAGAGGTGGGAACAATTATCTACTCCCTCCTGTTTTCCTCAATCTAAAGAGAAACCGTAAGTGTTTGACATGTTGGGAACCCCTGGCCCCCAAGAAATTCTCTAGGTATTACAACTGTTTGCAATATAGACAAGGCTCAGGGATCTGTTATCTTTTTTTAAATTTTTTTTTATTTGTTGAGGTAGGGTCTCATTCTAAACTGGAATTCACTATGTAGTCTCAGGGTGGCGTCGAACTCTCGGTGATCCTCCTACCTCTGTCTCCCGAGTGCTGGAATTAAAGGAGTGTGCCACCATGCCAGGCTTATTATCTTTTGTTTTGTTTTGTTTTGTTTTTTCAAGGTAGGGTTTGGCTCTGGCTCAGGCTGACCTGAAATTAACTATGTAGTCTCAGGATGGCCTCAAACTCAAGGCGATCCTCCTACCTCTGCCTCCCGAGTGCTGGGATTAAAGGTGTGTGCCACCACGCCCGGCTTATTATCTTTTTAAAAAAATTAATTAATTTATTTATTGTAAGGAGAGAGAGAGAGAGAGAGAGAGAGAGAGAGAGAGAGAGAGAGAGAGAGAGAATATGGACACGCCAGGGCCTCTAGCTACTGCAATGTACTCCAGAAGCATGTGCCACTTTGTGTATTTGGCTTTATGTGGGTCCTGGGGAATCGAACCTGGGTCATTAGACTTCACAGGCAAGTGCCTTAACTGCTAAGCCATCTTTCCAGCCCCTTGTTATCTTCTGAAGTGGGAATCACAGTCTCCAGGCAGAAGCAAACCTGTGAATCTGTCAGGGCAGCTCAGCATGCCCAGTGTCTGCTGCATGGCTGTCAGTTAGCAGGTCTCTAACCCAAGCTGCCAGTAGTATTTGCTCCAAAAACTATAACTACAGAACAGAACAATATTACTTATTGCCTTACTTTTTTCTTGTTTTGAAGCAGACTGGCCAGGCTGGTCTGGAACTTACTATATAGCACAGGCTGGCCTCTAACTCATGGCAATCCTCAAATCTCAGCCTCCCAAGAGCTAGGGTCAAAGGTACTTACCACTGTGCCTGGCTCTAGTTGTTTCTTTTAAAATATTTTTATTTATTTATTTGAGAGAGAAAGAGAAAGCTAAAGAGAAAGAGAGAGGGAGAGAATGGGCATAGCAAGGCCTCTTGCTGCTGCAAATGAAGTCCTGCATCTGGCTTTATGTGAGAACTGGGGAATTAAATCTGGGCCCATAGACTTTGTAAGCAAGTGTCTTTATTCACCCAACCATCTCTCCAGTCCCTTACTCTTTTTTTTAAAGAAAATATTGTATTTATTTATTTGAGAGAGAGAGAGAGACAGAGAGAAGAAGGAGAGAGAGAGAGAGAGAGGGAGAGAGAGAGAGAGAGAGGGAATATGAATATGCACTCACCAGGGCCTCTGCAAATGAACACATATATCATATAATGCCAATGAACCCCAGATACATGTACCACTCTGTGCATTTGGCTTTACATGAGGATTCAAACCCAGGCCATCAGGCTTTGCAAGCAAGAGCCTTTAACCACTGAACCATCTCTCCAGCCTCCCATTTTCTTTTAAAGTCGATTTATGCCACATTTGTTATAGTTACAGAAAGCAGACTAACAACACGTTTGGGAAACTCTGAATGCCATATTCCTCTCTTGGAAAGTCACAGGATGTATGAATGACCTTCATAAAATGGAATAAACTGATCTTTGCTTCACTCACCATTTCCTGGGTTTATTTGACTGTTGGGCTCTCCTATGACCTCACTGTGAATATTCCTAGGAACTTCGTTTTCTTGGTCTGCATAGACAAGGGGTAGAATGTGTCCTGAGGAACTGCACACCCTTCCAAAGCTTGGATGCCCTACCAGGACGCTCTGACAGAAGGTTCCACAACTAAATGCCAAGAAAGTTTTGTGGAGTCAGAAGTTGGCTTGGTCACCCCCGCATTCCTCTCACGTAAGGAGACTCCTAGCTACCGTCTCTGTGATGTCTCTTCTACTGGCCTTTCAGAGTTCCAAGATTCAGGGCATCGCCTGGTGCTGATGGAACTTGAGAAATTAGAACCGTTCAGTCCTTGTTGCTTAAACTATTTTTTTTGAGGTAGGGTCTCGCTCTAGCCCAGGCTGACTTGGAATTCACTGTGTAGTCTCAGGGTGGCCTTGAACTCACAGCAGTCCTTCCTACCTCTGTCTCCCGAGGGCTGGGATTAAACGTGTGCCCTACCATGCCCGGCTTGAAACTCTTCTAGGCTCAACATAGCTAGCCTGGGGAATGGAGAGATGGATGCTGGGAGACCCTGCCTCAAATGAGGTGGAAATAAGCACTGACACTCTAAAGCTGTCTCCTGATCTTCACATGCATGTCGTGGCACATGGGCACCGGTACTCACCCATGGGCGTGCACACACATATACACAGGCATTATACCACACCCTCTCACACATATCACACACACACACACACACATATCACAGACATACACGAGACATAAACAAAACAAAATTCACACATATAAAAATAAATCCCTAAAAATGGTTCTTAACTGGATTTGTCATTCCATCTTATTTCCCTATTCTGCCATTAGTTTCCACCTTGTCTGCTATAATTCACTGCAGGAATATTCTGGAAAGTCACTTAAACATCTTAAAGACGCACAACCATGTTAAAATAAAAAGCTGTCATGTGAGGTAGGAAGCAAGGGGCCAGTTTTCTTCCTAAGTCATTAGGAAGCCAAATTTGCATAGCCAGGCTCTGTAGATGGCTCTGCTACATTAATGAGCGTATCTGGCGATTTAATAGGTTCCCTCCATCTCTGTCACCCAAGGAACAAAGCTATCAGGCTGGCTTTCCATGTGGAAAGCTGAGGTGGTGTCCAAGGAGTGAAAACAAGATCTGTGCCTGTCACGTCCCCTGCCTGGCAGGGGCTGTGCGTGGCCTGCTCTGACCTGGCTGAGAAGATCAATTGAATTTGGAAGACTCCTATTGGAGGGCTAAGCCAGAGGCTGAGAAGCTCCACTGGCTGGAGGAAGGTGCTTTAGAGGTGATCATTGGATGCAGCTGGAAGGGGACACAGCTCTCACTCCTGCTGCGCAGCTGCTGACACCTGTAATTGGCAAAGACAGTTGTAGGTCCTTGTGTCCCCAGGCATGCTGTGTGCAGTAACCAAGGAACAGCTCATCCCAAGGGACATTACGATGAGCTCAGAAACTCTGTGTTTCTTCTGAGCCCCAGGGACCCTGGCATCCCAGGCTACTCTGCTCTGGCGTTACAAAGGCGTCTAGTGCCCAGTACTATTGAGTTAAGCAAGCTCCTCTGACTTTTTAGATTTAAGGGTGGCATGGAACCCGGGCTGGGGAGGGCTGTCCCCGGGCCCACTACTTCTGCGATGACAAGCAGACAGAAAGCACACCAGGGACAGTTCCCTTCCCGGCTCGCAGAAGAGGTGATAGCTTTAAATTATGATCTTTTCCTGATTTCTTGCATTTGGGACTTCTTGAACACCCGACGTGGTGGAGCTCACACAGGGAAGGTCAGGCTGAGGCGCAGCAGCCTACCGTGGGCTTGGCAGCTGGTTGAGGCGCCTGTCTGCTGTGCCAGAGAGCTGCTCTGAGGCCCACCTCAGACTTACCCATCACTCACGACCCCACCACGTTGCAAGTGACACGGTCACTAACTGCACAATGGTTTCTTTTTGCTCAGAACAGGAAGTGAGTGCACACTGAATTCTCAAAACCAGAAACAAGCATCAATAAGGAGAAATACATACATACATATATACATATGTATGTATGTGTATACACACACACACATACACACACACACACACACACACACACACACACACACGTGAGTGAGCTCTGGGAACAGAGAATCCTTTAATCTGCAAGTACTCCACTTCTGAGCAGAGGCGTAGTCACAGTGAGTGCTCCTGGATTGGCCAGCTGGCATTTAGAGCAACTTTATTGTCCCTGTCTGGATAATGTGTACTGGTAACAGTGGAAGTCTACAAATAATATCCTTTCTTCTTCCTCTTATTGTTTTTTTTTTTTTTTGAGGTAGGGTTTCACTCAAGCTCAGGCTGACCTGGAATTCACTATGGAGTCTCAGGGTGGCCTTGAACTCATGGTGATCCTCCCACCTCTGCCTTCCGAGTGCTGGGATTAAAGGCATGTGCCACCATGCCTGGAAATTTTTTAAAATTAAATTTAATTAATTAATTTATTTGCAAGCAGAGAGAGAGGAGATAGAGAGAGAATGGGCTCACCAGGGCCTCTAGCCACTGCAAACGAACTTCAGATGCATGTGCCACCTTGTGCATCTGGCTTATGTGGGTACTGGGGAATTGAACCTGGGTCCTTTGGCTTTTCAGGCAAGCACCTTAACTACTGCTAAGTCATCCCTCCAACTCAATACATCCTTTCTTTCTCTAGGTAGCAGTTTTTGGAGGCTTCACGTACCCACAGTCGAGTGCTGCATTATTTATGAAATAAGACCTATTTTATTAAAAATATTCCTTGACAACCAATAGAGATTTAACTTTTGATTATTTATAATTTAGTTGTTTTATAAGCCATTTGCTTTTTTCCCCCATTCACCACACAAGGATAGGATCTTCGTGTCTTCCTTATTTAATTAAATACGTGTTTGAATTATATTGGCGCTAGATACCTTCAGAAAAGCCAAGCAGAAATTATTCCACTGAGAAAATGAATGATTTTGAAGTACTGCATTATCCATGTTGATTGTTAGAATAAAAGTTAAGCATATCTTGAAGCTAACACCTACAGCATGCTATATAAAGTTCTGTTTGTTATTTTTCTTCTCCTAAAGAAACTTGGAGTCCTAGTGATGGAAAATACTGAAGTCCAGTTTGGGCTAGAGAGTTCGATCCTATGCCAATAAGCAAGAAAATGGAAAAAGGTAAAAAGGAGGAAGAGGAGGAGAAGGGAAGAAACAGGGGAGGGGCAACCACCAGAGGGTTATTACGTAAGCTATTATTAAAATTATTATTTAGGGCTGGAGAGATGGCTTAGCGGTTAAGTGCTTACTTGTGAAGCATAAGGAGCCCGGTTTGAGTCTCGATTCCCCAGGACCCATGTAAGCCAGCTTTACAAGGGGCTCATGTGTCTGGAGTTCGTTTGCAGTGGCTGGAGGCCCTGGCACACCCATTCTTTCTATCTGCCTCTTTCTCTGTCTCTCTCAAATAAATAAATAAATAAAAATTATTATTTAATACTCAGTTTTGCCAGGTAAGTATATTTATAAATGAAATGACCATGTCATCTGCCTTTGTTATCATTTCACAGGAGAAAGGACATTCTAATAGCAATAAATTGAAACAGACATGATCTCATAATTTAAAAACTGCATGAATTTAGCTTTATGAAAAATTCATTACACTCTCTTCCTTTAATTTCCATTTGGACACAGATCAGTAAAAACTGTCATGGACTGAGAGTCCGCAATGTTCTTTCAAACAACATTTGAGGTGGAAGCCAGCCCCCTCATTTTATAGATCAGAAAGTGGCAATGTGCCAAGTTCCAATTATTTTCCAAGGTAACCAGTGAGTTTGGTGTTCTCTTGTTAAAATTAGGTTTCCAGTAACATAGAAGGCTTTCCCTGTTGATGATAACTTTGGCAAAAGCTAGATTCATTCTTAATTCACTATTTCTTTCTCTGGAAATTCTGAAATATCAGAGATTCTCATAACAGATAGTGCTTCAGCATGGGTTCCACGTGCCATATATCATATTCTTCATGTATTTCAAGGAACACACTAGAGTTCTCTTTCATTGAGGACCTTTCATTTTATATTGATTAATATCACTTGCAATTTTTTGTGTTGTCATTTATTAGATATGGACATATTTTGTATGTAAATAACACATGTTGGTAGCATCCTTCCCTCCTCCCTGCGCCCCCCCCCCTTTTTTTTGTTTTTTTGAGGTAGTGTCTCACTCTAGTACAGGTTGACCTGGAACTCACTATGTAGTCTCAGAGTGGCCTCGAACTCATGGCGATACACCTACCTCTGCCTCCCAAATGCTGGGATTAAAGATGTGCACCACCACGCCTGGCCCCCCCTGCCCCTTTGTGTGTGTGTGTGTGTGTGTGTGTGTGCAGCTAGAAGTATGTTTTTTTTCTCAATTTTTATTAACATTTTCCATGATTATAAAAAGTATCCCATGGTAATACCCTCTCTCCTCCCCCACTTTCCCCTTTGAAATTCCATTCTCCATTGTATCCCCTCCCTACCTGCCCTGTTTTTGAAGAGGTTTTACTTGTTGGGGGTGCAGGTCAATCCCATGGGGATTGTGGATTATGCATTATGGGTGGGGGGTGAGGGAGGTAGTGTCTCTGTGCAAAATGTCCCAAATTGTGGTTGAAACATGCCCTTTCTTCCACAAAATTCCCTGAGCCATGCTGGGAGCATTTTAAGTCTACTTCAGTGACAGGCACTCAGGAGCCTTTGGATCTCTGGTTTGGTGGGTGTTGAGTGTCCTCAGTGTCTGTCTGCATCACCCTTGTGCTGATATCAGGTTCACTGAGAAAGCAGCACTCTTGCTCATTTCCGCACTTCCTTTGTGGTTTCAGCTGTGGCTGGGGTGGAGGGCATTGGGTTATTTATCTCCTCAGGTCCAGCTCCCTTCTGAAAAAGAGAAGCAGATTCTCCAATGGAGAATGAAGTTAGCACCAATTAAGTGAGATAACCATTATTAATTTAGAAAGAATGTAATGGGTGTAGACCCTCTTATAGCCCAAAAGTAGTGGGAGCTTGACAATGGAAAGCAGAATCATTATTGGATATGATTCTGATTTGCTTCCAGATTTCCTTTCCATTGAGCAGATCTGTTAGCCAATCCAAGAGCAGCTGGTTACCCACAGTGGCTGTGTGTCACTACTGCACCTGGGTGAGCATCGTGTGAGGTTGCTTGCTTCTGAGTCGCTTGGGCTTTGAGTTGCTTGGACAGATGTTGGCCACCTTCCCCTGGTAGCTCATGTAGCACCTTCCAGCACTAGATGGGCTAATTGTCTGGGCATTGGCTCTCCTCTGGATTCCAACCAGATCTCTCCATGGTCCTTACCAACAGCATATGGTGTCTTCACAGTAGGGTCTTACCATTAACCTCTGGTGGGTAATCATCACTTGGAATTTTTACCTCTAAAATTATTTTCTGTCATTTTTCAAAGTTCCCATACTTTAAGGATCTGTAAGGTTAAGAGCTATATAGTAGAAATCATACCACAGGGGCTGGAGAGATGGCTTAGTGGTAAAGGCATTTGCCTGTGAAGCCTAAGGACCTAGGTTGGATTCCCCAGTAATCACCAAAGCCAGCTGCACATGGTGGTGCATGCATCTGGAGTTCATTTGCAGTGGCTAGAGGCCCTGGCACACCCATTCTCTCTCTCTCTCAAATAAATAAAAAATAAAATATTTTTATATAATTTTTTTTATTGACAACTTCAGTAATTGTAGATAATAACCCATGGTAATTCCCTCCCTTCCCCCACTTTACCCTTTGAAACTTCACTCTCCATCATACAAAAAAAATTTTTTTTAAAGAAATTATACCACTGTATAAATTTATGGCCATTTTTTGTTTTTACTCTTTCCCAAAATATTTATTTAAGTACCAGGTTGAAGTCCTGTCCCCTGGTGCTACAGAATGTGACTGCAGTTACAGATGCTTCCTGCTGCATAGACGTGGTCGCCCAGACTTGCCTTGCCCTCCCACTGCATCACTACATCACCGGGGATGGAGCCCAGCTTGGCAAGAGCGCCTGCCTCGGCATGCAGAAGGCCCTCCGCGCATGCACCGAGCATGGCGGTTCTCTGCTCAGGATAGAGGCAGGAGGCTCATCCTTGTCTACACAGAGCTCACAGAGGCTGGCTACAAACCAAAGACAAAGACCCCCACCCCCATGTCTTTTTAAAAATTTTTTTTGGTTCATTTTATTTATTTATTTGAGAGTGACAGAGGGAGAGAGAAAGAGTGATAGAGAGAGAAAGAATAGGAGTGCCAGGGCTTCCAGCCACTGCAAACGAACTCCAGATGTGTGTGCCCCCTTGTGCATCTGGCTAACGTGGTTCCTGGGGAATCGAACCTGGGTCCTTAGGTTTCTCAGGCAAGTGTACACAGACCTGTCCCTCCTCTGAGCGCTGGTGCTCAGAGACGGAGGAACTGAGCAAAGCAAGGCATCAGGACTGTCTCATTCCGCCTCCTGCTCTCGCCCCGGGCGGGTGGCTGGCGGAGAGGAGGGCGGCATCAGGCCACCTGGCTGTCCCACGACTCTCGTGACCTGCCAACTGTCCCTTCCGAGCCCGAATCCGTGGCGAGCGAGAGTCCATCCATGGAGTTGCGGGGTGATCTCTGCAAATGCCTGTGGCCTCCCGGTGTGACTCTGGAGTCACTGGGACACACACCTCTGGGCATGCCTGTGAGAGTTTCCCCAGAGCAGAGAAGACTCCTCCCCACCAGGGTAGCAGCAGCGTTCGGGGAGGTGAGCCGAACACCAGCATCCATGTCTTGGCTTCCTGATTCGGACGCCATGTGGCATATGGTGACCCTCCTGCCACAGCCTGCTTCCTCTGTGTTGAGAAGTTGTATCTGTTGTCCATTAAAAAACAAAAGTTAGCCGGGCGTGGTGGCGCACGCCTTTAATCCCAGCACTTGGGAGGTAGAGGTAGGAGGATCGCTGTGAGTTCAAGGCCACCCTGAGACTCCATAGTGAATTCCAGGTCAGCCTGGGCTAGAGTGAAACCCTACCTCGAAAAACAAAAAAACAAAAAAAACAAACAAACAAAAAAAAAAAGTTAAAGTTACAAGAACAAGGGCTGGAGAGATGGCTTGGTGGTTAAGGCATTTGCTTGCAAAGCCAAAGGATCCTGGTTCGATTCTCCAGGACCCATGTAAGCCAGATGCACAAGGGGGCGCATGCGTCTGGAGTTCGTTTGCAGTGGCTGCATGCCCTGGAGTGCCCATTCTCTCTCCCCCCCTCTTCCTGTCTCTCAAATAAAAATAAATAAAATGAATAAAAAATAATAATCTTAAAAAATACGAGAACAAGGAAGAGGTTGCTGGCTGGAATGAACGGGAACAGCAAGCCCACTAACACTTCCTTGTGCTCCAGCCTCTGGAACATACGACAGGGAAGGACAGATTAATTTTCACTGACCACCATTTCCATCAGCTTTTTGTTCCTGGGAACTTCCATTCACACACCCACGAGGAGAAGCAGAACTTGGCATAAAGGAAATTCTAATGGTAAGATTAAGACTACCAGTGAGAAAGAGGGTCATTTGCAAGAGTTTCTGTTTTTTTTTTTTTTGATTTTCGAGGTAAGGTTTCACTCTAGCCCAGGCTGACCTGGAATTCACTATGTAGTCTCAGGGTGGCCTCGAACTCACGGGGATCCTCCTACCTCTGCCTCCCAAGTGCTGGGATTAAAGGCGTGCGCCACCACACCCGGCTGGCTGGCTGGCTGGCTGGCTGGCTGGCTTTCTTTCTTTCTTTCTTTCTTTCTTTCTTTCTTTCTTTCTTTCTTTCTTTCTTTCTCTCTTTCTCTCTCTCTCTCTTTCTCTCTCTCTTTCTTTCTTTCTTTCTTTCTTTCTTTCTTTCTTTCTTTCTTTCTTTCTTTCTTTAAAGAAGCTCTCAAATTAATTCATTAAACAAGTATTTATTACATAAAAAAATGGAAAAAAACCCGATTGCAATCATTCCTTTTTTTTCATTGACGAGCATGAAAGGGGGGATGGACGCATCTCTAGATGCATGCACCACCTTGTGCATCTGGCTTACTTGGGTCCTGGAGAATTGAACCAAGGTTCTTTGGCTTTGCAGGCAAATGCCTTAACCACTAAATCATCTCTCCAGCCCCGCAATCATTCTTTAAACTGGGAAATCATCTTTCTCTGATCTATATTAATTTGAAAAGTTTTTTTTGTAGCATTAATGTGAAATCTCATTTGTTACTAATGATGTTTTGTAATGTCACTGTAAAAATAATTTTCATTTCCATATTTGTATACCACAAAAGAATTTGTAGGTAGGTCTATTTAAAATAATAGTAAATCCTCCATGTGTTTAGGATTTAAACTTTTTTTTTTATTATTGACAACTTCTGTAATTATAGACAACAAACCATGATGATTCTCTC
The DNA here is from genome assembly GCF_020740685.1 of Jaculus jaculus. Classification (NCBI taxonomy): domain Eukaryota; kingdom Metazoa; phylum Chordata; class Mammalia; order Rodentia; family Dipodidae; genus Jaculus; species Jaculus jaculus. The sequence continues at coordinate 955,479 of NC_059123.1, forward strand.
CCCTCCCAGGAATTTTTTTTTTTTTTAACTAGGATATGGCTAAATATCATTGGACAAGAAAAGCTGGGAGGATATCCTAGTATTGGATCTTGGAGATCACATACATAACAAGTTTACTTAACAATATGTAGTTTATTTCCATCTAATGGTTGTAGACAAACCTCAGAAATGATCAGTGACCAGACAGAGATGTGGGGACATTTTCCAAAGGAAATACAAACTAATACTTCCCTCCCTCTTTCCCTCTTTCTTTTCTTCTCTCCTCCCTCCCTTCCTCCCTCCGTTTTCCTGTGCTTTCATTTTTGGCTCAAGATGCTGAGCAAGCGGGAAGCTTTCCTGATACCAACACAGGGGGAGAATGGAGAACCACTGGGGACAGTCTCCTCTCTAGCCTCACTGGCCTGAGGAGTGAGGCTCAGGTCTCATCTGGGTCTCTTTGCATTCCCCTCATTTCCATTACTCCCACCTTTTCTGATAAGGTTATACCTCTTGTGAATCCTGACTTTAAACAATATTTGTTTATTTGTGCGCGCGCGCGCGCACGTGTGTGTGTGTGTGTGTGTGTGTGTGTGAGAGAGAGAGAGAGAGAGAGAGAGAGAGAGAGAGAGAGAATGAGAAAGAATGGGTGTGCCAGGGCCTCTAGCCGCTGCAAACAAACTCCAGATGCGTGCACCACCTTGTGCATCTGGCTTACATGGGTACTGGGGAATCGAACCTGGGTCCTTAGGTTTCTCAGGCAAGTGCCTTAACTGCTACGCCATCTCTCCAGCCCTCTGTGGTGTTTTTGAGTCAGTGTCTCACTCTTTAGTCCAGACTCGCCTGGAACTTATTGCTGTAGAGCTCAGGGTGGCTTCAAACTCATGGAAATCCTCCTGCCCCAGTGTTGGGATTAGAGGTGTGGCCCACCATACCCTGCTGTGGTAGTTTGAGTGTAAATGTCCTCCATAGCCTCAAGTTGATGATTACGGCTCCTAGTGAGTCCTAGCTGGTTGAGCCTTTGGATGTGGAGCCTGGTTAGAGGAGGCGCGTTGTTGGGGGTGGTCCTTGGGGTCCGTTAGTTCAGCCCTGCTGGGTGTTGACAGAAGGTTCACACTTACCGCTTTCTCCTTGCTTTGTGTGGAGATGTGACGCCCCAGCTTCTGCTCTGCCTGCACTTTCCCTGCAAAGTGCAAGCCTGAAATAAACCCTTTCCTCTCATTAGCTGCTTACTGTCAGGTGTTTTGTCACAGCAACAAGCAGGGACCTGCTACACCTGTTGATTCTGAATTGAACAATGATCTCCACCCTAACTGAGAACAAAAGGAAAACCCCAGGATCTCAGGCCAATGTACTATTGGAAAAGTTTGTACTGTCTGGCAAAGTGAGGATGGACATCCCCTCCACCCGAAAGAGCCTCCAGGCTTAAGATAGTGGACATCCGGCAACAAGAAGACGGGATGCAGGTGAGACAGAACCTATGCTTGCTCTAGCCTACAGCATTGTGAGAGTTTCTAAATTTCAGGCTGGGAAGGCAGAATTGAGGTGGCTTCTGTAGGTGGAGGGACCCAGAAAGACCGTGGCTGCTGGTGTCTACACAACAGAGAGGCCAGAGCTGCACAGGCAGAATGCCAGAGGAGGAGGTGGCGGAGGGCCCCTGGAGAATTCACACAGGGTTAGGAACCCACGCCGCAAATGATCCTCAGGAGTGGGGGGTGGGAGCTTGCCAAGCAGGATTGAAACAATGCCTGCTCTCTTTCAGACTGGAAAAGACTCCGAGCCTCAGACGTGAGAAAAGTGCCGGGAGATCCCGTGTCACTCGTGAGGGTGATCGTCTAGCTGATCCCATTGTTCCTGCACGCCTACAGTCTATGAGGTAAGATCTGAAATCAGTAAACCGTTTCAACCAATGAAGCCTGAGAAAATATGTAGAAATAGAAGAATTCTACCATCCAACAAAATAACTTTAACAATATCTGGCATTCAGTCCGAGACAGTCAGCCGTGCCAAGAGGGAGGAAAGTACCCACAATGCAGAGAGCAGCCAGTTCAAATCAGCCGAGACTGGTCCTCAAATAAAATGGCCCTTGAAATAAAAGCTTGAAGATGAAATTCCAAATGAAGGATTACCTTGGGAAAGTACACATGGGGTAGATGTGTAACTCAGGCCTCTGGTGTGCCTCAGGAGCATAGGAAAGGGCTCACTGGGCAACAAGGTTGCGAGCAGTGATCTGAAAGAACATTCACTGGGGTGGGCTGCATCCTATGTGAGCTGGTGAGTTCTGATTGGCAAATGTCAGTTGTTGCTAGGTAAGGTTTGAAAACTTTGGATTCTGGTTCCATGCTGGCAGTTTTGGTTGGGCATCTAAGTCAGGTATTTTTAAAAAAATATTTATTTATTTATTTATTTATTTATTTATTTGAGAGAGAGAGAGAGAGAGAGAGAGAGAGAGAGAGAGAGAGGGAGAGAGACACTGAGGGAGAGAGAGAGAGATAAAATGGGCAGGCCAGGTCCTCTAGCAATTGCAAATGAACTCCAGGCACATGTGCCACCTTGTGCATCTGTCTGCCTATTCTTTTTTAATGAGGAAACTCCTCATTTAGAATAGGATTAGCATATGATAAAGGCAGAGCTAAAAGCCTGAATAATGTTGTTTATAAAATAATGCCCCAGATAAATGTCAAGGTATTATAAAAAGTGCTTCTTATTCCCAGCTCATAACTAACTGAATGCCCTGTGGAGGCGAGGGGCTCATGTGAAGATTTCTGCCATTTCTATCAAGAAGTTCTTCTTGTGTGCTATCTCACAGCAGTTCATTATGTGCCCTGAAATTCATCTTCTGTGCATAACATTTCAAAGTCATCAGAAGGACACAGGAAGTGACTTTTAGAGGTTGGGAGGAATTCAATATATAAGGTCCAAGTTTTGAAAACTTAATATTCAAGTTGGAAATGTTATCCTGTCCCTTCTGAATACAAACATTTCATCGTTCTACACATACACACACACACACCCCAGTGGTACCTGGGGGAAATGCACACTAAGTTGCCTAGGTAGGGAGGTAAATTCTGGTCTGGCTCACAGTTTGTTTTATCTATCTATCTATCTATCTATCTATCTATCTATCTATCTATCTATCTATCTATCATCTATCTATCTATCTATCTATCTATCTATCTATCTATCTATCATCTATCTATCTATCATCTATCTATCTATCTATCTATCTATCTATCTATCTATCTATCTATCTATCTATTTGACAGAGAAAGAAGAAGAGAGAGAGAGTGAGAAAATGGGCACACCAAGGCCTCCAGCCACCACAAATGAACTCCAGATGTGTGTGCCCCCTTGTGCATCTGGCTAACATGGGTCCTGGGGAGTCGAACCTGGGTCCTTTGGCTTTGCAGGCAGGTGCCTCAATTGCTAAGCCATCTCTCCAGCCCCCATCCAACGGTTCTTTAAAAAACATTTATTTGGGCTGGAAAGATGGCGTAGCAGTTAAGATGCTTGCCTACAAAGCCAAAGGACCCAGGTTCGACTCCCCAGGACCCATGTTAGCCAGATGCACAAGGGGGCACACACATCTGGAGTTCGTTTGTGGTGGCTGGAGGCCTTGGTGTGCCCATTTTCTCACTCTCTCTCTCTCTACCTGCCTATTTCTGTGTCCCTCTCTCTCTCAAATAAGAAAATAAGGCAAAATATTAAAAAAAACCCCACATTTATTTATTTATTTGTGTGTGTGTGTGTACACACAATGTGCTCATGCACACACCAGGGCCTCTTGTTGCTGCAAACAGCAGATTCTTGCATCACATTTTGTGTCTGACTTAGGTTGGATGGCTCGAGAATTGAACTCAGGCCAGCAAGCTTTGCAGACAAGTGCCTTTGACAGATGAGCCATCTCCCCAACCCCTGCAATGGCTCCTCTCCCAGGAACACAACACAAGCGAGGAAACTAGCAGGCCATCCTTAAAGATTTCCAACACTCCCCCACTTCTCTTCCCCATAACAAAATAAGGGCGGAAGTTCTCCCCTTCCCACAGAACATTACCACCGTCGCCTCTCCTGTAGCCCTTCTGCACGCACCAAGTCTGCCGCTCTCCAGGAACACTTCAGAGTTGGCAGCATGCATTGCCATTCCACTCTGTTGAATGTATGTATTTGTGAATAATGTGGAAGGGGCTCGGCTGTAAGTAAAGGTCTGAAGATGGTACGAGGAACACTTACAAAGTTGGAAATAACCTTTAAAATAAGATGAAAGAAAATATCTTGTCCAAGAAAAGCAGAGTAGCTGGGGTCTATCTCAGGGCTGTTTTTGCTTAGCACGAGTGAATATATTAGTTGCTTTCTCACTGTTGTGACCAAATGCCTGACAAGAAGCAACTTAAGGAAGGGTTTGCTCAGCTTACAGGGTGAGGTTAGTCAATCCATCATAGTGGGGAAGGCGTGACAGCTGGTTAGATTCAGTCCACAGACCAGAGAGTGGTGCTCAGTGGTGCTCAGCTTGCATTCTCATTTTGTATTCAGAGCGGGGCCCCACCCCATGGAATGGCATCGCTTACATTTAAGGTGGTTCTTCCCCTCTCAACTAACCTAATTTAGAAAACTCCTCACAGATATGTTCAGAGGTTTGTTTCCATGAAGATTTTATTTTCAAAAAATATTTTTATTTTTATTTACTTATTTGAGAGAAAAAAGGAGAGAGACAGAAAGAGAGAGGCAGATAGAGAGAAAATGGGCAGGCCAGGGCCTCCAGCCACTGCAAATGAACTCCAGATGCATGTGCTACCTTGTGTATCTGGCTTACGAGGGTCCTAGGGAATCAAGCCTGGGTCCTTTGGCTTTGCAGACAAGCGCCTTTACTGCTAAGCCACTTCTCCAACTCTTCATGATGATTCTAAACCCAGATTAACCATCACAGTGAGGTCTTGGGTTCAATCTCTGCCAAAGTGCCAAAAAAAAAAAAAAAAAAACAAACCAACCCACCCTAGCCAATAATTGGTCAATATCCCCCCTTTCTTTTTGAGGCAATCCTAACAGACTGGTCATTTTTAAAAATCAATCAATCAATACACACACACACACACACACACACACACACACACACACACACACAGAGAGAGAGAGAGAGAGAGAGAGAGAGAGAGAGAGAGAGGAGAGAGAGAACTTCTATACTTACAGACAATAAACTATGGCATTTACCTCCCCGCCCCCACTTTCCCCTTCATAATTCTGCTCTCCATCATATCCCCTCCCTCTCTCCATTAGTGTCTCTTTTAATTTGATGTCATTATCTTTTTCTTCTATTATGAGGGTCTTTTGTGGGTATTGCTAGGGACTGTGAAGTCTTGGATATCGAAGTCAAATTCTATCCGGACAGTTATATGTAAGGAATGGTATCCTTCCTTTGGCTCTTAATTCTTTTTGCCACCTCTTCCTCAATGGACCCTGAGCCTTGGAGGGTGTGAGATGTTTCAGTGCTGGATACTCCTCTACCCCTTCTTCTCAGCACTTTGTTGCCTTTGGGGTCATCCCAGTGGTCATTGCCATATGAAAAGAGAAGCTTCTCTAACCAGAAGTGGGAGTAACATTAATATATTAGTATGAACATTAAGGATAGTGCTTTCAGGGCAATTTGATGAGAGTAATATATGCATTTATCCAGACACGAGCAGGCTTTATACCCCTAAGGCTCATGATTTCTTCTGCCATAGGCTTTTGGTTAGGTTTTCAGTACCAGGCATGTGTTCCCTTACATAGAGTGAGCTTTCAGTCCAACTAGAGAGTAGTTGGTTTTTCCCAGAGCAGACATGCCACTATTGCACTCGTTCAGTTAATTTTGCATGTCTGGCCAAACTTGAGGCTTCCAGTGTCCACTGTTTTCACCGCTGATGACTTCTGTCTTCCATAAGGCTGCATATAGTGCAGCTTTTTCCAGCTTCAAGTTGGCTGGGCTACAGGGAGAAGGTTTTCTGCTCAGCATCACCTTGATTTCTCAGTGACTTTGCTGCTCAGGCATGTGAAGTCTTCAGCAATAGGATCTTACCATCTCTTTCTCACAGGAAACCAAGGGCCTTGGCAATAGCCTATAATGTTTTAGAGGCAATAGGGACCTCCCTGGCCAACAACTCACTGGAAGGTATCCCATCCCAGGCACTAAAAGTTTTCTAGTAACAACCTATGGCTTCTGGATGTGCCATTATTTAAGAAATTAGATTTTCATATGTCTTATTCAGAATATCTTGAATTTTGATTGACCCTCTCCCCCACCTTTCTTTTATACACTCTCTTCTGCTGATCTCGCTTAGGCCTTTCCTCTCCCTGTAATCTGTTCTTCTACTTACATATATATAATACCGTGCTCTTAAGACGTTCCCTCTCCTTCTTCCCTTATAGCCTTTTTCTAGCTTATGGGCCTCTGCTACTGAGTTTTGGTTCCAGATCACACACAAGTCTATACATTTGTAGCTAGGATCCACATATAAGAGAGAATATGTGATGTTTGCTTTCTGGGCCTGGGTTACCTCACTTAGTATAATCCTTTCCAGACCCATCAATTTCCCTGAAAATTTCATAATTTCACTTTTCTTTACTGCTGAATAGAACTCCATTGTGTAGATGTACCACATCTTTATTATCCATTCATCTGTGGACGGACATCTAGGCTGGTTCCATTTCCTAGTTATTGTGACTAGAGCAGCAATAAATGTGGTTGTGCAAGTATCTCTAAAGAAGTGAGAACAGTCATTAGGATATATGCCTAGGAGGGCTATAGCTGGATCATATGGCACATCTATTTTTAGCTTTCTCAAGAACCTCCACACTGAAACTCTGAAATTGCTAGGTAATGACTTTCTGAATATAACCCCAATTGCTCAGAAAATAAAACCTCTAATCAACTACTGAGAGCTCATGAAATTACAAAGCTTTTGTGCAACTGATTTCCACATTGGCTGTACCTGATTACATTCCCAACAGCAGTGCAGAAGGGTGACCCTTTTACCACATCCTCGCCAACATTTATTTTCTTTTTTTTTTTAAAATTAATTAATTTATTTATTTGAAAGCGACAGACACAGAGAGAAAGACAGATAGAGGGAGAGAGAGAGAATGGGCACGCCAGGGCTTCCAGCCTCTGCAAACAAACTCCAGACACGTGCGCCCCCTTGTACATCTGGCTAACGTGGGACCTGGGGAACCGAGCCTCGAACCGGGGTCCTTAGGCTTCACAGGCAAGCACTAACCGCTAAGCCATCTCTCCAGCCCATGTCATTTATTTTCTTGATGGTAGCCATTCTGATGGGAGAGAGATGGAATCTCAAGGTAGTTTTAGTTTGTATTTCACTCATGGCTAAGGATGTAGAACACCTTTTTAGATGTTTATATGCCATGTGTATTTCTTCCAGTGAGAACTCTCTATTTAGTTCCATAGCCTATTTTTTGATTGGGTTGTTTGATTTCTTATTGTTCTGTTTTTTGAGTTCTTTATATATTCTGGATATTAATCCTCTGTCACATGTATAGCTGGCAAAGATTTTTTCCCATTCTGTAGGTTGTCTTTTTGATCTATTCACAGTATCTTTTGTTGCACAAAAGCTTTGTAATTTCATGAGATCTCAGTAGTTGATTAGAGGTTTTATTTTCTGAGCAATTGGGGTTATATTCAGAAAGTTGTTACCTATGCCGATATGTTGAAGGGTTTCCCCTACCTTTTCCTCTAGCAATTTCAGAGTTTCAGGTTTGATATTAAGGTCCTTGATCCATTTGGATTTGATTATTGTGCATGGGGAAAGACAATGATCTATTTTCATCTTTCTACATATAGATATCCAGTTTTCCCACTTGTCTTTTCTCCAATGTATATTTTTGGCATTTTTGTTAAAAATCAGATAGATGTAGCTGCCTGGATTCACATCTGGGTCCTTTATTCTGTTCCATTGAGCTACATGTTTGTGTTTGTGCCAATACCATGCTGTTTTTGTTACTATGGCTTTGTAATATAGCTTAAATTGGGTAAGTGATACTACCAGCCTTTTTTTGTTGCTCAAAATTGTTTTGGCTATTTGAGGTATTTTGTGCTTCCAAATGAATTTTAGGTTTGTTTTTTCTATTCCTGTGAAGAATGCCATTGGAATTTTTTTTATATATTTAAAATTTATTTATTTATTTATTTTTCAATGTAGGGTCTCCCTCTAGCCCAGGCTGACCTGGAATTACTATGTAGTCTCAGGCTGGCCTTGAACTCACTGTGATCCACCTACCTCAGCCTCCCAAGTGCTGGGATTAAAGGTGTGCACCACCACACCCAGCTTAAAATTTACTGGTTTTAAATTTATTTTTTTAAATGTGTCACTGCTGCCTGGCATCCATGTCACTCCCATGGCTGGACAAGAACCTGGCCACCCTTTGGCCCCTTCTTTATCAGTGTCTCTGGCATTTAATTCCATATCACTCACCTTCAGCCTGTCATTTATATAGAGTAATGGCAGTTTACTTATTTCCTTGCTTACTGGGTCTTCTCACACCCAGACCTCTTCCTGAGTTTAAATTCCCGACTGAGGAACATGATCTGGGCTTCCAGCTGCTCACAGCTCCTCTCTATCCAGCCTGAACGATGCTATGGCTTGAGTGTAACCCCCCAAGTCCACATGTTGGAAACTGGCTCCCCAGTGCAGTCCCGCTAGGTGGCAGAGCCCTTGGAAGGTGATAAAATCACAGGATGTGTCCCCTGGGCTGTTGTGAGAGCAACTCGATGGCACCCTGGCTCCCTTCCCACCACGTGACATCCACCAGCATGCAAGGCTCCAGCCAGCATCTGACCCTGGCCTTGGACCTGCAGCCTTGGGACCCCCCAGACCAGGAAGCCTCTCCTCCTTCCAAGCCCCCTCCCTGGAAGCTAAGAAGCATGCTCCACCTGTTTGGGATTCTGGCTTCTTCTTTCCCCTGAGTCCTTACTTGTCATGAGGCCTTGCTGTCTCCTTCCCCACTCCGAACATTCCTGACTCGTTACAGAATTCTAGACCCAGTGTTTGCTCCCCTCAGCCTTGAGGATGCTCCCTCACTGTTCCCCGGAATCACAATGCTGCCAGACTAGTCTAAGGACACTTCAGGGTTCCTGATGTGTAGTGCTCCAACATGCGGCTCAAGACTGTCGCTCCTTGGGTGGGACGAGGTGTTATTCATTCCTTTGCACCTGGCTCTCACCTCCACAGTGTGGGGCTGTCTCTGCTCATCCTCTGCCCCCTGGTATACTGGCTGTCCCTCAGTCCTGTCCAGTCTGTGACTCAAACAACCCATGTCATTTTGTCTCCCTCCAGCCCTGGCTTCCATCAGCACATCTGGGATTGGCTCTACATACAACACACATGTTGAGGGCACACCATCATTCCGTTCCTCTTGGAGGATATTAACTACAGTCTTAGAAAAAGCCCTGCTGGATATCTTGTTAGTGGTATTTCCTTGGATGTCATTGTTTGTGTTTTCCATTGTGTCTTTTCTTTCTTTCTTTTTTTTTTTTTTGGTGTTTCGAGGTAGGGTCTCACTCTAGCCCAGGCTGACCTGGTATTTACTATGGAGTCTCAGGGTGACCTCAAACTCACTGCGATCCTCCTACCTCTGCATCCCTGAGTGCTGAGATTAAAGACGTGCGCCACCACGGCCGGCTCCATTGTATTTTCTTTTTGGTGGCCATACATCTGGGGATGGGTTGGTACTAGGTTTGACATGTCAGATACCAATGTGAGTGAAGGACTGTGGGATCCCGAACACATGGGTCCCACAGGAGGTCTGCATGGAGGGCAGGGCAGTGCTGGACAGAGGGGTGAAGGCGATAGTCGGGTACAGGGTGGCTGCCTGATGTCCCACGAGGGGCCAGTGGCCAGAGGGCTGGGGCAGCTCCTGGACAGTCCCCACTGGAGCTGTGGTTATTTAAATAAGGGGGAAGCAGGGGGCCCAGCTGTGGTGGTTTGATTCAGGTGTCCCCCATAAACTCAGGTGTTCTGAATGCTAGGTTCCCAGCTGATGGAGATTTGGGAATTAATGCCTCCTGGAGGGAGTGTATTGTTGGGGGCGGGCTTAAGGGCTTTATAGCCAGTTTCCCCATGCCAGTGTTTGGCATACCCTCCTGTTGCTGTGGTCCACCTTCTGTTGGCCAGAGGGTGATGTCCACCCTCTGCTCATGCCATCATTTTCCCCTGCCATCATGGAGCTTTCCCTCGAGCCTGTAAGCCAAAATAAATCTCTTTTTCCCAGAAGCTGCTCTTGGTTGGGTGATTTCTACCAGCAAGGCAAACCGGACTGCAACAGTAAAGTGGTACCGAGGAGTGGGATTGCGGCTAGACACCTAACTATGTGGTTTCGGCCTTTTGGAGCTGATTTTCAAGAGGAATGTGGAAGGAGTTGAAGCCTTGGCCTAAGAGTTGCCTTGCAGTGCTGTAAGTACAGCTTGATGGACTATTCTGGTCAGAGCTACAAGACCTGAAGGCAGTAAGAACTATGGACTTTGAGGTTTGGCTTATGAGGTTGAGAAAGAGCTTTGCTCGGATTGGGCTAGCAGTTTGTGTGAAAGCTTGCTGTTAGGCCTGTGTCCTGAGAAGTTGTGCAGGGTTGCTTTGTGTAGAAATGAACTGGTGTGTGCAGAGGGATATAGCACAGAAAGGAAAATCTTTGGGTGAACTGTTGCCCATTCAGCTGCAACTGAGAGATTACAATCTATGAGACTGGGCTAGCTGACCTGCGCTGGGGCAACAAGAAGAATGTCAACTCTTTTGAAAGGGCCTGAGTGCTCAAGGAGTGTCCTGTTCTTCAAAGTCTGCTTTATTCCCCCCTGGATTAACAAATTGGCACCCTACCTGGTATTGTGGAGTGTAAGTAATGCTGGAAAGAGGGTCATTGAGTTTGCAACACGGTATTGTGTTTTGGAAATGGCCATGGGCAGTGTGAAGCGGATTTGCTGGTTGCCTGCATAGAGACCTCATGGGGCCATGAGGATGAACCATGGATTGCAGTGGAGACCCAGTGGAGATGCCGGGACCATGAGATGGCTGCCAAGGAGCTGCCAGCCCCGATGAAGTTTCCCAGGACCGTGAGTAGCCTAGCTGGAGGGGAGGAATTGCAATGCCAGAGACTTGTTGCTGGTTAGAATCATCGGACTTGAAGATTTGTCACTGGCTAGAGTTGCTGGACTTGAAGCTACAGAGTTTGATATTTGCCCTGGTTGTTTTAAATCTTGTATTGGTTGAATGTTTCTTTGCTATGCCCAATGCCATCTTTTGCAGTGTGAGTGTTTATTCTGTGCCATTATGGTTTTTTTGAGGTTATTTTTTGGTATTATGGCTCAGTTAAAAGATCTTGGACTATGGGGATGTATGAATATCTTTGGGATTGATAAAAACTATGGGGACTTTTAAAGTCAGATTGAATGCATTGCATTATACATCATGTATGATTATCAGTTTATGGGGGCCAGGGGTGGAATGTGGTGGTTTGATTCAGGTGTCCCCCATAAACTTAGGTGTTCTGAATGCTAGGTTCCCAGCTGATGGAGATTTGGGAATTAATGCCTCCTGGAGGGAGTGTATTGTTGGGGGCGGGCTTAAGGGCTTTATAGCCAGTTTCCCCATGCCAGTGTTTGGCACACCCTCCTGTTGCTCTGGTCCACCTTATGTTGGCCAGGGGGTGATGTCTACCCTCTGCTCATGCCATCGTTTTCCCCTGCCATCGTGGAGCTTCCCCTCGAGCCTGTAAGCCAAAATAAATCTCTTTTTCCCACAAGCTGCTCTTGGTTGGGTGATTTCTACCAGCAATGAGAACCGGACTGCAACACCGCCGATTTCCAAAGTCAGCGTAGGGCCAGGTCTTCGTTGTCTATTTGTTCCTTGACAACATTTAATTCAGATGTTTCTGTTTATTTTTTTGCCGGGATGACCTGTCAATTGATAAGAATGGGGTATTGAAGTCTCCCACTACAATTGTGTTTGATGTTATCTCTGACCTCAAGTCTAATAGTGTTTGATGAAACTGGGAGACCCCATGTTAGGTACATATATGTTTAGGATTGTAATGTCCTCCTGCTGGAGTATTCCTTTAATCAGTATAAAATGACCTTCTTCATCTTTCTTTTCTAACATTGGTTTGAAGTCTATCCTGTCAGATATTAGGATAGCAACCCCTGCTTGTTTCCTAGGCCCATTTGCTTGAAATACCATTTTCCATCTTTTCACCCTAAGGCGGTGTCTATCTTTTATTGAGAGATGAGTTTCCTGGAGGCAACCAATGGCCTGATCCTGCCTTTTAATCCAGTCTGCAAGTCTTTGTTTTTTGGATGGTGCCACTGATATTAAGAGTTATTATTGAAAGGTATGCATTTATTCTCACCATTTTTCTTATTTTGTAGTGTTTCCTGTTTTCCCTTTACTCATTTATTTTGTCTGTTATTTGAGTCTGGTTTATTTTTTCCTATTTCCTCCTGTGTGTGTTTGGCTTTCTCTTTGGTATTAAGAATTCCTTCAAGTATTTTCTGTAGAGCTTGTTTAGTTGTCACAAATTCTTTTAGCCTGTTTTTGTTGTGGAATGTCCTTATTTCTCCATGAATTTGGATAGATAGCTTTGCAGTATAAAGTAATCTTGGTTGACAGTTGTTATCTTTTGGAACTTGGAATATGTCATTCCAAGCCCTTCTGGCTTTTAAAGTTTGTGTTGAGTAATCTGATGTGATCCTGTTGGGCTTCCTTTGTAAGTGACTTGCTTCTTTTTTCTAACTGCTTTCAATATATTTTCTTTGGTTTGTGTGTTTAGTAGTTTAATTATAACATGGTGAGGAGAATTTCTTTCCAGATTTTGTCTGTTTGGTGTTCTAAAAGCTTCTTGTTTCTGCATTACCATTTCTTTCCCAATTAGAGGAAAAGTTTCTTCTATGATTTTTTTTGAAAACACCTACTAAGCCTCTGGATTGAAATTCTTCTCCTTCTGTTATACCCTGAATATTTGGTCTTTTCATAGTGTTCTAGATATCTTGAAATTCCTATCCATACCTTGCTATTAGCTTGTCTTTCTCTTTGTTGGACTACATTAGATCTGCTACCTGGTCTTCTAGTTTAGATATTCTGTTCTCTCCTTCATCCATTCTACTGGTGAGACTTTCCACAGAGTTTTTTTTTATTTCATTGTCTGCATTCTTCAGAGCCAGAATTTCAGCCTGGTTTTTCTTCAGTATTTATATTTCCTTACTCATATCTTGTAATGACCTCTTTATTTCATTAAGCTGGTTTCCTGTGTTCTCTTTCAGAAGTTTGTTTCTTTTTAAATTTCTTTTCTTCTTTGATTCTCTTTATTTCTTTTCTGATTTCTTTGCGCATAGATACCATCATTTTCTTGAAATCTTTGTCAGGCATTTCATCTACAACAGTCTCATTGGTGATCATTTTTGATGGATTTAAAGTTTTTGGTGGACTGTATTGTCTTGATTCTTTGAGTTTTTTGTATTATATGTAGTGATTTTTGCATCCTGAATTGATTTGATGCTTGGGTTTTCTACTTATCTGCAGTGTTCCCAGACGTGGCTATCCACCTCTATACACCCTCAGGACATGAGTTCAAGGTGCCAGGTGTAGCTCTTGTCCCCCAGTCAAGCCACAGAAGTAATCCTAGGTGTTGAGTTTGCTGGCTAAGCAAGTATTCTAGTGGACTGGGTGGAATAATTTACTGGAAAATTCTAAACTTCAACTGAGTAACATACACAATCAATAAAAACCAGCACAAAGTATGCAATTGCGGGGATTAAAACAAACAGATAGTCTTATAAAGCCCAAATCCCTAAGGGGGTGTGTTGTTCTACACCTTTAATCTTGTCAGATGGGATGCAGAGATTTCTGTTCTGAATTGGGTTCCAGGTCAACCTGGATCTGGATCAGACCCTTTTCCCAATGATGACAGAAGCCGAAAAACAAAAGCTCTCTATACATGAAATCACCAAAGGCAATAATATTCAACCCCCAAATACCGGTTATTTGAAAATGGTAAAGGCAATGAAGAATATATGCCCCATGACCTGTCCTGACAAGGAAAGAGAGATTAGTTCTTGCAGGACTGTGTGCCTGTTTATTTTTATTTATTCATTCATTCATTTATTTATTTTTGTCAGTCAGCCTTGCTACCTTTTGGGGTGGCTTCCAATCTCACAAGTGCTGAGTACCCCCTCGACCCCCCGTGTTGTGCTGTGCAGCTGCACCTCTGGTCCGCTCTCCTGGCTGAGCTGCCACTGGGGGCTGAATGCTGGAGGTTCGTGGCTCTGACGGTGGGGGGTGGGGGAGCTCAGACTTCTGTAGTTGCTCACACTTTCAGTAGCTCTTTCGTTGATCTCAGCTGTGTTTCCTTAACTTTGCAAGAAGGCTGATGGAGTTGAAAATCTGTTGGCTGGTCTCTGCTGCTGCCTGGCACGCCTGGTGGGACTGTGCCCGGCGGGCGCGTGGATCGGGGGCCACGGTCACCTCACTGGGACTCTAGCCGTTTTCCTCCTTTCTGGTGGATCTTGGTCTCTCTGGCTTCTCTGCTGTGTCTAAGAATGACCTATACTCCTTCGCTTTTCAGAAGAAGAGTGTATTTTGCTGGGGTTTTGCTTAAATCCCTCCCTAGGCTGGTTTGGCATGGCTCCTATGCCACCCTCTTACTTGGAAGCCTCATTTTTTTTTTTATTGAAAACTTCCATAATTGTAAACAGTATCCCATGGTAATCCCCTCCCTCCACCCACTTTCCCCTTTGGAACTCCGCTCTCCATCATATCCCCTCCCCCTCTCAATCATTCTCTCTTTTATTTTGATGTCATGATCTTTTTCTCCTATTATGGTGGTCTTGTGTAGGTAGTGTCAGGCACTGTGAGGTCAGGGATATCCAGGCCATTTTGTGTTGGGAGGATCATGTTGTAAGCAGTCCTACCCTTCTTTTGGCTCTTACATTATTTCTGCCACCTCTTCTTCAATGGACTCTGAGTATTGGTAGGTATGATAGAGATGTTTCAGTGCTGAGCACTCTTCTGTCACTTTTTCTCAGCACTGCGGTGCCTTCTGAGTCATCCCAAGGTCACTGCCATCTGAAAAGAGAAGCATCTGTAGCCACAACTGAGAGTAGCATTAATATATGGGTATGAACATTAAGAGAAGTGCTTACCGGGAAGTTTGATGAGCATAGTATATACATTTAGCCAGACAGCAGCAGATGTTACGCCCCTACGGCTCATGACTTACCCCTGTTGTAGGTTATAGTATCAGGGATGTATTCCCTCCCATGGAGCGGGCCTCTAGTCAAACTAAAGGGTGGTTGGTTTCCCCCATAACAGATGTGCCACTATTGCACCCCATTGGCTCACTTGGCCTGGCTGGCCAAATATAAGGCTTGTAGTGTCCACGGTTGAGTATCTTCACTGGTGATTTCTCTCTCTCCCATTAAACTGCATGCAGCATGGCCTTTTCCAGCTACCTGTCAGCAAGTCTACATGGAGGAGGTTTTCAGCTCAGCTCCAGCAATGTTTCTCAGTGACCTTGCAGCCCAAGCATGTGGAGTCTTCAGCAATAGGGTCTTACTATCTTACCAGTGCCTCTCTGACAGATACTTGTTAATTAGGCTTAATTTTGACTATGTTTAAAATGATGGGCTGTGGAAGTTTTAAAACATGGCTGTAGGTCTGGAGGATGGCTTAGTGGTTAAGGAGTATGCCTGGGAAGCCTAAGGACTCAGGTTTGATTCTCCAGGTCCTGTGTAAGCCAGATGCATATGGTGGTGCATGTGTCTGGAGTTTGTTTGCGGTGGCTAGAGGCTCTGGCATGCCCATTCTCACTTTCTCTTTCTCTTTCCCTCCTCCTGTCTGTCTCAAATAAATAAATGAAATAGAAAAATACAAAATTAAACACAACATGGCTGTAACTTCTTTGACGTAGCTGCCATTGAGAGGCAGTGTGTTTTCTCTGTGCTCTGAACCTTGGTGAGCAGTGGGTCTGGGGTGATGCTGTGTGAGGTCCGGGACAGCAACTTCAGCCAAGAGAGCAGCTCATTCTTGGAGTACTGAAGCACTGTGGGAGAAGAATGGATGCCGTACAATGCCAGACCGCTTCTGGGCAGCCCAGCTCCCAGCCTCAGAGCAGGACATGGGAATGAAGATGAGATCTTGGGAAAGGTTACCCACCTTCAACCAGTCAGGTCAGCCATGGAGCCAAGAGGAGCCTTCCTCAGAGCTCCCTTTCTGAATTGGTACCCCTCGGGAGCCTTAAGCGCAGTCTAATGGTTCTTGCTTAATTCCACCAGGTGCTGTGATGCGGCGTTACCTGCAATGGCTAACTGTGGTGGTGGTGGGGACAGAGCTGGTTACCTGCAAACTTCTCTATCCCAGGGCTCCATTCACTTTGTCAAAGGCAACAGTTAAGTGAGACCAAGAGTGGCCCGGGACCCGTCATTAAGGAAGGCATTTTGTAAAAGCCTCCACTGGTCTCTCTCAAAACTCATCCCTGGTTGGTAAGGACTTTGCCAGCTTCCAGCGCATGTAACTTGGAAGCTGTTGGGAGCTGAGGCATGACCGGGCACATTTTGTTGTGCTTCCTTGCTCAACGAGCAGGCAAGACAAGGTCTGTGAAAGTGAAATTTTAAAACGATTCTTAAGAGACTGGCTAAGGAGTCCAACAGTGAAGGTCACAGTATTTATATGCCTGCTTCAGCCTCCTGAATTTTAAATACCCCATGGTTTTAATTTAGTGCCCAGCACAAATCTATTCTCTACTCCCTAACCCATCTTAATGTCTTGATTTACTTGGCTATAGAAAGGTAATTATGGGAAAGGCTTAAGGTTCATGGAAAGTCCATGTCTCCCCCATATCAGGTAAAAATGTCAAATCAAGTTATCATAATCACAGCTAAGTTCTATGAGAAAAGGCTTTATTCTGTGGGCTCTGTTTCCCCCAGCAGCTAGCATAGTGTTAAGTATGGTGTCAATACTTGAAGTATTTGTTGACTAGATGGTCTGAACTGGCCAATTCTAGTAGCATTGCCTACTGCCCCCAAAGATAGGAAATGTCCACATATTCCCAGCATAAAAATTATAGCCAGCTGGGCGTGGTGGCACACGCCTTTAATCCCAGCACTTGGGAGGCAGAGGTCAGAGGATTGCCATGAGTTCCAGGCCACCCTGAGACTACAGAGTGATTTCCAGGTCAGCCTGAGCTAGAGTGAGACCCCACCTCAAAAAAAAAAAAACCAAAAAAAAAAAAAAAAAAAACAAACCCAAAACAAAATATATCCATCTGGATGTGGAGGCACATGCCTTTAATCCCAGTACTCAGGAGGCAAAGGTAGGAGAATTGCTGTGAGTTCAAGACTAGCCTGAGACACATAGTAAATTCCAGGTCATCTTGGGCTAGAGAGTGAGACCCTACCTTGAAAACAAAACAAAATTATAGCCAGGCATGGTGGCTGATGCCAGTACTTCCAGCATTTGGCACAAGGATACACCATGAGTTCGAGGACAGCCTGGGATTCAGAGTGAGTTTTAGTAAAGTCTAGGCTACAGGATGAGATTGTCTCAAGAAAATGAATATATAGTGAATAAAAATAAATAAAATAATTTAGGATGGGGAAAAGGGAGGATCGTAGGAGGGGATTATGATCATGGTGTATTGTCCACCTATATGGAGGTTGTTCATAAACAGTTAGAAATAGGGATGGAGGGCTGGAGAGATGGCAAAGTGGTTAAGGCTTATGTCTGCAAAGCCTTAGGACCCAGGTTCAATTCTCCAGGTCCCATGTTAGCCAGATGCACAGGATGTCACATGTGTCTGGAGTTCGTTTGCAGTGGCTAGAAGCCCTGGCACACCCATTTTCTCTCTCCCTCTCTCTCTGACTGTAATAAACAAATAAAAATAAAATCTTTAAAAAAAAGTAGGGCTTCAGAAATGGCTTAGCAGTTAAGGTGCTTGCCTGCGCAGCTGAAGGACCAGGTTCAATTCCCCAGTGTCCACCTAAGCCAGATGCACAAAGTGGCACATGCATTTGGAGTTTGTTTCCAGTGGCTGGAGGCCCTGGCATTCCTCTCTTTCAAATATATAAATAAATAAAATATTTTTAAAAGTTTAAAAATAAATAAGATAAAAATTGTCTTTTTAGCACCACAGTAAGGTTATAAGTAGATGCGTTTGAGGGGACAAGCCTCTCTCGAGGCTGCCTGACCACTCCTGAACCTCCAGCTTCTGAGAAGGTTTGCTTTTCAGACAGTGGTTACTACTAGGGGGACTCAGAAGGCAGCGCAGTGCTGAGAAGAGGTGACGGAGGAGTGCTCAGCACTGACACACCTCTGTCACACCCTCCAAGGCTCAGAATCCGTTGTCAAAGAGGTGAGGAATGTAAGAATGTAAGAGCCAAAGGAAGGGTAGGACTGCTTACAATGCAATCTTACAGACACAGAATGGCCTGGATATCCATGACCTCGCAGTGCCTGTCACTACCTACACCAGACCCTCATAATAGGAGGAAAAGATGATGACATCAAAATCAAACCGAGACTGATTGAGAGGGGGAGGGGATATGGTGGAGAGTGGAGCTGTGAAGGAAGTGGGGGAGGGAAGGGACTTATCATGGTTTATTGTCTATAATTACAGAAGCTGTCAAAAAGAAAGTTTAAAAAATTGTCTTTTGTGCAATCTCTGGTCACTAGCCAGAAAAAGTGAAGTCAACCCAAAGACTATATGTAAACAAGCTGGACATAGTGACACATGTCTATCCAGTAGTCTTGAGGCAGGAGGATTTAAAGTTTGAGGCAGACCAATCTGTGTTATACAATGAGATCCTGTGTCAAAACACATACATGCACACACATACGTATGTGTGCACACACATTCATGCCCCTCACACTAAGATTTCTTGGTGAGTTGACCGAGGTTTCGAAAGTGAGGTGGAAAAGCCTTGGGAGTGACCTTGGTGTTAGGTCTTCGGTAAGGAGTAATAGAGAAAAGGTGCAACCAACGCCGATGCTGTTCCTCTTCTGTGTTTTCTGTACCCAAAATTTCAGTCATGCACAGAGTTTTCTCCTTTGAGACAATGACTGATGACCTATAGGAAATGGAGTGAAATGCCTTCTCTGCTCACTTAGTGCCATGTGCAAACAGCAGGGTATCTGTTACCTGGGCCTTACCTCAGCCCGGCCTGACTCCCTCAGTGCAAGTTCACCTGAGACTCTCACAGTGAGCTCACGGCACTCTCTCTCACAACCCTTTCTCCACCTTACAAGCTAGGATTTGCCATTGTTTCCAAAGCTCACACAGACAGAGAACCCCGTTGCTGCCCTGTAGACAGGGCTGTGATGGCCGTCCTTGGGCTCAGTGCCCGACACACACACTGTCCCTTTGTTCTCAAGCCTACAGTGCATGGCATGTCAGTCCCAGCATGCTGGGACATAGGAAGCTAAGTGACTGGTTAAGTAGCTTGGCTGTGTTGGTTACTCTTCTTTATTTAACAAAGGCAGAGAGGTAGAGAAGAGAGGGAGAGAGAGAGAAAGAGAGAGAGAGAGAG